>NW_020229392.1:1690000-2058644 GCF_003227725.1 Camponotus floridanus
ATCTCTATACATAGAACTCAATATTTCCCTAGTAAAATATATTTTAATGCAAATATTTCTTTTTTTAATATTTTATCATTCTCTGAATATAAAAAATATAAAAAAGAATTTATATTGAAGCTGCAGTAACAATAATTAAATGAAAAAAAAAATTGTTCTTTCAATTATGCAGTATTTTATAGAAAGATAAGTTTATATAAAAACATGTTCACACTGTTGATATTAATATTTATAAATTATTCCTTATAATTAAGAAAGCTTTGCAATTGTTCAATTGTCAGTGATTCAAGGGATAAATCATTGACATACGGTTCAAAGTTTGTAATAATTCTATATAGACTACGTTTGATCGCACTTCGTAAAGAGGTACAAATTTCTTTAGTTAATTTATCATCAGTTTGAATTTTTCTTGCTAATACAGCTGATTTTTGCAATTTGTCCAGAACCTGCTTCACTGACAACAAAGTATTGATAATGTTGGGCACATCTTTTTGTACAACACCATAAGAATCTTCACTGAGCGAAAACACCGATAATGATGAAATAGCTTCAGCTGCCCAAATCACTAGTTGTCCATTAAGTAATACATAACGGATTTTATTATCGTCTTGTTCACCAAAGATATAATTAATAAGTGGTTTGGAAAGCAAATATGCTACAAAGGCTTCTCGTTTTTGTTTAATAAACTTTTGAATAAACATGCCACTATAAGGAGCTTCTTTTGTATCTACTTCTATTGATGGCACTGGTGTTACATCTGGTACTAACTTCCGCATATGATATATATGCTCTTTTTGTGCAGGTCGTACAGGTGCAATTCTTGTTGTCAATACATTTGTACTATAACAGAATTGTTGCTCTTGAGGTTTCATGGATATAGCGTTGAAATCAGAAGAGAATTTCTTAAGAAGATCAATGCACTTTTGCACAATGCAATTCCAATTGTATGGATGACCACCTGGTTGACTGAGTGTAAATAATATTCCTCTTCTCATTTTCTCCTTTTGGGCTAAGGTAACTAAATCTAAATAACCCAAGTGTTGTATTATCGGTATCTTGTCCATTGCTAGCGCCTCAATAAGTGTTAATTCTGAAGCATCACCATTATAGACACCACTCGAACTAAATTTAAATGAAATCCATTCAGTTAGATATATTTCAAATAACAAGTAAGTGCTGCTTATTGTCAGTATGAATATGAATTGATGAAGCCACAAGTGCAATATTAATGTCAGATTTAGCAATCTAGACATATTGTCCAAAGGTTCAACTTCTGTTTGTATAGAAATCATTGACAATAGTGCTGCACGACAGTATGATCCCAGAAAGTAATAAATAGTCATATAATACACAGCCGACCACATGGAGGAAATCATTAGATTTGGAAGCATAGCATAAATTCCTTGTCGCAGCCGGAAAAATTTAAACTGTGTTATAATGGGAAATCGGAAATACTTCATAGAGTCATTAGTCTTTACGGAGAAATATAATCCACTCCATAAACCACTGAACAGCAAAAAATAATATTCCTCCACCAAACATGTTCCATATATGATACTACAATCTGCAGTCAAAGAACTGTACATTCCTCCTTTTAATGACAAATGCGACCAGGTTAAAATGCCACCCATGACGATATACGAGGCTTTTAAACTTAAGTTTTGAACTGTAAGAGTCGCACATAATTTGGCAAATCTGCTCTTATAATATGGTGGATTGTGGAGATAAATTTTGCTGCAGAAAACACCCTGTAAAGAGATCACTGCGGCGAGAATGCCGAGATAAATCCACATTCGTAGTGATATTACAGTTCTCCACGTGTTTTGAAGCCAATGTACGTAATCAGTGCTCAGGTTTGTAAATAGGATGAGGCAGCAGACTAGAAAAAATTGCAATGTTATGCTTGAGACGACAGCCAGCAACATTCGCCGCGTCAAAAGTTTTTTGCAATCCTTTTTGTCAATTTCGATCATCTTCGAGGACCGGTTAACCTTCACGAGAACAAATCTCCTCAGTAAATCTTGATTCCACGTTTCCTACAGTGCTCCGCGTAGATGAAACTTCTTCGTGTGGTATAACGTTATATATCACAACTTCCTCGCTTCCTTTTGCCGACTATTAGATTAGACAACATTTTTCGTATAGAAATTCAAAATGCCATAATCACAGTATCTTGAATAGCGCAACTTTCTGTCGACAATATCGACACCTTTGATGTCTGTAAGGCCGGATCTACAATAGGCAATTTAAGCTTTAAGCCTTAGGAGATTGACCAATCACAGTCAAGTATGAAGAGAATACTCGACTGTAATTGGTCAATTTCTTAAGGCTTAGGGCTTAAATTACCTATTGTAGATCGGGACTAAAGTCTCTAAAATGGAGTGAGTAACATTACTAGATTTCCCGATGTAATTCGACGCTGATTGGCCGAATCTGAAAGTGGAAACCAATCATGTTCGATTATTACTTAGCGGTTGAATTCGCTGAATGCAGCCATTCGATGACATTGGCCGCATTCAGCGGACTCAACAATTGGGCAACATTACTAGATTTTCCGATGTAACTCGATGCTGATTGGTCGGACCTGAAAGTAGAGACCAATCATATTCGATTGCTTCTTAACGGTTGAGTCCGCTGAATGCGGCCATTCACGCTTGTGCAATGAAAATCTTATAGAGATTCGCAACACTTGTTCTAGCACCTCTATCTGAATTTTAAATCAAGTTTGACATAGGACACTGATAACCTCAATTTGATAATCTTATTTATTTTTCAATTTAGTAATCTTACATTTTCATTAATAATAACTTCTACTAACTAACTAGAATTCTAATAGTTCAGATAGAATGAGATGAAATATATCACTGGCAATTTTGAAAATTGAGATAGAAGATAAAAACACTGGAAAAAAAGAATACTTATCTGCAGGTAAAAAAATCTTTTTACTTCTTAAATTTGACAATTATTAAGTTTAACAATAATTTTTTTTTTTCAGAAATTAGAATTCTTTAGCTAGTAAATACACGTTTGGAATAAAATAATTTCGTCATAATCCAATAGAGAAGGAGAAGGATATGACGGAAGAGAACGCGATGATGTCTAAATCAAAAGACGAAGACACAGAGGGCAGAGATATGGATATGAAATGTTATTTCAACAACGCAATGCCTGCGATCTTTGATGAAG
Organism: Camponotus floridanus; assembly: GCF_003227725.1. Classification (NCBI taxonomy): domain Eukaryota; kingdom Metazoa; phylum Arthropoda; class Insecta; order Hymenoptera; family Formicidae; genus Camponotus; species Camponotus floridanus. The sequence continues at coordinate 1,693,187 of NW_020229392.1, forward strand.
TCGTCTTGCCTACAAGATCCGACTTCTTCGATGTACAATCAATTCCTGTAGGTCTAGTTTCAGACTACGGTCCTTTTTCTGATGTCGCATCAACGAGCTCATTCGATACAGATACTCTGCGAACTTCTACGCCTTTGCTGCTGGACGCGACGATTGATCGAGTAGAGCACAACGCGTTGAGCGACGCACATCGAGATGCCTGGATACCATCGGATCATACGCGAAAGATACTACGCTCTATCGCGACCTCCACAGCTGGCGCCAATCACCTGGATCGTGAGAATCTCACTATGCCTGGACTGGCCGTACAGGGCGATATGCCAGATTTGATCAAGAATGCATCTATCCACTTTTTGGGCGAGGATGAGAACATCCATCGAAATGTGCTCACAGCATCTGATGTGACACAAGATGAACGCGGTTTGAGGAATCTGATACAAGCCGGTTGCTACCGAGCGGCGGTCAATCTGTCTGGCCGACTATTAGCTATCTATGCCCAAGGCTATGGCAAGATTAATCAACCTAGCAAACATACCCCTCATTCTTTACAGCTCTGGTATACGAGACTCTCGCTGTTGGTCAAATTGAGGCAGATGGATGTATTAGAAAACGAATCGAAGCCGTTCGGTAATCTCGATAAACCCGACATGTATTTCACCTTCTATCCAGAATTGTACGGCACCAGACCAGGATCTATGGCATCGTTTGCTTTCAGATTATTGTTGGCAGAGATTCCCTCGTATTACGATAAAGCGAAACAAGCGTTAGATAATTTGTATAAACTTTTAGCGACCGTCCATCAGATTATAGCCAATTTCCATGCCGGTCTTAGCGGTGAAGGAACACACGTGAAGATCAGTGAATCTGATCAGCGCGAGGCCGTAAAACTGTGGACAGCCAGAAAATCCAGGATCCTTATTTCCATTGTTAATTGTGCCATTGGTATGAGAAATTATATTCTTGCGATAGAGATACTGGAAGATCTATGTAAGCTACCTGATTGGACTACAGAGCAGCTAGGTATTTTGAAATCGGCCATAGGAAGGGTGCATTTGTTCCTCGGCGACGTCTCGGCGGCGGAAAAGTTTCTCGTTCGCAGTAATAAGGAAGAGAAGACAACGAGTGTCCGAGAATTGGTGGACAGCGGATTAATGGCAGTTGCACAAAATGCCTTTCAAGAAGCCTACAACTACTTTCAATCGGCATCGACGATGGATCCGTCCAATGTAATGTTGACTAATAACATGGCAGTGTGTTTGTTGTATACTGGCCAATTGAAAGCAGCTGTGTGGTTGTTTGAGAGCGTCGTCAATAGAAATCCTTTGAGAAGTCTGCAAGAGCCCATTTTATTGAACATGTGTACATCGTACGAGTTACATACGACGCATTGCAAGCAACCGAAATTGCATCTATTGCGGCAGCTAAATAGATACAAGGGTGACGCAGCCGATATTCAGTGTCTAAAATTAGCTATGTAACATTAGTCATGAATATTGTCACTGTTAATGTTAATGTTACATCTTGAGACCTGAGCTCGTTATTCTCTTGGAGAGAGAAAATAAATTATAAATTTGGTTATCTAGTTAATTAAAATGTGTATTAAAATATGTACAAATATAATAGGATTGTAAGCTTTAGTACAACAGTAATTTTCTTTATAAGAAAATTGAGAAAATTATTTTAAATTGAATTTTCTTGCCTTCGATTTTAATAACTGACTTTGTTAAATATTTAATTCTCTTATATCTTTAAGATTAATTTTCGTAGATTTGAAATAAAGTCCATTGTTGTTTGATGATTAAAAGAAAAGAGAGTTATACATTTTTTAATACTAAATACAATTGTGAATTCATGCTGTATGTGTGGTATTTGGGCTCAGATGGACAAAATGTTAAATCTCAGGAAAAATGTAAATATTGTGATATTAATAATAGTAAAATATATCTAATGTTTAGTTATACTTCTAGATTTTTCAGAGCTTTTAGTCTCACATCACATTGCTGAGATATAACATGCCGTACTTATTCATGTTATCCACATATCCTATCCGTATTTTATATTATATTCAGGTGATTATTTAAGAATCGTGCATGCAAAATCATATTCCAGGATTATTGATCGCATAGAAAACAATAGCCGGACATCAAAGTAAAATAGCCTTTATTACATCGTGAAACGAGGACAATTTAACGAATGTTCAACAATTGCTATAGTTTTCTCTTTTCACACTCTCTTCTTCGCTCTACTTTTTCTTACGCGTGTAAACATATATTCACGCACGTCTTTTCTTTTCTTTCGCTTCTCGGTTTATCCCCCGCGTTTTTATTATTACTTTTTTTTTTAATCGAAAGAATACGAGTATCGCAGCACGTTTTCCGAAAATATATATTATGTAATGAAACCAATATGTTTTGCTATTTTTCTTGCGTTTATAACATGCGTTTTCTTTATCTGCACATCGGTTTCTGCATTCAGTTTCTCGCATTGTTTCCTCGTTTTTTTCTTTTTTTCTTTTTCTATCTTATTTTTCTTATTTTTAATTTTTAAAACTGGCTTTTTAAACTGGCTAATTTACTCTTTCGCTCTCTTTCTCTCTCTCTCTCTCTCTCACACTCTTTCTTATTATCGCGCGATTACATCGTAGCACATATTATTAGATTATTGGATTCCCAAACTGCACTCTCTCTCGCTCTCGCTCCCTGCAGAAAAAAGGCACGAACTGGCGGAAAAGTCGGCCTAACTGTATAATATTTTCATTTATTTATTATGGATGGAACTTCGTGTCTCACATACATTATTTTTCTTTATTTCCTCTCTTTCCCCACCGTCGTCCCATGGGCCTCACGGCGATTTTAGCCCGTTGAATCGTTAGTACCGCGAAAATTAACGACATAGTGAGCGCAGCGCAAGAATCTCCCGATATATAGATTATAATTTGTGATATATCAATTAATTTATATTAATTTGTATATGCTATTATATGCGTCCGTCTCGAATGCCCATAGTAATCAAATTCGGTAGGATCGTTCTTCATTAGACTATTTTGAATGTTAATTTTAATTTTTTTACAAAGGACAATATTTATTTCAACCAGAACAAAAAATAAAACATTTGTAGCATTTTAAACATTAAAAAAATTGTGTATTATTCTATATAAAATTAGTATCGAGAATCTCTTATAACAGTTACAATATTATCGTATACAAAAATATCAGAATCAAAGCCGTAACTAAAATTTAGCAAAAGTGAATTGTTACTCTTATCAAGAATATATATTCAACATAAATATATTTTCGAGACAGATATTTTTAATGTGTATAATATTTAATTATTTTGAATGTTCTATAAAAGAGATTACAACTTTAATTTATAAAAGATAACATATAAAAGATATGTATATAAAAGAAATTTTTATATACTTTTATAAAGTATATAAAAGAAATTTTTATATACGAACCCACTTGTGTTTCACTTTTGGAATTCAAAAAATACTTTGTTACGTATTCTTTTAAATATTATTTTTATAAAATATAAAGAACAGAATTATATTAATTCGACTTGCAGTAGCAAAAATAAAGCTGAATAAAGTTTTAAAATAATTTTTTAGAATAATTTGCTATTGATAATTATTTTTGTGTTATGTATAATTAATTTCTCGAAAAAATATCTGGTATAAATAAAATTAAATTACCACTTTGTGTGCAAATTTTAGTTACGTATTTCGATTATAATTATTTCATTTCATTTATATGTGAAAGTATGTAAAGCTTTAAAAAATTGTTAATTTAGCGGTAGCATATTTTAAAAGTAACGAAATTTATATCTTGGAAATATTACGATAATTTCTACAGAATTAGTTGCGTGACAAGTTTTAAAACCTGTTTGTTTTTTATCATTAAATTACAAATTAATTATAAAATTACATCGTTCGGAGCTTGCGCAACAGGCACTACATCGCCTCAAAAAGAGCCTTTCAAATTATCTCTTTCTCTCTTTTTTCTCTCGTTCGAGTACGTTCACACTTTGTCATATTACATTAATATCCACATCGCTATTCCTGGCAATTAAATGTAATTTTGTGTATATATATCTAATATATAATATATACACAATTGTGTATATAATATATATATATACATATGACACTTTATAGTAAATTTATCTTCTTTTATATGTCTACAATATTTATATATATTTATGTATACTAGTGTAATATGTGCTTACGCCGTCTAATCTCTAAAAAAGAAACAGTACATTATTGTCTGCAGTATTTTTGTTTTCGAGTATTTATATATATAATATATACAATTCATTTTTGGTATTTATATATAATATATAAGTCAATGAAAAGCTCAATGGCATGACCATATAGTATTCATTGAGTACAATAAATCTGAAAATTCTCGTACGCTTCACGAAACTCCTATATGCATAATCGATCCGTAATTTATTTCGCAGACTGTAGAAAAGAAAAAAAAAGGGGAGAAGTGTAATAAAATAGGATCTTTGCTACTTGTCTTCTTAATTGCTATTTGTGAGGAAAATTCGTAATAATTTATTCTTTACGTCCTTTACCAATCTCTGGCGAACGAAAATAAAAGCGAAGATAGTGCAATTAAGGAATATCGTGAAGGTAATTCTGTTTTCGACGACGATGTCGCACTAACATTTATGTAATTTTTCGTTTATCTTGGCAACACTAGGCAAGCTCGGTCGTTCACGGAAGGCATCGTATGGTGCTTATTAAATCGTTGCTTCAACAATCATAACAATTTTCATCGCTCTTATCTTTTCCCTTTTCCGCTTATTATCTTTCTAGTTATTATCTTCGCTGTTGCTTTTCTTTTTGTTTTATCTCGTTATTGTTCGTTCGGGAGATAATGTCGATGCACAAAAGCTGGCGCGACTTACATAAGTTTTTTTTTTCGTTATTCAGTAGTACGTACATATATTGAGGCAAGCGGGTCGCAAAAGCTCCCGAATCAGAGGAGAGAAATGTAATATAATATAATATATTTTATATATATAATATCTATATACGTATATATATAATATTGTCTTCGTAAGTTTCCTGCCTTTCCCTCTTGATGTCTTAACCCATTGTTGGTCGTGAAATCACTTAAAAAGTTACTCGAAGAGCGAAGATAGAGGATTGTGACAACAATATAATTTTATTGAGTTCGAAATCGAGTTTATGTAACTAAAGTTATCAAAATTATATATCATCTTCAATTCTTAATATAAATATAAAGTAGAACGGACTCGAACGATTCAATTACGTACTAAACTCAAAAGAAACGAGACACAGAAGTTACAACAGACTAAAAGGAAGAGTTTAAACATTATTATAAAATAAAAAAAATATAAAAACATTGAGGAACGAAATGTCATTTAAAATATCCATTGAATTTTTTAACGAATAGATACAATTAGGAACTTGTAACTAGCTTGTCGCTTGTAACTAAATAAAATGCAATTAATAATCGTTGCTGACTATAAAGGGGAACGAGCGAGAATAGTTTTTTTTTCGCGCCGATAAAGAGAAATTACAATAATTCTATGTGTCGGATGTAAGGAAGAGATCCGTTGCAGTCGAATTAGTCGCTGCTCGATCAATTAGTGTACTATCTCGTATCCGTATAATATTACATTATAATTATATAAAAATATATTTCTTATATAATCATATATTAACACTATAATAAATGAGTATTATAAGCATTATATCTGCCCATTTTTCATCTTTCTTTTTTTTTCTTTCGTAGAATGGTAGTGGTACACGATGCCTGTCGCGGATAACCGAAGCTTCTATACACACGAAACGTCAAGGACGTACCGGTTTGCCGTATGCCGCACACAACTGGCACAAAATTTTAATAATACGGTAATATCTGTATCTCATATTTTTTCTCATCTTCTTTATCAATAACAATATCACTTATCACTTGTAGTACTCGTGTAAATAAAAAGACGCATAAACTGTTATAAAATACATTCTCGAGTATTATCAATCTGTAGAGTATATATATATGTATATATATATAATATACGTTCTTATCTATACGCGTCCGAACGAATAAAATCATATAAACGTCATAATATAATTTTAATAGTAAATGTTGGAAGCATTTAATATCATATTTAGGTGTTATTGTTATTCGGGCCTCGGATTTCGGTGAAAAGATTATTGCGAGGTTTTGATGCGCGTTATCCTTCATCGCATCTTTTCGACAAATCTTTGGATTTTCAATACAAAGACTTCTTATACAATAGCATTGAAATACAAGACATCTTTGTATTGTCAATACAAAAGACACAAAGACAATCTAATGCTTTGGATACTCTTTTTTTAGAATTTCTTTTATAAACATCTTTTTCGAATTTCTGTATTATTCAGGTCCATCGAAATTATCGATCTACTTGCCAGATGAAACACATATGTCGCACGCTTCGGGAAGTTGTTTGTGCTATATTGCAGAAACAAAATCGGGATTTCGATGAAAGGTGCCACGCGGTGCTATTCGTTGCAAGAGGAAAAAGTGATAAATAAAACGAAGAGGCCCTGAGAAAATGGATCCTCGCGGAATGTGTAGCGCATTTTACTATGTACTACGTATTTGCATCGTCTCAAATAATCACGTTGTATTATAGGAATAATACATTATCGACTTGCCACCTTGTAAGTACAATAGAATTAAAAAGAATATATCTCGCATGACATCAATCACCGACCCGCATGGCCCTTAAATTTCACGTTTTCTCTCTCTCTCTCTCTCCTTATTTCATTCTTTCTTTCTACATATACAATAATGTATAATAATAATAGTAATATAATAATAATATAGCCTTTTCTCATCAAGTGAAGTTATTCATTGTAGAGAGGCGGAACATGAGATTCTAATCTTCGTCTTTACGCCCGACGAAGTCTTTTAATGTTAAGCTCAATTAAGCTGTCAGATATATTTGATTCGGTAAACTCAATATCTCTTTCTTTACCTGTGTAGAACGAGCATTCGTTTTACATTATGCGCGATTTCCATTCTCATAAATTCGAATTATCTTTGGAATTTAACTTTTAGAAATTACATGTCGAAATACGCACATGGCATTAGTTTGCAAAAATTGCTTCAAAGATGAACATTCTTTTTTATCTTTCATTTAACGTCGAACCTAGTTTACATATTAACATTAATTTTACGAATGGATATCGCGCTCTACATACGCTCTTCGGACGTGGCTAACAAATTTGTACATTAATTAGTTTTTTATTATTGTCATGATATATATAATATTTTGTTAATAAAAATACTAAAATATTATGTATATTATATAATATATATATAATAGATTATTGCATTATGCTTTTTTGGTACCGTTACATGCGTTTGGTTTATTTGTCAACGCCACTTATCGCGAATAGTTTCTTTTCGTTTCTATTTTTTTCACCGGTATCGTTTCTTAATTTTAAATCTAAAACCGGTTAACACACATGCATACACAGGCGATACAAGAAAGACATTATGAATGTCTTTCATATTCTCAATCACAAATTCTAATCTTTATTTTCGATTTCTCGCTTAAACCATTTTTCAGGTTTTTCTTTTTTTCGAAGTACGAACCGATCATCAATAAAATGCCATGGTTTTGTAATGTGATGTCGCGCGCAGCATCTTATATATATATATCTATATATTTATATTATAGCTTCGTATGAAACGTCGCGCGGCTCCCTTTAAAGTTCATGCGAGAGGAAAGTATGAAGGCGTTCTAGCGGTTTCTCATAAGACATAAAAATCTCGGAGGAAAAATTCGCATAGAGAAGAAGGGATTCTAAACGTAAGACAAAAAAAGAACTGCATATATTAATCTAGATAAGCGAGCGAACTTTAGATGAGCAGGTGGAGCATTTCTATTCTCTGTAGGGCTTGCAATAAGAGTAACGATGATTCATGTGCTGGCTATAGGAGCCGGAGTGAGAAAAGCGCTTGAGGCACTTGGAGCACTGGAAAGGTTTTTCGCCGCTGTGTAGCCGCTTGTGTTCAGTCAGATGATGCTTGTGCTTGAACGCTCTTGGACACTCCACGCATTTGTACGGCCTTTGCCCTAACATTTGCCAATTTTGTTAATATTCATAACAAGGAGGGCCTCGCACATTTTATATGAAAAAAGTGGTTTCGATCAAATTGGCTGAAATTGAAATATATTAGTTTAGGTGGTGTTGATCAAGTTTCCTCAGACAAAAAGTCTGAAAATCAAAAGTATAAAAGATACGATGATTTAAAGTCCGAGGAAACTTTTGATTAGCATCACCTAAACTATAAAATATTTTAATTTCAGTCAATTTGACCAAAGCCTTTTTTATATAAAATGTGTGCAGAGTCCTTTAAAAACACAATAAACTCAAGAAAAATCAAGATTTCTTGCAATAAATTTGAATAAAAAAAGAATAGATAAAAAAATAAATGGAAATATATATATAATTTTATAATTCCATTTTAAGATAATATATATATAATTAATAGAATGTTATTTTTCAATATATCAAAATTCATTCTTAATACAACATTGAAGATTGTAAAAAGAAAAATCTGTTTTCGTTAAAGATAAATTATTTTTAAATTGAATAATGGCTCTCATTAAAATCACTAACAATAAAGATAATAGTATACCCACCGGAATGTTCATACTTGTGTCTCATAAGAGAACTATGTTTGGAGAATGTTTTGTCGCACCGATCACAGGAATAAAGACCCTGCTCGATTTCTGCTGCTACAGGGGTTGCTTCCAATTGAGGTGCAATTTCACTTTCACCTTTCGTATTTATTTGATTTTGATTCTAACAAATAATACACGAATTATATTATTTATATAAAATTTTGAGATTAATATTTTATTTTTTATTACCTTTGTAATTATCTCTCCATTTGTAGGTGTACGCTTTGGTTCAATAGAATCAGTAGCAGTCTCTTCGTCTATAACGAGAGGCGAATCCTCGAGATCGTCGTTGTCAATATTTGGAGCTGGATTATCATCCTTTTGCTCACAAGGAGACGAGGTATTTCTACTCGATATATCGTTTTCTTTGGTCGTTGATGCAACAAGTGCTTCTTTTTTAGACAGATCCAAAGGCTGCTCGATAACAGTTTGATTTCCCAGAGTTAAAGGTACCAAAGCCGGTGGCATTTTTGATTCTCTTCGATCCCGGGCTCGAGAATTTTGAAACCAAACCTACAAAATAAAAATACATATAATGTACAGTTTTTTTTAAAATTAAACTAACCAATTTTGAAGAGAAATAGAAGAAAATAAATATTTTTTGTTAGAGATATTTCTATCTGCGACGTTTCGTTTTTTATTATATTCAAACTCTCAATAGAATAAAGATTTTGTTCTTAATAAGTACGTGATGTATTTTTATATCATTATTGTATTTTATATATCATTATGGAGTGATATACTTGGATAAAATTAAGTGATATGCATCTTATAAAGCAGTTAATTGTAATGGATAAACAGCACAGAGACACTCAATGTTTCGATAATGTTATCTTTGTATTGAAGTTAATAGAGGAATATCTGAGCATTTACTATAAAAAGAATGAATCACTTTTGTGTGATTTGTTCCATTTTTTGTTCAACATTACAATATAATTTAATTTTTCCATGTCTTCCATTTACATGCTTGTTAAAGTCATGAAATTTTATATCAAGTAATATCTAAACAAAAGAGAAAAAAGTATTAAAAAATGTTTGATTTATCTCTCTACTTCAGTCATCTACTTTACTCTATATTTGTTAATCTAATTTTTTAATATATATATATATATATATATATATATATATAATTAATTTTAATTTATATCTTATATTTATATTTAATATATATCTTATATATATATTATTTTTATATATATTATTTATATATATATATATATATATATATATAATATATTATATATAATATATTATATTATTTTTTAATATTTTATATATATATATATATATCTTTTATATATAAATGTAGTTTACCAATTGCTCTGATCAACTGTTATAGATTTATTAAATATTAACTATTAATATTATATAAAAAATATCAGAATAAGTTTTAATTTAATATAATTAATCAACATTTTTAATCTACACACCTGCACCACACGAGTGGGGAAATTTATACAGTTAGCGATCATGATGATCTCCTCCTTTTTAGGTCGCGGATTGATAGAGTAGTAACCTTTCAAAATGGCCAATTGTTCATCATCTATGAGCGACCTAGCTCTAACCCTTCTACCGTTGTCGTTGTGAGTGTGGTTGCTCTCATCTTCGTCCTCCGAATCTACCTCAGAACTGTCCTCCATCTTTCTCTTATTGACTGATCTCGATGTCGGATGATTGATATTTTCTAATTTCGCAGCTAAACCCTCGCTCTGCGAGTCGTATTGGTCCGATGCGGTCCAATCTGGATAATGCGTCATCTCACTGGACATTTCACTATCTTGATCCTGTACATACATGTAGAGATGTAAGATTTTAATATTCAAATCAATTTCATTCCAAAAGCAAAAATTTATGAAACATAGATATTAAAGTTCTATAGATTCATAAATTAATTTATATAATTGTGCAACTTTTTTTTACCAAGTTTATTAAGAATTGATTCTGCTTCTTACAGTTTTCATTGTTTAACTTTTAGAATTATAAATTATTATTATTTTAATATTTATTAAATTTATTGCAAATATGTAGATAGATTGTAAATAAGAAATATTTTTGTTGAATTTCATTACCTGATAATCTTCCTCAAGTTCTCGCTTCATTGCTGGAGACGTGGAGAGTTTCCGCACATTCGCTTCAAGTAGCTGTTTCGTCACGGAAGTATTTACAGTCTCTAGAATTCGCCGAACAGCATCGAGACTCTGCATTGGATCCGCTGGCGCGGGAGACTCTTTACCCTCAGTGCCCTCGGTTCCCTCGGAGTCCGCTGTTGATGGACTCATCACTTCCCGATGCGTCTCAAACTGTTCAGCGATTTCATCGAGCCGCTTAGAGTGCAATTGATTCAGTAACTTTCCTATCGAAGACTGCAGGATATAATTTCCGTATCCCATCATCTGAGGCAGCAAGGTTGGTACATCATAAATACCTAAATATTAAACAAATCAAACTTAGGAAACTAGAGAATAAGACATGTTTTATTAAACTTTTGTTTATAAATTTCTCGACAAATATTTGTCTAGAAAAAATATCAAGAAACATTTATTTATTATAATTATTCGATTTTCAATTCATTTTGAAATATTCAAAATTAGAGTAGATAAAATTTATAATTTATAACGCACGGTTTTTAAATATAATCTTAAGTATCTAAAATGAAATTTGTATCACACATTTGCTTAATTCTGAACTCTTTAAATATTTTTATAACCAAAATTTACTCTAAAATTTTATGTAAAGTCCACTAAAAGTCCACTAAAAGTCAATTAAAAAATTGCACTTTATTATATATTCTTAGTAGAACAGAAAGAGTTCTTTAATTTTTTATTTGATAAATAAAATTAATGTCTCCATACTTTTTCTTAAATCTTCCAAATTGCCTACTAAATTCACAAGAAATAAAAGATCAATGAAAAGTAACATATTCATGCACACAAGTATAAATATAAAGAAGTACATTAAAAAAAATATTGATCATTAATAGAATTACCTGCTGCAGCTTCCCTTTGTATTTCTTGATAATCCGAAGGTGACAATTTCGGCAAAATCGGCAGGAATGTGTTATTATTGGCTGTCAACAGATCAACCTCACGTCGTCCCGATAACGGTTGATGCGTCTTTTTCGGTCCCCGATCGACATTACTTATAGTATTTTGTCTTGACTTTTTTAGATTCATTATCAAACACTTCTTTGCCGTCATATGGCTCGAATACGAACCAGAGTGAGAGAAACGTTTGCCGCAATTGTTACATTGGAATGGCTTCTCACCGCTGTGAATGCGCAGGTGTTCCTGCAAGAAGAAAGTCGAATTTTAAATTAAAAGCAGACGTTATTAAGATTATATATTTTCTTTGTGATAATATACGAAAAAATTAATTTAGGTAAAAAATAAAAATTAATATTAAATTATCAAACATAGTTACTTACTTTATGATATAATATATAATGATATAAAATAAATACAATTAATTGTTAAAATAAATAAAACAGTGTATATAAAAAAATAATATAATAGAATAAAAAGTAGTGAAATAATATTATATATTATATCATTATACATATGTATAATAATAAAGTTACCTTAAGGTGATGCTTGAATTTGAAGGCCTTTTCACAATGAGGACACTTGAACTTTCGTAAAACGGCACTTTCGTCATGACTAATCATGTGCCTTTGTAACCGGTAGACGTTGGCAAAGGTTTTGCTACACACCTTGCAAGACTGTTGAATTATTAAAAAAATTAATTGTAATATATACACATAACAATATAATAGACGAGTTCAAGGAACAAATAACGGATATATGTGTGCAATATATATTAAATCATAAATGAAACAATTCACGAAAATCTTACAAAATTAAAGTTTACAAAAATAACATTTATGATTAAAAAACAAATATGTCGTGAATGGCATAAAAATAATAACACAAAATATAATAATGATTTGTTGACACAAATTTCCGTTTTATACTAGGCTCTCTTGTTTGATAGAGTTTATGTTGTTATTGCTCATGGACTCCAAAGATCAGCCAAGATTTCAAAATTCATCATCTACCACAAGTCTTCAAGATTTCAAAATTCATCATCTACCACAAGTTTCATCCAGAATTTTCGGAAAAAAAAATAAAATTGAAATCAAAGAACCATCTGAAAATTTAAAAAGTGTTGAAATAATGTAATGCAATTAAGTGCAAATTCAAAATTCAACAAAAACGTGACTCACCAATGGAGAAACCATAACAGACACAAAATCAAAATCAAATATGAAACCGCAGAACTGTGATATTCGCGATAAGATTGGAATTACTTATATATAATTGATTGCATATTTTTTTATGAGAAGCTTTCTTGTTATTAAGCGTCAATTATTTTTTTGACATGTTATATTAATTTCTTACACGAATATCTTTTTGATGTTTATTCATTTGGAAAATGAATTAAAAGTTGCTTGGTACATTTTATTGCCTAATGACTTGAATCGAAGGCTTGTCATGCTTGTTATTTATTGAGAATCATTAAGAATCTTTGAAGATGGAACAAAAGCACGATTTTTTTGAATATATAGATGTATGTAGTTTTTTATGCGTAAGAACATATATAGAACTGCATTCTATTATGACATGTGTTATTTTGTAATTCTGACAGTTGTTGAAAATGATCCGAAACAGAAACAAAACATTCAAATGTATAATAACATTTCTTTAAAGACAATTCTTTGTCTGTTTTCTAAGCTCTAGTTTCTTATTTTGTTCATTATGATATTTGTTTTAATAAAATTATTATTAGAGTCATATCTAATAATATATCATTTCGTTCTTGTCAAATATTTTATTGCTGAAAAGGCATAAATGAAAAATCAATATGTACGGATATACCTAATATTATTCTCATACTAAAAATGACTTATAATTTAGATTCACCAAGATAATTTACCTTGAGAAAATATCGACAAATAAGAGCATATGTCGAAAAGAAATTTATACATATAATTTAGCTAATTCGAAACAATTAGTTTCATCACAATCATAAAGTATGATTTACATTATTGTATAAAAGCGATCGGTTAGAAAAGAAAGTACACCAAGAAGGTACCTTCTATCACCTTACTTAAAGACATTCCTATTCCCTTCTCCGCGAAAATTGTGTGCGAAAAGCAGACAAGCGGCGCCTTTCAATGGAAAGCTGGCTCCTACTTTTGGAGGGGTATAATCGATAAGTTCCCGCGCAGGACGCGAACAACCAAGCCCCCGAGCAGCGAGTGTGTCCTTGACGGGTCATCGCGATCACTCACCACTTGGGAAAACTGGGCGTTGAGATCGTGCTTATCGATGGTATAGGACGTTTTGTGCGTGTCCTCGAGGTGAAGCTGCAGGACATGGGCGTCCCGACAGAGGATGCCGCACTGAGGGCACCTTTCGCCACCCTGATGCTGCTGCTGCTTCGCGGATGATCCGCCCTCGCTGTCGCCACCACCATCCCCGCGCGTTCCACCGCTACCACCACCTCCATCGCCGGCAACATCGCCACCTCCTGCGGTTGGCGCTTCACCCGCGCAACCTCCGCCCACCTTTGTATCCACGACACCTGCGTCGTCCTCGCTGCAGCCTGTAACACGCGGACACGTAGACGACTTTTATATTTCGTCTCGATAGCGCGCCATTGCGAGAAATACACAGAATGTGCGTTAAAATCGATCTCGAGATCCTAAGATGTGATTTTTTTTAATTCCTTTTTTTTCTATTTAAAAAAAAATCAATTCTTTAAATAATTAAAATAATAAAAATAATAATTCTTTAAATAATTATTTTATAGAAGAGAGTTGTATGTTATATAATATAAAAATTGATTATAATTGAAAATTTTGAGAGCGACATAATCAGCTGTTTTTATAAAATTAATAAAATTGAGGGGGAGTTTAATTTCTTTCTCTCAGATTTAAATTAATTTTTCTTTTAGATTCTTTTATTTTTCTTATTAAGTTCTTAAAAAATGTAGATTATATTGCATTGGTACGTACTATTGTATTACTATTGTGCTGGACTCGCCGCATTGAAAATACGCGTATAAAAGGAAGTGACTTTGATAACATAGTTTCATGACATAATAAAGATAAAAACCGATATTCGGTAAATTCGGATATTGGCGTATAAACACAGGATGCTGTAATAATAAACATAGAATTATCTCCATGTTTACAATAGAATTATCTCTATGTTTAAGACCGAAATTTGATTTTATTATTTAATCTTCTTAATTTTAATCTTATTAAATTGTTATTTTATTAAGTCAGATAAAAATATGATTTATCTAGTATTGCTAAAAATAATTTTCTATATTTATCCGTAATAATAAAGTGTAATTAACAAATTCCTTTTTTTATACATATATATCTACAATCTCGAAAATTAAATACATTCAAGTCATATATCTTTGCTACAAACGACATTTGAATTTAATAACGATGGCTGCGTTCAGCAGAAAAAGCTGCTTTACTGTTGTAAAATTTGTGAATCTGATTGGTATATGCTCTTAAATTCAGCCAAAATTAAGAGCATACATCAATCAGGCTCACGAATTTTACAACAGTTGCAAAGCAGCTTTTTCTGCTGAACGCAACCGATCTTAGACAAACAATCTTCACTTTACCAATAAAAATAAATATCTAATATACATAATTAGAAGTTTAAATGTAATAATATATAATTAAATATTTATGTAAAATTAAGAAGAAATTATATTCAAACAATCAATTCATTTTTTAATCATAAAATTATTATATTTATTATTTATATTTTTATATTGTAGTACTCAATTATGTATCTACTGAAAAATCACAAATGTCTGTGTAGTCAAATAATTCAACACAAGGTTAAAAGCATGATTGATTTTTTTTCTATAAAAAAAACTTGCTTCACTAAATATTTGTATTATCTTACGTATTCTAAAATATCTGAAAATGATAACATCTAACCCAGTTATTAATTAATAATTTATAAATTAATAATAATTTCAATAACAATCAATTAGAGATACTTATAAAACTGCATACTCCTCATATTCCTCTGTCATAACACGAGATATTAATGTTTCAGCTCCAATGGAAAACTGTACACTCGAGACGAGATAGCAAAGTCGACTATCCGAGATTCTCCGAGTTGGACCGCACGTGCAAGATTGGCCGCGATCAATCAACAACGCGTATCTGGCAGCGAGTATCGGTTTACACGTGCGATGCGTGGAGCTAATCTCGACTACCTTCGTCAATTACCAATATGCATGGTGGGTCATCGTATCAGTCACATAATCCCCGGCGTGGCGCACGTGTATGCGATGCGGAACGAATCCACGTATCTGACGTACTGAAAGAATAAAAGGAAAACAGAGAAAGAGAGAGAGAGAGAGAGAGAGAGAGAGAGAGAGAGAGAGAGAGAGAGAGAGAGAGAGAGAGAGAGAGAGAGAGAGAGAGAGAGAGAGAGAGCGAGAAAGAAAGAGAGCGAGCAAGAGAGAGAGAGAGAGAGAGACGCGTGCGCGATAGACACAATCGAACTACATAGATAGATAGGGCGTAACGCCAGAAGAAGAAATATCCATGAGCATTGCCAAATGTTTCGCGGCATCGCTATTAAGTACAAGTGCATCCGCAAGCACCACAGTATACACATTCACCGACGCCCACTTTGATGATCGAGCAATGATGCGTCGTTTTGAAGGAGTAAAGAAATTTCTACAATGCCAGACAGTTTCTATTATATGGATGTTTCATGAAAGATAAATAATACACAGTATATATATCTTGAAATTGAAGGTAAGTCGTTCAGAGAATTCAAAGAACGTTCTAACTTAGCAGCTTGTTTATTTTGGATGTCTGAAAGCGTTCTATATATTTTATTGAACAAATAAATTTTAATATGAGATATATATATATATATATATATATATATATAATTTTTTTTATATATAATGTGTTTTATATAGGAGTAAATATTTTTATGATTCTATCTATTTTATTTATAATTTATAGAATCTTAAAATTAAGCACACGCATATTTAATATACAGGATTTCTTAATAAGTGCGAAAAATTTTAGATGATTCTTTGTTGAAAATTAAGGGGGGTTTTTCATATAAACATTAAAGTTCGAATAAAAAATTGAATAGGGGTTGCTAGTTTCATCCCCCCATATAACAATACGAGAGGCTGAAAAAAATATTAATAAATAACATTTTTACTAGTAGAAAATATCTACCTACTTTCATTTCTTTAACTTGTTTCAAATTTGAGAAAAAAATAAAAATTTCATTTTTATCCCCATTTTTGGAGGAGTGTAACTTCACAGGGAGAGATGTAGGAGTATATGTTTATATGAAAAACCCCCCTTAATTTTCGACAAAGAATCATCTTCTAAAATTTTTCGCACTTATTAAGAAACACCCTGTATAAATCGTAGATTTCGTATAATCAAATATTAATATTATTGATAGTATACTGCAAACGAGTCGAGTAAAATATATAGGATTTCTTTATGTATACATATGTTCCGAGAAAAAATTGTAGACTAACGTCTACAATATATAATTATTCCAAGTGACATTCTAATCAGATTGATTGTGGAACATGGGAAATTAAATCCGATGAAATTACATCGCTTATTATTAACGAGTCATTAAAATCACATTGGATAAAAATGATCGGATAAATTAGACGACGGGAAGATCGAATTTTCGTCGCTCGCTACCCGCAATCCACTCGTTCGCGTCGTTGCCTCCACTCTGCCATTGTACGTGCGTGGCACATGTGTCATGCACGTGGAATGGAAAGAGATCGACGATGGCGACGAACGTTGGAGGAAAGCGTGTCGGACGAGCAGCATTGTTCGCCGTCCTCGTATGTAGGTGTGTTTTATGTAGGAAAGGGGCGGAAAAGCGGGACGGGGTGCGCGTTCGTTCGCACGAGCGATCTGTATGGAACGCTATGTGTGAAGAGAAAAAGTGGCACATGTCGGTGCCGCTCGAGCCCGGGTAACTTTTCGGGTGTGCCATTGTCAACGAGACCGGATTTAAATGCCCCCGACGTACAATTTCCCATCGATAATCGCACACGCTCGCGCTAATCCTGATGCCGATCCACCAAGCGACGCATTTAACCACTTGGCAGCCATGTCCGAGTTCAATTCAGTCGCGAGACATTAATTTATAATTATTTAATTCGCAATTAATTCTACGCTTTTAAAGTGTCATGCGTACGTAACGATTAATAGTATAATATATACGAATATTTAAAAAAAAAAAAAATATATATATATATATATATATATATATATATATATATATGGACAAATTATTTTTCAAAATTGATCCTTTATCTTTTGAATTTTAAAATTCGCCAAAAAAAAAATAAACAAAATTTTGAGATGTTAATAAATTAAATCTTTCTAATATGCAATTTATAAAATTTTTAATTTAATAAAAAGATAGTAATTATATACATGCAAAAAAATTAATTCAGTTTAATATTAATTTTTTCAAAAGTGTTTAGACGGAATTTATCCATCCATGAGATAATAATTCATGAGAAAATTAGTATTATATATTTCGAAACTTAATAACATTTCGAAAATGGTTTAAAGATTAATCTAAATTTTCGATATAAATTTAAATAAATTTTACTATTTATGATTTGTCTTTTGGCGAATGGAATAATTCATTTATCGATAACGAATTTATCGAGACGATTTCTTTGGCATTGCGACTTATCGTTTTCATCCAGTAAAGATACGACGTCCGGATATACTCGAATATGTCAGATGGTTAGGCATGCGAGATCCTATGGAAACGTCTGGAAATGCGCAGAATTTCTCGTAGCTATGCTTGCGATCGTGCACGACGTGAATCTCGCACCAGGCACCGCATATTAATCTCGCGCAGATAGGTAGATACGTATAGATCGCGAGCCGGTTGCTGCGAAAACGCCGGCCGTAATGAGTCGATGCGTGCAAGTTCGTGCCTTGTTGTAATTAACATGCTGTTACACGCTAACTTGGAGGAAACGACATAGGGTACAGACACATCAAGAAAATCTTCTCCATTTTATAAGCGTGTATAAAATAAACTTACACATGTGTTTTTCAATTAAAAATTAGGCTGTAATGATCGAAGACACTCCTACTCGTTTCAACCTCACTAAAAATAATAAACATATAAATAATGAAATAAAAGATGAAATAAAGAAAAAAAAAAGATATTTTAAAATTATTTTAATAATGATATATATGAAATTGTATATATAATTATTTTTTTGAGATTTATATATACATATTTCCCAACTATACGAGAATAAAGGATGTTACTACTTTCTTTTTCGCTCATTTGTGTTTTAATTAATTGTTGTAAATTGAAGTAAAAATCTAGGTATTGATCAACGACTTCATCACTTAGAAATATTTTTTTTAAATATTGTGTAAAATATTTATTGAAAATATTGTGCGTAACTGTATCAATATGTATACTGTATTCAAGGGATTTTTGAAAATTAAAATATATTAATAATTATGATAATATTTAATAATTATGATATATTGCTCAAAAAGTAAATATATGCGAATATTTTCACATGGAAACTGAAGAGATTCGGATTATAAATTAAAAAAAAAACAGCACATACCGGTTATGCCATTTTGAAGTATATTAATCGAGGCAAACGGGAAGTCGGCTGTATCTCTCCGGATCACGTCTGCTCGCTCGCGCCTTCCACGAAGACGAACTTTGCTCGCCGTGAGGCCGATAAGACGTCGAAACGGGTCAGAGCCGTGACCTTTCTCTTGCCTTCCTATGTACGCGATTCACGAAGTTCGCCGTCGTCTTAGAGCTACTATGTCGCGTACGCACTGTAACATTTTTTTACTGCGACTCGAAACGCCATATCGAGCGTGTCGAAACGACAATCTATTTATATGTTTTTTTACGTTAAAATGATAAAAATAACCATCTTTTGTCCGTAAACATAGAGAGCTTTCGATAACGTATTATTTCCCAACGCGATAAATTTTAATGTTGGGTTAACGCTCGATGTATCGTAAATAATAACGCGAGCTTAAGAAATTTGCACATCGAAAAAGGAACAACGGTGGAGAAGGATCCTCCTATAAATCGCAGATAAAAATGAAGGACGACCCGCGAAGGCTCGTAGCTTCAAACGTCAAACTTTGACAGTTGGAAGTTACGATATTGCATCTCGATACTCGTAAAAAAAGAGTAAATATCTTATGGAAAGCATAAACACTTTTTCGAGCCGCGTGACTTAACGTCACGGATGCAATTTCGCCATCTTCGCGCTTCTCCTGCACAGGGCAAGGGTTAACTTCGCCGCGAGCGTTAATGCGAACGAATCGCCGGGAACGAGCGAAGACGCGCGCGTCCTCCCCGCGGCTCTTCTTCTTGCGTACAAATGACGTCAGCGGAATGTGGAAACCGAGTATAGCAAATTGCGAGCAATACCGTGCAATCTCGGATAGCACCGAGAGAGCACTTACGGCGACACGATGCCGGGCGTGCGTCGTTGAATCGCGCGACAAAAAAGGACGATTAATAGAGCCACCTTGTATTTCGCGATGCAGCATCGGGGGCGACGTTAAAATATACGTTTCTAAATTAATGCCGAATACTAGCTATCTCGATGAAAGTAGTTGCGTCTCCGGAAACACTTTTCTACAATATTCCTCTCCTCCGGGAAATTTTTCTCGCACCAACTTAGGACTCATTAGAATAATTATTAGAAAGAACATTTAAATATCTTGTAGTACCTAATAACAATCTTGTATACAATTTTTAAATCATTTATTTAACTCGTAATTTAATTACTCAAGCTTTTATTTATCGCAGTTTTATGGAGAATTTTGTAAAAATCTTTCAATATATATTTGTCAGTAAATATTTATATTATATATATAATTTTATGTACAAGAATCTCTTATGTACATAAAATTGTTTAGGTGATTATTAATTCTTTCTCATTAAAAAATATCACTGAATCATATTATGACGTCATAATCTTGATTGATCGTTTACATTATTTTTTTTTCTTTATTGAGAGAAACGACGTAACCCAATTTCGTAAAGTCTCGCAAAGGCACGCGCGGATCTATTCGTGGATGAATTTGCAAGACGACATTTCCTGGGATTATCTCCGCAGATGACAGTATCAATTGTTCCTCGAGAGTGGGTAGTTCGCGACACGCGATTCTCGCGGAAGTCCCTGACATTTCGCGCCAGAAATGACCAAAGACGTAATGAAATTTAAGATAAGAAAACACGGACGACTATTAAAAGTAACATTTTATAAAAATTTATAAATAACTATGTTATCGGATATTGAGAAAATTATTAAATATGTAGCAGAATAAATATTTTACGCTAATAATAAAATCTAAAAAAAGTAAATAAAAACAAAGCAAAAAATAAATAAAATCAAATAAAGCAAAAAATATTATTATATTTATATCCATATAATTTTATAAAGTTATATTTATATCCATATAATTTTATAAAATTTTTATCACAAATGAATGTCTCTCTTTTCACTATAATCATCTTTATCAATGTCTGTCAATTTGAATTGAAGTAATAAAATCAAATTTCAAATTTTACTATTTATATAGGTAATAGTTTCTAAGCTTGCTGATTAATTTTGAGTCATTACTTTTTTTTCTGCCTGTTTGTCGATTTAAATATGTTGAAACAAAGCTCTTTTGAGACAAAAATAGCAATAGTTTCATGTCGCAGCATCGTGGAATAAATTGCGAATTATCGCGTAATAATCATACGATTCTCGTGAATAATACGGTCGTTCACATTGTTCGCATGCTTGGTATGCGAAGTATCGAGGCATTTTCTTGCGCTCTCGTCTCGTGTCATCATGCAAAACCGCAATTTCCGGTCTTTTTATATTAAACTGATACATTTATGATTCGGCGCCATCGATTCCGCGTAAGCTTCCAGTTACTCGTTTAAATGCGCATTCCAACGCGTGATACATACATACGTATATGACATCATTAGAACTATATATTAAATACTAACCGCAATAAACAGTTATCTTTAGATATTGCGCTATTTGTTTGTTTTATATAAAATGTCTCATTTGCTTATACGTTGCATACTTTCATATCATCTAACTAATTATTCCCATACATTATTAATATTATTTGCACAATTAATTATTCTTGTTCAATCAGTATCTTTATATAATAATTATTTAAGTGTAATTAAATAAAAAATAATTAATTCATATCATCATATCTTTCATATCATCTAATTATTCACATATATTATTAATATTACTTGTGCAATTAATTATTCTTGTTCAATCAGTATCTTCATATAATAATTATATTATTATATAATAATTACAACTGTAATAATAATTATATAATAATATAATAATTTTATATAATAATGATAATTATATATATATATATATATATATATATATATATATAATTATATATTTAAGTGTATAATTAAATAAAAACTAATAAATTCCAATTTATACATATAAAAATATCATAATTTAACCAATTGTTTGAAATAGCGGAGAAAGATAACGATGTAGCCCGATCAATTTTTATAAGCGGTGCTTCGCTGACGACTGCCCATACCCCATACCTCCGTTATATGCCGATAAAAAAGAAACGATCGGTAGGCAGGGCCTTAAAGAGCCGGTGGAGGATAGGCGCGCGCTTACGTCACCCGGCAACGTGGATTAAGCCGTAAAGGCGCGTTCGCACGGCGCCGAAGATACGGGCGGACGGACGGACGAGATCCCTGGGTCGCGTGTGCGTCGCTGCCACGGTGCGAAGTAAACGATTTCTCGGAGAGGTCATTGAGCTTGATAGGGCGCGGGCGGCCGCCATCTTCCAGAACGTTAAAACCACTTCGACGCGCTCTCATAAACGAGCGAGCGAGCGGCTCGGCTCGGCTCGGCGCGGTATAATCCGCGCTGTCCTATCAATCAAAATTATTGAGCAACCGCACGACGAACAGGCTGGTCCTGTGTGCGAGGAACGGTGGAAATAAAACATGCCTCAACGATCCCGCACTATCGTAACATCGATGAAGGAGAAGAAGGCAAGATGGCGGATCGCCCAAAGAAGAGCTATGTTTATACATAAATCTATGGGGAGTCCCGATTTCACGATCCGCGATCTCATTTTTTTTCTAATCATAGAGGGAATCCGCTTGAATCTGGAATTGATTTTTTCCTTCTTAACGAAGAATTTTTATCAATTCTTAATCTTCTCTTTTATACAATTTTTATTAATTTTTTATTAATATTATTATTCTTAATCTTCTCTTTTATTAATTTTTAACGAATTTTTTTCTTATCGAGAAGACGCTCTTTTTAGGTACCGCGCACGACTTTGACATTTGCGATATTGTAGATTTATATTACAAAGTTGCGCAAATTTCCTATCGTCATATTTCAAATTTCCACTCGAATTTAAACGGAAGACTTTATTTGTTTTACAAAAAAAATCTTGTCTTTTCCAATCGTTTAATAATTTAAAAACTATTGGTACTTGAATTTATTAATTGCAACGCGTTAATGTGAATATCTTATAATATATTTTGATAATAACGCTGGAATGAGTAAACAGATCGATCGAATTCGATGCAAAACAAGATACGCATTACGAAAATAGGTGAAGTTAAACTATTCGCTTATCGCATATACACGTAATACATCGTCTGAGAAATGTTATCTGCGAGAGAAATATTTATACGTCTTCAATGTATAACTAGAGAAATGTACAGATAATGTCGAGCTGGAAGATTTTATCTGTTTGAAATCATGTGAACCGTTTTAACTCATGTATCCGAAATCAAAAAGAATGTTTATTACAATATCTAAATGTTAACAATATTTGCATTTATAAGAATTTTTACACGAGAAAAGAGTGAATAAAATATGCGTAATAGAGAAATTTGCGTTGCGTATCGTTTCTTTTTGCGTCGCAAACAATTATTAATTTTTTATGCCATACTGAGAAAAAAATTGTAAAGTTATCTAAATAGTTTCAATTAATTATTATTTTTTTACTTGAAATGTTTAAGTATTTAAGTTAAATAGACGTCATATTAGATTAATATGATATATTTAATTTAAATATTTAAATATTTAAATTAAAAAAATAATAATTGAAAATATTTAGTCAAGTTTACAATTTTTTTCAGTGTAGATTATTAACTGCAAAAAAATTAACGAAAAAAATCTGAATTGCAATAGGGATATATTAGGACAATAAGTTAAAAAAATACAAAAGATTGTAAAACAGGTATGTTCCAGCTTAGACCATTCCTCTCCCGCTCTAAAACATGTGGTTAATCTTTTGACGAGAACAATGCATTTTTTTACATAACAAATACATATGTTACATAAACAAAGTAAAGATCGAGTCTTCTTTTCGGAAAATGAATCAATACACTAAGTCAAGAAAATTGATTCCCGATCAAGTTTCTCGCAAGATGTGACATCTAATGTTAATTGATTGTTTTTTAATCGCTTTTATATTTCAATTTTCTTGAGTACAGTTTTCATAGATATATAAATAAATACGCGAAAATTTCTCTGTACTATGATAATGAAAGAGCAAAGATATAAAATTTTACTTGCAATTCTTAATTAAATCGCAAATACTTTTATTTTTAAATAATTTATATATATATATATATATATATATATATATATATGTATATATATAATTATTTAAAAATAAAAGAATTTAAGAATTAAAGCACGTTATAGATTTATAGAATTTGATTTCCGATGATGCAAGTAAAATTTTATATCTTTGCTCTTTCATTATACAGAGCTCTTTCATAGTACAGAGCTCTTTCATAGTACAGAGAAATTTTTAACGGATTTTTTTCTATTCTTCTAATATATATATAATTTCTTTCATTATACATAAATTTATAACAAAATTTAATTGCTTTATTTTCCCATATCTTACTTTTTATCTGGAAAAGGTTCTCCGCGTTTCTCTGTTATTATTTCCTTTCTGAACAAATCCAAATATTTTATATAGATACTAGATCCACAGGAAATTTGCTCCAATATATTTTTTAATGCGTATGGACGATCTATGCATAGGAAACTATTTAAACTTGGCTGAGTTGGGCGCAAGCAACAGAAACAACGGTGCTTTTCTATAACTTTTGTTTGGAGATTGTAGCCGTAGAGACGAAAATAAAAGCCGGCGCGTATTCGAGCCAATATTAGGAATAGTTAAATATTTTCGTGCAGGGCACGACTTCGTTGCTACCTGACTCGCGCGATGTGTAATCGCCAGTCACACATCCGCCATATCACACGCGCCTTCTCCGCTGTCGTTTGCCACACGAGAGAAACACGTCGAGTTGATTTTTGGCTTTCCGCGGGTTTCGAATTACGTGCCTTGCTGTTCTCACGAGACCGAAGCGATCGCCGATGCCGATTCGTCTAGGAAATTTCTCACACATTTAACTTTTTTTCTTATTCACAAAGATAAAAAATTCTAGCCTCCCCCCTTATCAGGATAATCTTCCTAGCTCTAAACAATCATATCGTTTCCATATGTAATTATACATTTATTCATTATTTTTAGATAAATCACGTCCCTCGAAAGTATTTTTTATAAAATATAATTAAGATATAATTATAAAATCTCTCGTAATATTTTGGAGATTTATTAAGTATAAAGTAATTGAAATATTATTTTTGAAGAGTCTTTTCTTCATGTCCTTACTGTGAAAATAAATCTCTACTAAAAGAGACAATTTTTTGTGGGATAAAAACACTAAGAGATTACGATAGCATTTCCTCTAATCAAAACAATCTTCTATAAGGAAAATCAAGCTTCTCTTGATTACAATTGATTGACCTATTTTGAAGATTGTTTCACAATATTTCGTAACACACAATATTCCTCTGTTATCGCTACAAGTGGAAATTAGAGAAGTATATATATACAGAGATTACAGAGTTATTCTTTTAAGAAAAAGGAGCGATCTTTCGAATGTGTTGAAAGGATTCTTTTAACCATTCTACATATATATACATCCTCCTTTAATTTCATAAAAATCGTGAAAGTTTTTATTCGCTTATCAGTATCTTTTTAATGAAAATAATATTAAGAAATTATATTATCAATAATATTAATTATATTATTAATAATATTAAGAAATGTTATCATAGTATATTTATAAGATTCATTAATGTTGATTTAGAGTAAAGTCAACACATTGAACTTTGGAAGTTCCGATAATTTATCAAAGCGTAATTAAACATTATTATGTTCAATGTAAATGCAAATTACAGATGTGATCGTTTCATCCAAGTTTCTCTCTTTGACAATATACATAATTCACTAAATGGTCTAAGAAGTTGTACTTAATACTTTGTATATACATATCATGTGAGACAAAATATATCAGTAACATAGCACTAATTTACAGTAATCGTTCAATACCAATAAGAGAATAAGAGTATTTTCTTTCAGTATGTAATCCACTGAAGTGATATGCGACTAATCGCGCGTTTACGAATGGCGAGCAATGCGATGAGCCGACGACCAAGGTCCAGATAAACTGACGTGACGTATGGTGACGAGAATGGTAAGATTCATTAACGACTAAATCGGCCAAGGTGGATCTTGCGCCTTCCATCTAGATGCACATATATGTACGACTGCATGTGTACAAGGTAAAATGAATAAAGCCAATAAGTTGGACGATATTGTGCAAATATGAGTTATAAGTCAGAAAGCCAGAAAAAATTATGTCATACGTGCAGTAGTCGAGTTGAAAATTCTAATCTTAATTTGAAATCGCTCAGTGTGATAATTATTCAACCCGCAAAAATCTGATGATATCTCGAATCAATTTCTCATCTTTCTCGATATACATGGTGTACTATATTTGTATGCATTGAAAGATGATTTAATTATCTTACAGTTTATTTTTATTTTCCAAAACAAATGCTAATAAAAATGATTAATGTGATATAAATCAAATAAAATAGCATAATAAGAAATCACAAATGTAAAAATTAGTGCGTGAATTAATACTTAATTTTGCAGTTTCAGTCTTATTATGGTATTTTATTTCATTTATTTTTTATAAATAAGAATATTGAAGACAACGTATCAAAAGCTTACGTTACATTTTAATTAATTTAATACATATTAACATTATAGAAAAATATATATCGAAAATTGTATAAATATTTAATTTTTGTCAAAGCAAGCTTATATATGTCGAACTTTATCGCTTAATTAAAATTATAAAATAGGTGAAATAGCTCATTTTTATACTTGAATCTTTTAATTTAATGATTCTTATACTTTTGTATTTTTGCGCGAACGTAATTCGTGAACGATACAAGATATAAACGGAGAATTTTTCTCCGTAGGGAGATAAAATCCAGGGATAATATTACGTCGGTATCGATTTTCACGAAACGCTAGACAGTGGACAGTTGACAGTAGAGTCAATCGCAGATGCTGCCCCGTCCATTAAATGCCGCCTTATATCACACAGGCGATATAGGTCGCGCACGTGCAGCGGCACGCGTTCTGCGAATTTTCCGAGGCTCGTCGAGTCGAAAACCAGATGACGAAGTCATCCGCGACGTTTCGCGTCGTCCGCCTACGCGAAGATACGTCGAATTTCTCGGCAAAATGTCTCGCGACGCGCGTTTCATTGCAAACTTTCTGATTCATTTCAGATTGATTGATAAAATAGTCAAATCGCGTGATGCAATTCGTCAACGTGTACAGGATATGTCACACTTGTCAAGCTTTCACAGAATCTCAGATTAATCTATTTTTTATAACAATTTTTTAAGCTAAAAATATTTAAATTAAGATTTAAGAATTTTTTTTCGGAGATCAAGTTTGTTTTGGAACAACAATTAAAATTTCTCATGTTCCTCATTTAACTTCAAATAAATTCAAGCTATTTATTATTGAGCTATTTATTATTGTTTAATATTAAAATATCACTCGCTATTATTAATATTTTTTAATTGATATCTTGATCGATTTAATATTTTTTGATATTTGTTCTCGACATTTTGTTAAAGAAAATTTAATTAATTTGCGTGGCTCGTCTGTAAACACCTATTTTATATATATTCTCGTCTAATGAGACGAGAGACAGTGTATTTTATTATTTCATTTTATGTATTTTATTATATATATGTATCACGGTCAAAAATTATGATATTCCATTTCCTTACATATTTTCTCAATCACTAAATTAAAGAACAAAAAAAAAAATTTTGCCGATTACCTCGTCGATTCAGCGCAATTCTCGACGACTAATACACTCACCCTTGAACGAATTTCGGACGAGAGTCATGCTCATATTCGTGCGAGCCGGTGCCTCGGGGGTTACGTCCGGCGGCTCCTCTTCCTCCTCTTCCTCCTCCTCCTCCTCCTCCAGTTCCGGCTTCGGCTCGTCGACGTCGCGGCCAGGTTCCGTTCTCCGGCGTGATACGTCAGCTCGATCCTCGCCTCACGACGACGAGTTCGTTGTCCAACGGCATTCTAAGGCACAGCGGCGCATCGTCATCGCTGCAACTTCTCTTTCTCCCTTCGCTCCTCTCGCGTACTTTGAACCGCTGCGGATCAAGTCCACCTTAGCTATCGCTCCTTTGTTATTCGCTCATCTGTCCTCCCTTCGCCACCTCGGTCCTACGATCTGGCGCTTCAAGTACGCACCGAGATGAACCGCTCATCTCATGATCGCGACGCGACTGCCGTAACCCGATCGACGGCTACGTCGGCCACGAGGTGGAGAACGAGGTGGAGGCACTACGAGGCGACGACGCGCGACCGATACCGGTTACGGACATCGAAGACACGTGCGTCGCAATCGTCGTCCGCGGGGAGAATTCCAGGCCGTCCTCAGGTCGAGGTGAAGATGTACTCTTGCGGAGAAGGCTCGATGTGGAGGTGCGAAACTGACGGGACGGACAAGTTCCAGACGTCGTCGCGAAAAGCGTCTCGTTTCCGCTCCGTTCCTCTTGTTCAAAGATTCGAGGATGCGACCGATGTATCAGGACGAGACGCAGAGAGACGTAGTTTTGTACGGTGAGTTATCTCGGAGATTCCAGGTGACTTTTGTGATCCACGAGAGGGAGTCGAAACGTCAGTCTCGATTGCGTGTGACTCGTACACGAGTGATATCTCTCGGCGTCTCTTCTTCGTGTCTCGTCGAGACGGTGGACGGTTGAAACGCGACGATCGCGGCCAACTACGCTTTGTAAATAATCATTGCACTCCCGCGCGCGTATGTCGCGGAAACGTCGAAAAGAGAGAGAGAGAGAGAAAGAGGAGGCGAGTGTACGAAAGGGAGCGAGAAACGCAACAAGGTAGAGAGGGAAAAAGAGAGAAAAGGGAGAGGCAGCTCGGGTATATATTCACGGGAATATCGCGCACAAAAAAATGCTCCTTTTTCCTTACTCTTCTCGCGTCGTTTCCTCCTTCTTCTCCTCTTCCATCTTCTTCTCTTTTATCCCCTCCTCCACACCTCTTCACCTTCTTTATCACCTTCACCTTCTCGATTAAGACTCCCGTTCGCGATAGAAAAGGAGAAAAGGGAACTTCACTCCCGACAGTCCCTGACTACGATCTCTCTCGATACGACAAAAGACGGACAACGAGAGACGGCGGGCGATTACGCGCGCGAGACGGACGAGAGAAAGGGGCGAGGGGGAACGGGAGGGGGGAGAGACGAATACGATATACGATACGGTAGCGCGAGGCCAGGAACGGGAGATAAGAGAAGCGAAAAGAGTGCGAGACGCGGGATGGCGGTGTCAAGACATAGTAGAGAGATAGCGAGAGCGCAGAGGCCAGGTAACGAGGCGAGAAACGATTCGGTGCGTTACTAGCAGCCTCGCGCCGAGTAGAGAAGCTAGAAGCACCGGTAAAACACGATTCCCTAACTAACACACACGGAGACAGATCGGGGACTGCTTTGGAGTTTACTATAGGATGGGACGGATGGTGATGGCGGCCGTGTAGCTTCAGCCAGCCACCGCCCCCATGCTTCTCTCTCTCTCTCTCTCTCTCTCTCCCGCTCTTCATCTCTCGCGCGCGCGCGCGCGCGTCCACCTTCCCCCTCCACCCTCGAGCGAAACCTCCTTCTCCTCGATACTGAGATCAGTCTCTTTCCCCTCTTCTTGTCCGATATACGGTGATGGACACGCTGGAATCCCTCTTCGCCTCTCTTTCTTCCCCCTCCCGCTCTGTCTCTCTCTCTCTCCTCCCTCTCCTCTCCCACACGCTGTTAACCCTCGTGGCTACCGGCCGATGAGATCTCTCCCCTGCGTCCTCCACCTACGGCGTGCCACCTCTCTCTTCCCCGTCCCTCCCAATCGCGCGATCCCCGCTCCTGGGGCAGCGAGATGTTATCCTCGAGCGATCCGTGCGTGCGCTATGTATCCGTCTGTCCGCCGTGCCGTGCCGTCGCCGTCGCCGTCGCCACATCCCCTACCTGCGTCGCGTCCGTCGCGATATCAAAGCTAGGAGCGTAACAGTCGTCCGCGCGCGCCCCGCTCCCTCCGCGTTTATTCCGGTCAAGCGATCTGACATCGCCCGATCGTACTTTTCATCTGGCCACTTGTACGTCTTCGTCACAAAATGTGTCCAATTGGCACAAATATGATACACGCGGATATATTTATAATCGAATAAAAAATCAACGGCACTCTCACTCGCATCCTCTTAAGAATTTTTTCATACGAGTTCTCTATAAGATATATCGATTAATAATTTATATTACATGATACTTTGAATATCCTCGCTGAAAAAAAGTTGTAGATTAAATATATCATTCAAGAAAGAATTTTATTGTAATAAAATTTTTATATAATAATTTGTTCCATTCAAATATATTATAATTTCTGACAATCTATAGAATCGAGAGAAGAGAGCTTTCGATAAAATTGGCGAAAGTAAATTTATCATTTCCCCGATCGTATCCAGTATCGGGGTTAAAATATCGATTCCCCATTATGACTTGGATAATATCTGACTCATTGGCGTTTCTTTTCCGATGCTTTCCAAAAATACCGCCGTGAAATGACGCGGCTGCGAATCTCCCACAATGATCTCGCAATTTGGAGAGAAAGTAAATTTACGCGCAGATTCCCGTGGCTCGTTGATGGATTTATCGACGAAGTAGCTTCTTATCGCAATGCGCTCATTAACCGGAAACCACGGTATCTTTGGCTCGACCGACACGCGGCCGTTGTTGCTCCGCTCTTTATCTGACAAGTGAAAGGATGCGCGTGCCGGTATGGTTGCTTCCTACGAAGCGCGATATAGATCCTCCCTCTTTCTTTCTTTCTCTTCCTCTCTCTTCTGAGGGTCGGCTCCATATTGGGAGAAAATGGTGAACCGTGTGTTGAGAGAGAGAGAACATTGATATGGGCTGACCTGTGAGCTATCGTGCGAGGATTGAACAGAAGCTGCCTTCTTTAACTCTTTTGAGATCAAAGTTCCACCGTGAATCGAGTTGTTTGCTATTTAAAGGTTTTTAACGTGCAAAATATTTTTTACTTTGTATTACGCGTCTCGTAATTTTTAAAAGAAAACTTAAAATGGTACTGCGTTCTTTCGCGCACGAGTTAAAATTGATAAGAGTTGTTAATTATCAAAATAATTTTTTACAGCAGTAAAAACACAAAGAATATCTCTATATAGAAAAAATACATATTTGATAATGAATGCGTTCAGCGAATGTTTCTTATAGATAATTGAAGCGAGTTTTTCTTGAAAAGAAAGTCAACGCGCGAATAAAGTTTGTAGATTGTATAAAATAAAAGTTTCGAATTCTTAAAATTGAAAAAAGCCGCTCGCATAAGATTAAAAGGTTTAAATTCCTTAATTAAAATGCAAATAATAAAATTAAGAAAAAAATCAGAGCGCACAGATAAATCATTGCTTTAATTATTAAAGATTTGATAAATTTAACGATTTAAATAATCAGTATATAAATATATAAATATTAATCAAATCTCTCTAATTTCATCAATCTCTGGCGTTTGTAGCATATATCTGTTGTTCAGATGCGTCACAGAATTCAGAATCGATTTTTCCTAAATGCGTGTGCGATGCGCATGGCACGTTTAACGAGGTTAAACGCATAACGCTAATTATGCGGTGAGAAGTGGCTTACGATAACATCCGTGGTTATCTACGTTTAATTCCCTTGACTTTTCACCGTTGTAAAGTCCGCATGGAAGGATTGCTTATGCTACATAACTCATGCGTAAACGCACATCTCAACGAAATCGTTTACTTATTCTTTCTTCTCGATGAAACAGTAGTAGCTATTCTGATCAGATGTTGATGACATTTTTTTTCGTATATACACAGACAAGAATATCATATATATATATATATATATATATATATATATATATATATATATAAATTTTATTCGAAATTTTTAATTGTAAAATCTTATATTTTATATGACATTTGTGTGTGTTATATTATTTTGTTTCTTTAGATTATATAAGATATTCTGAAATCATTTATATTATACATTTTTTAATATCAGTTTGTACTTTAATGTTATGTAAATATCTCTCTTTTTAATCATAAAGACTTAGCATTATTTTATAAAATCTCTCATTATCTCAAACTCTAAAGTAACTGCAGGTCTTGAAAATAGAAGTTATATTGGCTTTTAAACAATGTATTACTAGAATCAGTCTATTATAATATTGTGTTCTCTTCCTTGAATTATCAACTTTCTGAGAAAAGAACGCAAACACACTTTGCTCTATAAAGAAATCATTCGTCTTACAGATGAAACCGAGCATAAATAAGATAACGATGCGAATTGCATTATCGCCTCTTGTCAATAGATGAAGTTGCTATTGCCTTATTGAAGTCTTATCTATATTGCCATTAACATAAAACGATTTATAATTTACGCTTTTTCATGCAAAAAATATCTTAATTCCGCATTCGTATATCTTTCAAATGTTGCACTTTTTATCAATATTAACAATAAAATAACATCAAAAGAAATATAAGTCTCTTTTCTCTCTCGCAATAAATTAAATATATTTTCTATAAAATATTCGCACACACAGAATAAAACAATTTCTTTTCTCTAACGCGTAAACATTCGATTGTCCCAAGCACTCGTACTCTTATCTCGCTCAAGATGACGTAGTCGGATCAATCGGTGGAGTGTTTCTTAGTCACGGGTTCTTCCAAATTCAGCAATTGGAATCAGTGTAACGATTCCGTCTTCCTCTCGACGCCTCTCTCTCTTTCTTCTCACATCGCGATCCTCTCTCGCATCTTCTCCGAATACGACGCTTGCTCCACGTTACGTCGAACGTGGTGAGAACGTGGTAGCGACGCACTGTCCGTTACTATTATTAGTGTGCAGCTGCCTGCGAATTACTGAATGAAAACGGAGAACCGTCTCGGAACAATGTCCGAGAGAAAGAGAAAGAGAAAGAGACAAGTGGGCTCTCTTCGCGCGCGGGAGCGAATGGCATTGTTAAACAACAGGCAATGATCGTAATCGAAGTCGAATTGCTTGCGTCTCGCGCGTGATATGTATATATTACAGTACATATTACAGATTAATTGGTCCTCGTTGCGTAGCTTCTTTTCTCGATGAATCCTTTTTGCATATCATCAAATATAAAGAGCTCATTTTTATCGCGAAGAAAAAAAAAATAATTTTCAATTAATTCTAATAAATTCCGAATTTATTTTCATCCGACATTTTTTTTCACAAAACTGACATCGCAAGTTAATCCGTTTAGATATATCTTCTTTCCGAAATTTTTCTCAGATATGTCAAGGTAACTTTCAAAAAAATATTCTATTTATATGCACCACAAAATGCAAATACTATCTGTGATGGGATTGTCTATTATTTATGGTAGTTAGACAAATATTGTTATATTTTTTATTTTTAACAAACTACTAAAAAGTGTTTTTTTCCTCAAATATTTAAAAGTAGTTTTTACTACTATATATTTCAATATATCAAGAGAGCCATTAAGAGAGTGCATAATCAATTTTGAAGAGAAAATATGGATATACAATGGACCAATATAATACAATGTAAACACGAATTTATAGTCAATATTGCTATTATAAAAATCATTATTTTTTCTATATAATTTGTTTCCTAATATCTTTGAAAAGATACGGCTAAAGGCGTACGTTATATCCTACATTTCAATGTTTGTTCAGGCTTCCCTTAACTACAAGCTGAGATACGCAAAGTATTATCTATTTTCTTTTCGTTGGCCCAAAAAGATCGACTTCGAAAAAAAGATTATTACTTCTTACTTTTCACAGAAGGCATCTCACATATCTCATCAAGGAAATTAATAAATTTTTTTCCCTTAAGTCCTTAGACATTATTTCTTTCGGATGGACATACGCACTCCCTGAAAATCGAAAATATTCCGAATTATAAAGCTGGAATAAACAGCAACTTAGAGAATATAAATATATTATATAAATATATTATAAATATATTTTATAAATAATATTATATAAATATATTATATAAATATATTCATCATCCATAACAGAATTAAATTGTTTACATTTTTGGAGCTTCATATTTCCTATCTTTCTCTTTAACATACGCAACATCGCGCAAACAATTACTCATTCTCTGCGTGCGTATGTCGATCTATACTTGCGGGGGCATCGCTTTGGGGGCAGGGCGGCCTGCGGAAGATCAACGAGGCGCGTTGCCTCGCGGACAAGCACGACGGCTGAGGCAACGGCCGAACGAAAATGTATGACACTTCCTCTTGCGTATATTTTTTTGTGTCGGTATGTTAAACGAGAGGCGTCGAGCAAAGCAGCGATCGCGCACGATTACGAGTGGTGGCAAACCGAGCCGAGCCGAGAGCATCGTCTTCTATTCGGTCAGTACTGGCAATTAGAGCCAATAGCGCCTCCCCCATCTCCCTTGTCTCTCCTCTCTCTCTCTCTCTCTCTTTCTTCCTTTCTCCTCTCTCTTGCTTCTCGATTCGTCTCGTCTTTAATCACGCTGCTCTCGAGGTGTTGAATTTCTTGGTACGATGTTAATCTTCCCCTTTCTGTTAACGATGCCCGTCATCGTTGAGAGACGTCTTGATGAATAACATCGACTAACTACTCGCTTGAATAAATGCGTGATTTAAGCGCGATACGATCGATAATGCTGCCGAGAGAGAAGCGATTGTGTATAAATTTCCTCCTGCGACGTATCCAGATATGTATCTCAATGTTTGGAGAGAAGAGAGATCAATAATTGTAGAAAGTATTCCTGAAATTAAAATAATTTAGATCCAGTTTCAATTTGAAGCTAATTATATATATTTAATTAGGTATATTTTTATGATATATAATTAATATAGTTGTCAGGGAACTTTTCGAAACATCAGCAGAAATTCATCGAGATGTAACATTTATCCTTTGTCCTTTTAGATTAAAAAAACACTAATGTGTAAACTACATTATTAATTATACAAAAAATTTTTAAAATTATTTTTCATTATTAATTATAAAAAAAATGAATTAAAATTAACGTCAATAAAACTATCAAGCAGAGGTTTGCGAGCCTGATCTTCAATTTGTCATATGATTAATGTCAATAATAGTCAGTTTTAGTAATAGAGCAACTAATATTTTTTCTATACAAACTATAGCATATTTTTGACATTTATCTCATATCGACCTCGGAGTATCCTCGAATGCTACAGCACTGTCCTGATCTTCAGCACGTCGTGGTCCAGACACGACGCGGAGATCACCGAGCGCTCTCGGAGTGAACCGAGCTTGGTAGGAGAAGTAGGTGCGGCATGAAGTGGGGGGTGATCTCCCTCTTCGCCGGCAGCCGGTGTCATGCGGCAGAGGGAAATTCCCCCCGATCGGTGCCGCGGTGGCCACTCTGTGTCCCTTTTTGTTGCCGCCCATTAGGCGCCACCGCAGCGTGATTCGCAACTGTGTTTCTTTATCTTTGCCGTGTGGAGAATCGAGACTCCGAGACTGTACGAACGATTGCACGCATTTCTCTGCGTATTTCTTTTCCTTTCACTAGCCCGTTCTCACCTTCTTCTCCTCTCTCTTTTTTCGTTATTTCTTCGCTCACTCCAACTTCATTATTGTCTATTCTCTCTTTGTTTATCTTTGATTCCAAAGTCCTCTTTTTCTCTTTTTGTTTTTTCGGTTTTCTTCTTTTCTTTCCTTTTTTTTTACAAGTCATACATGAATCAGCAGTTGTAGGGATGATATCTCCCTGTGATTTCATTTAGAGATGAATCGTCCTGCGACATAAACTGGTTAAAGTTCTTCAAAGATTAAAATATATTCCACATAATTTAAAATCCTTTAAAATCTCAAATCTCAAGTATATTCCGCCACGGATTTTCCGCGCACTTTGTACAAGTGTACGGAATATCGCATTGTTGACTCTGATAGCGCGCGGTGTCTTTGTGTCGACTTCGTCTTTTCATCTCAAACTCGAGCATTCTCTTTTCTTCGTCTCGGTTGATATCTCGTAACACATGTCGCGTGGATGCTTGTGGGAATCACCAACAAAGAAAGATCAATGATTCACAGAACTAAATCTGAAGATTCGTGATACCTTTATTCGTCCGAGATTTATATTATTTATATTCTATTAGATTTATATATTTTATTCTATTTTATATTTATATTTTATTATCTCAGTATGCCTATAATTGTGTAGAATAGAATACTTGTTTTTTTCTTAAAAACTTTTTTCTCTAAAATGCTAATATAATAGTTTAACTCGTTATTACCTGTGATATATGACTATTCTTATGTACACATTCACAAGGCATGTGCGGCTTATGGCTAATCAATGACTATAGGGACACTGTACCTGAGACTATTGTGTATATATATATATATATATATATATATATATATATATATACATAACAATGCAAAAATCTTAAAATAATACTATCAATGCAAGATTATTTTTTCTATACTAATGATTATTTTTTCTATGAAAAAAGATTCTAAATAGTGCAAAAAAGCTATTTATATCATTTTTGCATTGTTTCATACAATTCTTAATTTACCTGCGCTTGACATATTGTTTATTAGAAAAAAGCCACCTTCATGTATCTTCTTTAACTTTCGATGGTCAAGGTATTATTCTTGCTGTGACTATTAGCATCCTTGCGTTTTCCCGAGGGCGGTTCAAATCTCACCGTATCTTCTGAGCTTTGACCTCCCTCAGTTCCGGTCATATACACGTGAACGTAAAATTTGACATTTGACAGTTGATAATTTGTCCGTAGCAAATAGGCAGCGTGCATGTGTGAGATAGAGCGATTGTACGCGGCAGGTCACCGTGTAGAAAATTCCTTACCGGATCCAGTGTGAATGAACAAAAACCTGACCTCTTGAACAACTGTGCACCATGTGTGCACCACTTGCGCTCTCCTCTCCAATTCTCCTTTTCTCCTTGCATCATCATCATATCCTCTTTTTCTTTTCTGTTTCTCGCAGTTTCTTTCTTTCACAGTGTTTCCATAGTCTTTCGATGATGCTTTTCACCCTCGATGGAATTTTTATCTCTCAAGAGCAACACACTATTATTTTATTATATACTATATTTATTATCACTAGTCAAACATTTATGAAATATGCAAGAAAAGCGAAATTCTTCAATTTTTTTTTATTAAATTTTCTTCCAATTTTTTAAATGCATTAAGTTATATAAATGCAGCATTTTTTATATCATACTAAACGTTATTTTCAAATAAAAAAATATATGGAAACTAGCATTGGAATAAGCAAAATTGTCCTCCATTTTTCAAAATTCATGATAGAATTGGTTACACAAAATTATAAATGTATCATTTTCATTTTATTTTAAAAATAGATTAAGAATATTAAATATTTTTATATATTTTACGCGTAAGGGAGTAGAGAATAAAGCACATTTATAAGTCAATATCAAATAAATTAAAAATAAGAAAAAATTGAAATATTTGCACACATGCTGCATACTTTTTATAACTGATATTTTATTTAAAAAGATTGAAGAATTCTCAAAATTGAAATTTTTGTTCCTCAAAAATGATTAGTCTATTATATCAAACATTATCTTCTCAAGCTACAAAATGTTCGATATTAAATCGTATAAAAAATCGTTATTATTCACTGTTATAATTTTATTATATGAGTAATCGCGCGACAGGAGGAACACGTGGATCGGTCATATAGGTTTCCTGCATTCTCTTATCTGTGCCAAAGGTTTAGATTACGCGCCATACATTACTCATTACTCGGCCAAGCGTGTGGCTATGAAAATAAGCGGTAGTCAAAGCCAATATCTCGCACTATAGGACAACACTCGAAAGACAAATAGAAATCCGAATATCGCGATGCACGCGCACGCGCGCTTTCTCGTAGCAAATATTTGTCTTCTGACTCCGAAACAGAGGGAGAGAAAGAGAGAGAGAGAGAAAAAAAGAAAGAAATGGAAAGAAAGAGAAAGAAAAATACATTATATTTAATGCTTAACTTGAGCCGTGTGTGGCCATAACTTGCTAAACTTATCTAGCGAATATACGAGAAATATCCAAGATACTATCATTGGTATATCTTCTCTAGTGTGACGCACATATTATATATGTTTATTACTCTATATATCATAGGGTGACTCACATAATCGAAAAATATAAATTATTTTGCAGAATATTTATTCCTTCAAAGCAGAAGTTATATTTTTTATTGTATATAATTCTATGGAAATGTGCGAAGTGTGATAAAACCTTTATACGTTAATTATAAAATACAAATCTATATAATTTCATTCTTGAAAACTCTTTGAGAAATATTAAGAAAAGTCAATCATGTGAAAGCTTTTTACTGATTATCGATGTTAATAGTACATATTTTATTTGTTTTATTAATGATAACACAATGATTCTTTAACAAATTTTGTAATGATTTAACATGGATTATTACTTGATATTAAAAATGAAGAGCTTTTGTTAAATTTTATTGAATTATAAATATACAACAAGATTATAACTCTCATATTAATATAAATAATTAATATAAATATGTTAAAACAATTATTGATAAAAGCAAATCATTTTGTACATCGATCTCTATTGGGTGATGAAAATAATTTTAACTTTATGTAGAACTATAAAAGTGTTTCTTTGTGTGTTGTATACGAGATCCTAATATTTTCTCATTTCTGTTTCTTTTTTTTCTGCTATTCTTACGTGATGACGTTTTATCCTACGAAAGAGAGATAAACTCGTTGATATCACGCAGTCACATGATTTTTTACTGTCAAAGGTAACGCTTGGAGAAATATTTCTGTGCTTGTTTACTTTGAAAATGTCGCGTCGTTTATTTTAATGTTGAATGTGAAAAGAATTAATAGTATTTTTGTTAAAGAAAAATTTGTTTTTTTTTAAATCGGGCAAAGAAAAAGAAAAGAAACATTTATAAAACATTATCATGAGATATGTATGGAAGATATAATTAATATTTTTTCTTAATTATTCTGTACTACTATTTTATTTTATTTTTTAAATCCTTTTTTAATTTGTATCGTGATTATCAATTTTAAATTTGACTAAGAATTAAAAATATAATTAAGAGTAAGAAATATAATTTCAAATGTAAATGTCAATTTTATTTAATTTTTTTTCTCGTATAGAGATCATCAAAATTTAAGATTGTTCTTTAAAAATTCTTTAATTTTGTGCCTAAACTAAGCAGGGGTCTGCAATAGCGCAAGTTTGTGTATAAAAAAAGTGAACAGATTGAATATACATCGAGAGAGGCAAAGGGAGTACGTGGAAGATCAATCGAAATAGTTTACCTATGGGTTCTATGTATCACGGATCGCCATATGGGTGACAGCCTGAAGGCTCACCGTTCGTTTCTAGTACCTGGGTACTCTCCACATGCGAACTGCATTCGACAAGGTACGCCATGAATGAATACCCTACGCACCCGTAACCTTCCAATCATTCCCCACCACCTTCCTCTCCCCCGGGAAAACGATTCTGCAAAAACGAGATCGCACACGTGAGTCATCGATATATTCGTCGCGTTTTGTGACTGTCGTTCCCACGATGCACTGTGAAAGAAATGGTATCCTTTCCCGTATGTAAACCAGCATTAACTTTACGTCACTCGGACAAAAAGGCCGTATCACGTTGATGGTGCGCATCAAAACGGACATCTGTATGCATCTAAATGGACAGTAGTATCAGAGATGATGATAACCGTCATAAAGTGATTGTGTGACTATTTTTTAAAATACTTGATATGATAAATTTATTAGAATTTTTAATAGAATAAAAGATTTTATTCTTTTTTTATATTAATAAATTTATTGTATTTTTATTTTAATAGAATAAGAGATTTTATTCTTTTTTAATAGAATAAGAGATTTAGTGAAAAAGAGAGGAAGGAGAGCAAATATTTTGCGAAATTGAAAAATTGACACATACTTCTATTCCGAAATTATGTCACGTCAATTACAAAGAATGCTTGATAAATGTTGCACGTAAATACGACCTGATAGCCATAAATTTGTCGGGAAATGCGTACGAATTGTGGACATAGGGCGTGTTTTATCGCGAGCGACAGGCATCGCGGAGATCTTCCATTAATACGTGACGAATCGCGGGCACGTGCATCGCGATAAATTTCGATTTTGCCGACACGTGACATTCGCGACGACTATGGTAGTGCATTATTTGAGGAATAATCACGATGATTTTGTTGCAACAATCATAACGCAACATAAACAATGATTGTATAATTCTTGAATTTTATATCAAATTATATTAAACTCTTATCAAAAGACAATATTTTTAATATTCGTAAAATTTCAAATTTTCAAGTATTCTTTTTATTTTTATCTTATGGGTAGATATCAATTTAGGGTGTAAGAAAATATTATACAGTTTTAAAAGTATCAATGTGTTAAAATATAGTGAAATCTGTGTGATAATTTCAATCATTTTTGTATTGCTAAATTGATTGAATTACACTTAAATAAATTTAATTATGATATCAGGTCACACACACACACACACACACATACACACACACACACACACACACACACACACACACATACACACACATATACAGAATTTTGGTAATTATACTTCGAGAAAATCTTCGTTTGCTATATTAATGTAATTATGAGATACTTTCGCGTTTGCTGTGTTAATAGGATTCACTAACAATTTATCATGACAAGGTACTTTTCGATAAGCGGATTCGTTTGACATATTCCAGATAATGAGATTGGCAAACATTATGTGATTGTATTATTGCAAATGTCAGGATATGTTATAATTGTAATAAAAAATATAGGAACAGCTGATAATTTTTTAGATTTACTTTTAATATAAAGCCGCGTCTAGATCTTGTGATTGCATTGCAAATATTATAAGTATTCTTTTTTAATAAATATAATCTAAGAGATAGAGATTAGCATTTATAAGAGATAGAGATTAGCATCTCTACAATGTATACTAGTTTCTATGGAATTGATTGTATATATATTGATAAAAGAAATATTTTCAATAATTTTCAAGATATGTATATTTTTGCAATTTTTAATGATTATAATTATAATTAGTATTATATAAGTATGCGAAATAAAGATAAATATTTTTATGAGTATATTTTTAAGAGTAAATATAGACAATGATTATTGTCATATTATTTATAATTTTTTAAAAATCTATCTATAATATTTGGAATAATTACTCGTTTAGATATAAACAGACAGTCTTTATCTCTAAAAATCCCACACACATAGATACGCCGGCAGTATAAGAGATGGAATTTAAAGGGATTCAGCGGTTATGCATTCTGGGAAGGTGTGCACTGCGAAATGCAGCCGCGATGGATATTGGATGTGGATGATGGGGTAGCCGCGTCGTTCCGCGCACGGGGAGGGGGGGAGGGGGCGGCAGCTATGGGGTAGCAAAGCTAAGCCAGTAATGCAATAACTTGAATAGAGGGGCACGCAGGCGGAAAGAACATAACGTACCCCTCCGAGCATCCCTTTCCCCATCTCTCCCTCTTTCTCTCTCCTGCATTCTCTATCTTTATTTTCGGAGTACATGGGGTACATACGAATCTGCACATGTATAACCACTGGCACGGTGCACGACGAAACGTAGCTCGAGGGTGGTTGCGGGGTTCTTCACCCCCCTGACTGGGAAGGTACCCCACGTACAGTCGGTCACGTTAAAAGGCTTTTAGTACTCACTCGTTCGCCGTTATTGAATCTCGAACCGCTCGCTTGGGGTTGAGTAGTAACTGGAGGAATCGCATTCGTACGTTCACTAGGTACAGCTCTTCATGTTATAGTCTTATCGCGTGAAAAAAAGTTGCTATCAATTTCTCGTAAAAGATTTAATTTTCTCATAAAGGAATCGAAAATCGATATGATATCGATAGGTTCAATTTTGGATATTAAATTTGATATCGCATACCAATTTTCGATCCCTTTATGAGAGAAAATCTTTTATGAGAAATTTGATAGCGTCAATAGTTTGTAAAATATCTCATGAATATTAAAATAAGAATGATATAAAGTTGATATAATATCAACGAATTCAGATTTCGATATTGTAGATTTTGGAAATAACATATATTACTCGACTTTATAATTTTTATTTTAATATTTGTGATATTTCATGAAATCATTTTTGTGCTACAAAATATAATAATTCTCAAATTCTTTTTATATCATAACCGATATTCAATATCAAATATCTTTATAATTCTCATAAATTAAAGTTATGTTAATGTAAAATCGATTGAAGAAATTATATGAAGATTAAAGTCTTCTTATTTCCTTGTCGAAAAATTGTATTCATACATCTTTCACGTTAATTTATATAAAATCGATTAAAAATTATAACTGACTATACTGATCTGCAAATTACATATTTTATGAAATTAATGTTTTAGAAATAGGTGATAAACGGTATATTATAATG
Source organism: Camponotus floridanus (assembly GCF_003227725.1). NCBI lineage: Eukaryota > Metazoa > Arthropoda > Insecta > Hymenoptera > Formicidae > Camponotus > Camponotus floridanus. Next base: position 1,735,970 of record NW_020229392.1, read on the forward strand.
GTGAAAATTGCTACGAGAAGTCGTTTCGCACCCAATATGAGACTTCATCGCTCATCGTAATCGTCGTACGGTGTTACAAAGACTCCCTAATGAAACTTAGAATTAGTGACGCGATTGACTGTACCTGTACCACAGGAGGGTGATCCCGAGAGTTAAACCCCGCGACTCAGGAACGAATGAGGGGGTGAGGGGATTGAGACGGGAGATGGTCGATGCTCTCCCAGTCAAATATGGAGAAAAAAGACAGAACGAGCGAGTGAATGAATGGCTACCAATCTGTTCCATCCCTTTGTTGGAGCGGCTCGTGCCGCGTGTGCAAATCTACCCCCGTTTCACCCCTCTGCCTCCTTTCTCCTGATTCCCTGGTCACCCCTGCGAATCCTACCACTGCGCACACGCCTCACACCTGAGCACAATGGGCGGCCGATTTCGTTTCTCCCTCGGTTCTACCTTCTCGTGTTTTAAATACTGATATACCGAGTCTGCACGTATTTCGTGTCTTTATTCCTTGATTTTCTCTTAGTTTTCCACTCCGTGAAAACATCATGCGTGTGTTTCAATATGTATGTTGTGACAGCAAAATCATCAAATGAAAACAGAGGGAGAATTCACCGAAATATATAATTATTCTAACGATAAAATTCTTAAGAGCTATAATTTGCCCACCGCCGAATTATATAATTTTGACCTCGAGTCTATTGATTTTTTAGTCCTTTTATATGAAGCCTATTATAATTATAATTAAAGCCTATTAAATTAAAATCCAAAATGTGTGATATGTAATTTTTAAAATTAAATAAATAACATTTGTATGTGCGTGTAGCTAATAAGTATGTTTTAAAAATATTTATCATGGTATATCTATTAAATAAAAATTAATAATACATAAAATGCTTTTTAAATAGATTTAAAAAAAGATATGAAAAAAAAATAGATTATATTTTTTCTATATTTTTCAATATCCTAAATTTTTCTTTTAGAAAAGATTTATAGAGGTCAAAAGAATCGAAGAAATGCACTTAATTTAGAGTAATTTTTTAAAATAATTAAATATATTAAACAATATTTTATCATATTCTTTTAGTAAGAATCAGATAAATATTGCATTTCTCATTACATAAAGTCATGATTTCTATGGATTCGTATGAATAATAATATATACAATGTATAATTAATGCTGTCAAGTTTTTGTTACAGAACGTTTTGAATATAAGAGAATTGGCACAGAGGATGTTGCGGCCAACGAGGAAAATAAAACGGAGCGATTTATCGCTATCAACGTGTGTAGGAACGAGTAAAAATGAGAGTATAGAAGCTGTAAATAACAATTATACTGCGCAAATTCACGTAGAAAATATTCATATACAGATATTCAATTTTCCAATAAAAAGAAATGAGTGGTATTAATTCGTTCTTCTATAAAAAAGATCTTTGCTTGATCTATAATTCTATATTGGACACAAACAATATGAGAAAGAGAGAGAAAGAGAGAGAAAGATTGGATGAAATAGTATAAATTAATAAAAACAAATCAAAATTTAGCATCAAAGCGTAATTGAAGATTTTTCTATGCAGCGATATCTAATTTATTAAAACGTAAAGAAATAAATTTGAATTTGACATTCTTTAATTCTAATAGATTAATCTTCTCAAGTTTTTGAAAAGCGGATTAAACTATTGTTGCATTAAATTATTTTACTTTTTCTTGATTGCATTATATCCAAATTTGCTTTATTCATCTCTATATTTTTTCTTTTTTCTTTCTTTTTGTTTTTTAATAAAAAAATGTTTCATGTGTCATTCTTTTTTCCAATTTCTGATTGATATCAATATTCGCTTATGTCAACGCATATTTCAGACGGTCGAATATTTTTGTGCGAAATACTATAGCAGCGCCCATATACTCTCATCCACCATATAATCGTAAACTTATCGTCAATCTCAATTTCAGTAGCGCGCTCATCTTATGATTCATAAATTTCAATATATGTGGGTCCATGTGTACCTGATCAAAGGCGATTTAGCTCAGTGTATATCTTAACAGTTCGTAGGTGCGTACGAATGACGATCATTAACGAACATGCGGGCACCACGGTGGGAATTCCACTCAATTTAAGTATAATTGTTTAATTGAGGATCTCCTCGCCGAAGAGCTCGCCGCATAAATTGGTCGTTTACGGTTCTGTTTTCTCATCGTATTTTCGAGAGCTTTACAAAATAACACAAAAATTACGATAGAAATTTCATATTATTCTTCTTGTCGCAATTTCTCTTATCTCTTCTTATTTTTATTTTTATAACAAGAGGTATATTAATAGAATATTAATAATTAATCAACTTTCTGACTTCTCTTAATATGCATGTATCTAGGATATCCTATTTTTACCAGAAAAAAATATAAATATAATAAAAATATTATAAAAAAATAAAAATAAAGAAGCGATATTTTTAATTCTACAGTATATGTACGTATAAAATATGTACATTTTATTTTAATTCTGTTATTAAACATAAGAGATTAATTATTCTGATATATTATAACATATAAAAGTACATGTGACAGTATTCTGTCAGATATACTTTTATGTATGTTTAGTATTTTGTATTATAAAAAATCTAAGAAAACAATAAAATGGATTTTTTATCTGTTGTTAAAAAATAAGTTATTACTCGCTATAAAAATATATTTATATTGATATAATTGATATAATTTTATAAAATGACTGTTAGATATCATCTTTGTATTTGAATATAAATATCACGCAGAAGAAGATACAGAAGAGAAATAAAGAGAAGATGTGATAAGACATAAACGGCACAAGCGAGATCTTCGCAATCGTGGAAAAACGATATAATATGTATTTTAGGAGAAGAGATCGTTTCCACGATCGTTACTGGAAGGATATAGCGACGGGGATGAAAATCATGATGCCACGTGGCCCGCGGGTACTTCAGGAAGAACAAGGGGAGAACTTGGACTAGTATTACCGGCCCCGGCTCTGGCGAACGTGAGTTACCTTTACTGCGTTTGCTATTCTCCATTGTGCATGACTACGATACGGGACCGTGTAGGGGAGGCTGCGAGAGAGATCGCATGAGTCATACGGAGGCGAGCTTCGTCCGCATTGGCGTAGCATATACGTCTTTCCGAAGGGTAAATCTTATCTCCCGAAATATATCACATTTCGTTCACAACTTGTTTTTTCATCATTGATTAATATGTTGCGTATGTTTTGTTCTCAGCATGCATTTAGTATATTTAATCTGTAAAATAGTCAACTAAAATAATATGGTTTTTTAGCTTATTATACAAGTTGAAAATTGTTTTCATTAAATAAGTTTAAGATGTGTGTTCCTCACGTGCGGTAAAAAAAAGTATTTAAGAATAGAAAATTAAGAAGATGAAAAGCAAAATATTAAAAGACTTTTAAGTTGCATAAAATATAAAACAAAAAATCGTAAGACTAAATTGGAGAAATATTATTATATTTAAAAATCAAATAAAATTTAATAACACAATTTTATATTTAATAATAATATTATTAAATATAAAATTATATACATATATATATATATATATATATATATATATATATATATAAATTCTATATAGTTTTCATCTATTTTAAATATAATTATTTTTAATATTTTAATATAAATAGTATTTCTCTATCTTTATCTGTCTTTCTCTGCTTCTTTGTTTTTTTAGTACTTATATAGAAAGCAATTTTTTGCGTGGAAAGAATAGGTAAAATGTCTTAATTAACTTGGAAAAAATGATTTCCAGACAATAATATAACTTGAATATAAATTAAATATATTTGTGCAAATCAGAGAAATAATTAAATGAATCAACTGCAAAAAGACTTATAGCGATATATATGGACGCGTGGAAATGATTTCTAATTTTACTCGTGAGAATTTAAGATACATTCCTAATTAATCGAAATGACAGCAATCGCGAAATCATCGATCCACGAATAATCGTGAAAAAGAATACGTCGCATACCTACGTCATTGCGCCGGTCAATGCATCAATCCGGTCTGCATCTGTATGTATTTACGCTTGAGAGGGGCGGAGGGGGTGGACAGGGGGGGGAAACCCCTATGTGACATCCCCCACGCGGGCCCGCTTCGTTTCGCTGGCTGACTTCTGTCGCCTAACTCCAAAACACCCCTGGACCCTGCCACCTCCCTTTACCTTTAATCTTTATCAATCCATCCAGCCGAGTCGACGAATCGAACGCACGAACATGCACGAGACGGGACGCATGAGATGCGGACGCCACCGCGTATTATTCACGGCCGATAGCGCCTTCATCCTCCTCTCCCCCTTCGCCGCTTGATCCGTCCATCTCTTTCACCGAGTTTCACCCTCTCTTCATTCTCCATTTCGCCCATGTGTACCCTTCGTAGCCTCGTATCCTAAACAGTACAACGAATGAGAATGCACGAATCGTTAATTACGAGATATCAGTTTTTTTTTTCTTATTTCCCTCTCCCTCCCCCCTCTCCGCATTTTTCCTGTATAAACGTGTTTCGATCTATATTGTACTTATTAATGTAATTAATTGTATTTATTAATATATTGTATTTATTAATATATTGTATTTATTAATAATAACAATTAAGCATTTATGTATCTTTTCTCGGTGTTTTTTTACTATTTTCGTAATTTAATAGTGTTTTATCAATTATATACATATTATATTCGCTTCGTATATATCATCATATATTCCTGATTAAAAACGAGTTCATCATTGTTTTATTAAATTTAATTTAAATTCAACTTGAACTAAACCCAATCTATATGTCAAATATATACACGTAATATGATATGATAAGATATTTTTATTCGTATATATGATATTTATACTCACCATCTGCGAGAAACAAATATCTTTCTTTTATTTCGTGTTTTCTTCAATATAGTACAACTATTATAATATTTTATTTGTCACGTGACATGTGTCGAACTGAAACTGATTATTATCGCCTTGATAACCACGGTTATTGTAAAATAGAAAAAGAAATCAGAAAGAGATCAGAAAAGAAATTAGAAACTTTTTTTTACCGGTAATCCATATGTTACATTATTACAATAGATATAATATCGCCCTAAAATTTTAGACGACTGTTTGCGAAGAATTACCTATAGATGGCAGTATCATCGCTCATCTCGTGTATCTAATCGAACTTTCCGCTCTTCTCGTTTTTACTCATTGTTAAAAGGAGATAGTTAAACGGTGATGTTCGCTTGTGTTGAAAATTTTGTGGCGCCAATCCCGCTACCTTCTGATTTTATGCAGTTTTTTTAATTATTCTCGAAGATGCCGGCGTTTTTGAAACATATCGAAGTCGAGAACTTCAAGTCTTACAAAGGAAAGCTCATTATCGGCCCGTTGAAGTCATTTACGGCAGTTGTTGGCCCCAATGGATCTGGTAGGTTATCAGTCTGTGTATCAACAATGGGCGTTCAGCGAACGTAACAGTTACGGAATCGTTAAACAATAATTGTTTATGATTGCCGGATACCTGTAGATGTCTATTGATGAGACCTGTAGATCAGATCAGCATTTTTCCAAATCCAATAACAGTTGCATTCGCTAAAATCATGATGTGATGTTTTAGCCTGCGTGAAATTTGACAAGCTACATGTATGTACTGTTATGTATTCTTATTACATATTACAGGAAAGTCTAACTTTATGGATGCTATAAGTTTCGTCATGGGCGAGAAAACTAGTAGCTTGCGAGTCAAGAGATTCAGTGAACTCATCCATGGTGCATCTATTGGAATGCCAGTAGCGCGAAGGTATATAATTTCACATACATTTATATAATACTAATATGCTAATTTAAAGATACATAAATTTAGATTAATCTAAATATTTCTCTGAATTGTATGTAAAAATTTATAAATTTCTCGTTGAATGTAGTGCATCAGTGACAGCTGTATTTGAATTGGAAGATGGAACTGAAAAAAGTTTTATGCGTTCTGTGCAAGGATCTTCTTCTGAGCACAGGATAAATAACACTGTAAGTTTTTGCACTTGAATATCCTTATATACATATAATTAAAGATGTTCAAAATATTTTTTGTTACAGCTTGTCAGCAGCCAAGGATATCTTAGCGAATTGGAGCAGCTTGGTATTAATGTTAAAGCAAAAAATTTTCTAGTATTCCAAGGTGCAGTTGAATCTATAGCTATGAAAAATCCAAAGGAACGCACTGCTTTGTTTGAAGAGATCAGTAATTCTGGTGCATTGAAAGCAGAATATGAAAGGTAAATTTCTAAATATCATTATGGAAAATTATAATATAATCGATAATGTAATCGTAAATAATAAAAGAAAAATGTAGATTAAGAACAGAAATGTTGAAAGCTGAAGAAGAAACTCAATTTTCATATCAGAAAAAGAAAGGAATTGCTGCTGAAAGGAAAGAGGCAAAGTTGGAAAAAGAGGAAGCTGAAAAATATCAACGTCTTAAAGAAGAATATGTACGTTCTTTAATTTTAATATAATATTTAATATTCTAAAGAGAAGAAATAAAATTATTTATTCTCTTCATGTATTTATATAATTATCAACAATGAAATTAAATTATCTTTTATTTCTAGGTGGAAAAACAAGTAGAATTGCAGTTATTTCGATTATTTCATAATGAGAAAAGCACTGAAAATTTTGAAGTTTCTCAAAAGAAGAAACAACACGAGATTGAGAAAATTGAAAAAAAGAAAGAGAAAGCTGAAGAATTGCTGAAAGAGAAGAAAAAGGATGCTGGTAAATTGGGGAGAGATCTTGCTAAGATAGAACAGGATATTAGAGAAGTAGAAGTGGAAATTACGAAAAAGAGACCGACTTTTATCAAAGCCAAAGAACGTGTTGCACATATGCAAAAGAAAGTGGAATCTGCGCGTAAATCTTTGGCTCAAGCACGTATTGCAGACGAGGCTCATAAGAAAGATATACATGAACTGCAGGAGGAATTGCGACAGGTAGAAGAAGCTAAAGCTGCTTATGAAGCAAGCATAGCAGGACAATCACAATTACAAGGAAGGGATGTGCAGTTAGAAGATGAACAGGTATACATGAATTGTGCGATTCTTACATATTTTAAATTTTGAAACATATAATTTACATTATTTTTATATTATTTTTATTATTTATATTATTTTTATTATTTTTATATTATTTTTATTATTTACTTTTTTATTTATTTTTATTATTTACTTTTTATATTATATTTATATTACTATACTATTAATAAGATATTATTATTATTAATATTATTATATATTATTAATAATATTATTTAATAATAATCATTAATAATGTATTTTTTTCTAAACTTATGTGTACATACAACTATGTATATAATATATATAATTAAGAATTTGCATGATAATATAAATTTAATTAACTAATAAAATAATTTAAGGTGAACGAATATAATCGCTTAAAAGAAGAAGCTGGTAAACAATCTGCGAGATATCTTCAACTTCTTGATTCAATTAATCGCGAACAAAAGTCGGACCAAGATAGACTCGACAACGAAGGAAGAAAGAAGACCGAAATAGAAAATAAGCATAAACAAAAGGGTCACATGCGAGATGAGGCTCTTAAACGAGTAGAGAAATTGGAAGAGCACATAAGAACGTCGGAGGCTGCGTTAGAAGATCAGAAAAAACTTAGAGCCGATTTGCAATCTGACGTAGGCACATCGAAAGATAAGATCCAAAATTTACAGCGAGAGTTGGAGAGCATCTCGGAGCAACTTGGTGATGCTAAGGTCGATAAGCATGAAGTATCTAGAACTAAGAAAAAGACGGAAATTGTGGAGAATTTCAAGCGTTTATTTCCAGGAGTGGTACATATATCTCTCTCTTCTTAATATTTCAATATCTAGTAGAAATAAAAACATTTATCTCTTTTTTTTCAGTATGATCGCATGTATAATATGTGCGAACCAATACACAAGCGATACAATGTTGCAATTACAAAAGTACTTGGCAAGTATATGGAGGCTATTGTAGTAGATACCGAGAAAACGGCCAGACAATGTATCCAATATTTAAAAGAGCAATATCTTGAACCGGAAACGTTTCTTCCACTCGATTATATCCAAGCTAAGCCATTAAAAGAACGTCTTCGGTAAATAATTTAAATAAATCTTTACAAAAAAATAAAGCTTTAACAAAAATATTAATACTACAAAAGATACTTATTTTTATCTTCTAATTATTTTACATAAATCTTGTAGTGATAATTATACTATTATGCTCTTATATTATACTTTGCAGTAATATACAAGAACCAAAGAATGTGAAATTGCTGTATGATGTATTGCATTTTTCTCCAAAGGATATTGATAGAGCAGTTCTCTTTGCAACTAATAATGCTCTTGTATGTGAAACACCAGAAGATGCAAATAAAGTAGCATATGAGATGGACAAGAAAACTAGATATGATGTAAATATATCTATAATTTTAACTTGTGAATAAAATAATATTGTAAAAAATATTTAATGTATAACAAATGTGATAAAACATTTATAGTGCGTCGCATTAGATGGTACGTTTTATCAAAAAGCGGGTATCATATCTGGTGGCAGTTTGGATCTTGCAAAGAAAGCAAAAAGATGGGATGAAAAACAAATGTCTCAATTGAAGGCACAAAAGGTAATATATGCATATTTTTTTTTATGTTATAGAGATGCAAATATTTCTGACTTTAATTTACAGGAAAAATTAACAGAAGAACTCAGAGAATCTTTGAAGAAATCGCGCAAGGAATCTGAATTGAATACAGTTGAATCTCAAATACGTGGTTTAGAGACTCGTCTAAAATACAACAAAAGTGACTTATCTGCAACAGTAAGTGTTATACATTATATATTGTTTATGAAAAATATATTTATTTAAAAATATGTCAATGAAAAATAAAAAATATATTGTTGAAATTAAAAAATGCATTAATAAAATTTTTATTGTAGCAAAAACAAATTACGGATCTTGAGGTGGAGTTAGATGGTTTGCAAAACGAATTAAATATGTTTGGTGTAAGTTATGACATACTTTTATATATATGTATATGTTTAATTGCATATTAAAGTACTTCAGTATTTTATAGATTTCTTATCTCTTATGTCTTATAGCCTGCAATAGCTGCTATTGAAAAGACCATGGCTGAAAGAGACCAAGAAATACAAAACATTAAAGAAAAAATGAATAATGTTGAAGATGATGTGTTTGCTAGTTTTTGTGAACAGATAGGGGTTTCTAATATTCGTCAATATGAAGAAAGAGAATTGAGGTAACAAAAAAAATATATATCAAATATGAAAAATTATGTTATTTTATATTTGTATGCTAAGAGATTGAATATACTCCAGATCACAACAAGAAAGAGCAAAGAAGCGATTAGAGTTCGACAATCAATGCAATCGCATCTATAATCAATTAGATTTTGAAAAACAACGCGACACTGAAAGTATGTATTATACAAATATTTTATGTAAATTATTTATTATATGTTTATTCTTTCTCACACATTATCTAAAAAGTCTTTTTATTTTATGTAATCTTTATATGTTAACACATACTAGGTTATTAATTTTTACATTATTTTTATAATGCAGGCAATGTTTTACGATGGGAACGGGCGGTCCAAGATGCAGAAGATAAGCTTGAATCTGCAAAACAAACAGAACTTAATCAAAAAGCGGAGATCGATCACGACGAGCAGCAAATGGAACAGCTGAAATCATCTCGTAATGCTAAGAAAATGGAAGTTGATCATAAAGAAGATGAAATCGGTAAAGCTAGACGTGAAGTAGGAGCAATCGCTAAGGATATTCAAGCAGCTCAGAAACAGCTTAACGCGATTGAAACGAAAATTGAACAAAAAAAAGCCGAACGACATGCTATCCTGATGCAATGCAAGGTTTGTGTGCTTAGATGATGATTATTTTACTATATATTATATAGATTGTATATTATTTTGGATTATTAAATATATATAATTTTTAACGATATATTTAATAATTCAGATGGAAGATATTGCGATACCTATGTTGCATGGAAATATGGAAGATATAGCAGGTGAAACTAGCACGACGAACGGCAACGAAACAAATTCTGATGTGTCATTTAGCACACAGCAACAATACGAACGTGAAAGGAGGATTACTATAGATTATGCACTTTTACCAGAAAATTTGAAAGATATTGAGGAAGAGGATATTAAAAAGACAACTGATAAGTTAACAAAAATAATCAATGATTTGCAAAATACAATACAGCGCATACAAGCTCCAAATATGAAGGTTTGTAAAATATCATATATTAAATGTGACATCAATAAATATAAAAAATTTAGAAATAAGAGAATTAAAAAGGAAAGTTTAGAATTTAAAAATATAAAAATATTTTTCGTTTTTTACAGGCAATTCAAAAATTATATTTGGCAAAAGAGAAGTTACAAGAAACCAATGAAGAGTTTGAACAATCTCGCAAGAAGGCAAAGAAAGCAAAGACACAATTCGAAAAAATAAAAAAAGAACGACACGATAGATTCATGGCATGTTTCGAACATGTAGCGAACGAGATTGATCCTATTTATAAGGTTTGTGAATTAATGGATTTTTATAAAAGTATTTATATGTTTCTTTCTGCACTTATGTATATATTATGTATGTATATTATGTATGTATTATATAGTTATATAATAATGATTGTTTCAGAGTCTAGCAAAAAATCAATCCGCACAGGCATTTCTTGGACCAGAAAATCCTGAGGAACCTTATTTAGATGGTATTAATTATAATTGCGTGGCTCCAGGCAAACGTTTTCAACCTATGTCCAATCTATCTGGTGGAGAAAAAACAGTCGCAGCATTAGCTCTGCTATTTGCAATTCACAGGTAATATATATTTTCAAAAATAAATTAAATTTATATTATAATGTGCAATTTGAATAAATAATTAAATAAATATTTATTCTTGTCCCCATATTTAGTTTTCAACCTGCGCCATTTTTTGTTTTGGACGAAATCGATGCAGCTCTCGATAATACTAATATAGGAAAAGTGGCGAGTTATATTCGTGACAAAACAACTTCACTGCAGACAATCGTTATATCATTAAAAGAAGAATTTTATTCACACGCAGATGCGCTTATTGGAATTTGCCCAGACGTAAGTAAATTATTCAATTATGTGAATTGTATTACATATATTTTATTTTCATTTATAGTTGATTATAACATTTTTCTTGTATTTCAGGTAGGCGAATGTTTGGAAAGCAAAGTGTTAACACTCGATTTAACTACATATCCCACGCATATTAATTAACTCATAAACAGTTATTAGTGTAAGAAAGATTATTGTTGTCTTTTTTTATATCTTTACAATGGATGATCTTTAATTATTTTGGAAAAGAGAAATATTAGTGCGTGACATGCTATTATTATTATTTAATTTCTAGATACATTTTATTTACATTCTTGATATTGTTTTGAGATTACTGCAAAACCTTAATATCACACTTTTAATAAATTATATATGTTTTTCTGAACATAAATCAGGATAAGAGTGAGCATTGCAATGTGAAAATTATAAGTTATGTTGTGATTAATGTAAATAACTTTTAAAACTTGACTTTAATAAAAATCTTGTGAATGAAGTTATAAATTTGTATATAAGATTTGTTTCAACTAGATGCACATTTTTAAATGCATAATTAATCATAACATATGTTTTATAATAAATAATAAGAGAGTAATCTCAAGTAATGTTTTAATATTGTTAATATTTTAATTAATAATTTGTCTGATACAATATTATGTTGTAACTCGTTTATTTATGACATGATATGCTTGTGTATATGTGTATATATATGAAATTTTATTATTATATAGAATTGTTATATAGAATCCAAACTAAGTAAACGAGTACAAGTAAATTGTATACATACAGATATCAATGTAAAACAAGTAACTTATTAATTTTTTTAATGTTCTTTTTTTTAAATTTTAAAATTAGGTTTTTTAAAATTTGGGCTGTTTTTTTAAAAGAATCATTCTTTTATATTTAAATAATGGGCTGTTTTTTTAAAAGAATCATTCTTTTATATTTAAATAATAGCGCGACAATTACGATATAAAGCACTTCATTTGTCGATTGTTTGATAACCAATGACTGCGTTCAACAGAAGAAGCTACTTTGCAATTATAAAATTCGTGAATCTGATTGGCGTATGTTGGCTAGATTAAGCCAAAATTAAAAGTACGCCAATCATATTCACGATTTTATAACAGTCGCATAGCTTTATCTGCTAGACGCAGCCAATCAAGATAGTAAATTCAAAGACGTCATTGTTGTTCAATCAAATAATTCAAATTTAGAAAATAACGGTAAAAAGCAACCGTCGTCAACTGTCCACTTTCATCGACTGTGTTTTTCGTGATCGAAAATGTCGATTTCTTTGAAAGCTATTACGCTTTTCAATTTCAAGTCATTTAGAGGCAAAGTAGTAATTGATCATTTCCATCCTTTTACAGCTATTATTGGTCCGAATGGATCCGGTAAGATTTTTAAAGATATTCTACAACCTTCCAACTTATTTAATTGAAAAGAATAATATTTCTCTCTTCAATTCTTTTCCTTTATTTTTTTATTTCTGTAAAATAAATAAAATTAATACAATCTAAATCTAACTAAAATTTTTAAAATGAATTTAAATTCTAATTTTTCCATATATAGAATATATGGATATATGTGGAATATCTTTTTGCTTCTTTAACTTTTATTATTTTTATGTTTCAATCTAAATATATAAATAAGTATTTTATATATTTTACATTGTGTATTTTAGGAAAATCAAATATTATGGATGCTATAAGTTTTGTATTAGGCGAAACATTAAGTATTTTGCGTGTTAAACATCTCAATGAACTTGTACATGGAGCTTTCATTGGAGAGCCAGCAGCAGAAGGGTATTAAAAATATATTTTCTTTATACTTTAATTTATTTTTTATCATGCTTAACATTTAATATTTATACTACAGTGCTTATGTAACCATAATTTTAATGAAAGATCAAATAGAAAAAAGTTATACAAGAACAATACAAGGAAAAGACAATCAGTACAAAATAGATAACAAGGTAGAATTCTATGTTTTTCACAATTTTTAAAAATTATTTTTCTTGTTGAATGTACTTATTAATTTTTTTCATGATTGATCTTATTACATAGATTGTTACTAGAGACATTTATATGTCTGAATTGAAAGTATTCGGTTTAGATATAAAAGCAGGAAACTTTTTAATGCCGCAAGGCTGTATTCAATATTTTGCAACAACAAATATGTCAAAAGAACTGACTATTATGTTTGAAGAAATTAGTGGGTCTAATGTATACAAAGCAGAATATAATCGGTATATACTTTTAATAAATTATGCAATTTTTTTGTATTGTAAGTTTGAAAATTTATTAAACTTTAAAAAACTTTGAATGTTTTTATAGATTACGATTAGAATTGTTGAAAGAAAATCAGGATGTACAGTTTGCATATCAGATAAAAAAGACACAATTACGACAGAAGAAATCTGCTATGATAGAAAAAACAGAAGCAGAAAAATATTTGCAGCTGCAAAAACAATATGTATATCTCACATTTATTTCTTATCTCTATAATGATCTTTTCAAAAATTATTATTTATATCTTTTCTCATTTGATTATAAAATAATTTTTAAATGTTATAGATGAAAGAAAAATTTAAATTTCAATTAATTCAGTTGATTTTCATAAAAAAAGTAGTCAAATCTTTAGAAACCGAGCAAAAGGAAATTAAACTGCATATGGCAGAGAATTTGCAGAATAAACAAATTAAGATAAATTTGTTAAACCGTACTAAATTAGAAGTTAAGTCATTATTTGAATTATTGAATAAAACTGAAGAAAGCATCTTAAAACTTGAAAATGATATTCAAAGAGAAAAAATAAAACATGTTGATATTGAGAGTAACACTTTGTATTGGCAAAAAAAACTTGAGAATGCTCGTGCATCTTTGGATAGTGTGAATAATGCGCATAACATTCATAAAAATACTGTTGAAGAATTAAAAAATGAATTAGAAATAATAACCAAGAAATTAACGGAGTTATCATCGGAAGATGACATTGTAGAACTTCACAACTCTCAGGTATTATATTATTACAATAAAATATATATAAAATACTTCACAAATACACATAAAATTTAAATCTTATATTTTTTAATACTGGTTTATAATAAACCGCTGACTGATATAAAAACAATTTATTTAAGGTTAATGATTATATGATTTTAAAGACTGAAGCTGAGAGTCAAGCAAAAGACTTTATAAATAATATAAATAATTTAATGCATGATCAACAAGTTGATCAATATGATCTCGATAATCAAAATAGATCTAAAATGGAATTAGAAAGTAAAATAAAGATTGAAACATTAGGAAAGGAACAACTCGAAACGCAAGTTCAAAAACTACAAACATTAAATGATCTCTTTAAATTAAGATTAGTGGAAAAAAAAGAGGAAAAGCAAAAAATAGAGAAAGAAATTAGGGAAACAGAAGAGAAATCGTTAAAGTTAATAAGCGATATTGCAAAAATTTCGTATGAAAGTGCCGAAGTTTTACAACAAGAGAAAAAAGCTAATATAATAAAAAATTTAAAAGAATGTTTTCCTGGCGTGGTATCATTCAATTAGAATTTAGATAGTATTATTATAATAATAATCACTTAGAAACAGTCAATATATTTTATTTTTTAGCACGATCGCTTATTTAATCTTTGCAAGCCTACGGATTCACGTTATAATGTTGCGATAACTAAAGTTTTTGGTAAAAATATGAATGCAATTGTAGTTGATACTAAATATACAGCAAAACAATGCATTTATTTTTTAAAGAGGCATAAAATAGGTGTTGAAACATTTTTACCGCTTGATTCAATAAAAACGGAACCTATAAACGATAGATTACGGTAATTATTTATAAATATAAAAATAATTATAAAATATATTTTGTTAATGATAATATAATGTAATATTATTTTATAGTACTAAATTAGAACAAACAAATTGTAAATTATTATATGACGTACTAGAGCCATCTCTGCAAATACAGAAGGCAGTTTTATATGCTGCTAGAAATACTATAGTTTGTGAGACTGCAGAAGATGCAAGGAAAAAAGCATTCCAAAGTGATGGCAATTATGATGTAATAATAATTATGCCTGAAATATTCTATATTTATTGTATATTGATATTTATCTATACAATATTGTTTAGTGTGTATCATTAGATGGATGTTATTTTCAAAGAAATGGTTTTATATCTGGAGGATTAACTGATCTTATTGCAAAAGCAAAACAATGGGAAAATTCATTTGTATTAAACAAACGAAAGGTTACAGATTTTTTTACAGAATTTGTATAAAAATAATTTGTATGTTATATATATGTGATTTTAGGGACAATTAAAGCAAGAATTAAAAAATCTACCTCAAATTTCTTGTCTGCAATCTAATTTTGATACAATTAATAAGAATATAAATCGACTTACTGCTAAAAATAAAGTCATAGAAAAAGACTTAAAAGACATTGTAAGTAGTTTTGTGTACATACTTGTAATGAATGAATGTATATGTAAGATACAGAAAATAATTTATATTTTATAGTTTTTTTAATCTCGACATCTTATTTGAATAATGTACAAAGTTTATATTTTTATAGATCGAAGAAATTAAGATACATAAAGTAAATTTAAACGATCTTCAAAAGGAACTAAGTTCACAAGATGTATGTACTTTGCATATATAATGTATTTAAATTTTTTTATTATGAGCTATAACAGAAAAATATTTTTACTATTTACATACAATTTTTAGACAGCAATATTGCTAATTCAACATAAAATGCAGGAAAGAGATAAAAAAATTAAAACCCTAAAGAATAATATTAATGAAATTAAAAACAAAATTTTCATTGATTTTTGTAAAAGAGTAAATGTGCCGGATATTATCTGTTATGAGAAGAATTTATGGTATGTTTAATCTTGAAATTTTATATGTGTATGTATATATATAAAAATTACATTAACTTTTTAGCTCATATAAAGAGCGATTAACAAAAAAAATGGAAATCGTAAATCAAAGAAATTATATTAACAATCAATTACATTTCGAAAGTGAATTCAATAGAAATGCTGAATTTGAAGGTAAATTTCCACAAATCATATTTGTTAATGTATCATATTTAATTATTTCTATTTTTCTATTTTTTATATAAGTATAAATTTTGCATGAATAGATAAAATTTTAAGATGGAAGCGCGCTATAGAGGAAGCTAATGTAGAATATAAAAAAGCCTATAATAAAGAACAAGATATAAAAACTAATGTAGAACAGATTGAAATAAGACTATTGAAAATAAAGGATGATTATAAAACTAAAATAGAAATATTGGAAAATATAAAAACAGAATTGGATGATCATAGATCACAAATTGGCATTGTTTCAAAGTTATATTTAGAAAATCAGAAGGCATACATGCTTATACGGACGAAAATAAAACAACAGAAACAAAAATGTGAAGATATACTTAGAGAATGCAAGGTTAACGAATTACTAAGAGATATATTTACTTTAAAATATTTGTAAATATTAAATGTTGAACATTAATTTAACCAATGCTTTTCACAAATTTTTTCACAGCTGGAAGGAATTATTATTCCAACGTTATCAGAGATATCGTACGATGTAAGCAGTTCAAACTCGAATATAAGCACAGAATCGAATGTTTGGGAAGTAATGATGAACATTGATTTCTCACAAATTTCCAATCATATTTATAGTAATACAACAGACTTGCAAAATATTATTGAACAATCTAAGATAAAGCTTACAGAGATTCAAAATGAATATAAGGCTTTGCGAAAACCAGATCTTAAGGTATAAAGCTTTACTTAATGTATAGTATATTTGATATAATTTTATGAATCAATTACTCTCATATATGAATTTGATAATGTATAGGCTGATACAAAAGTCGACTTGATAATACAACAGATAAAAGAAACAAATGAAAAACATCAAGAGCTGCGTACAAAATTTAATAATACAAATAAACAATTTGAGATTGTTAAAGCAAAAAGACATAAATTATTTTCAAATTGTCTGGAACACATTACTGAAGACATAGATTCTATATACAAAGTCAGTATTTATAATTATGCTTATCATGATTCCATTTGTAAAAGTGTTTTTACACACATGCATATATGTATATATTACAAATATATTATTTATTTTCTATGCAGAATTTGACTAATGATAAGTCGGCTCAAGCATTAATCATATTAGAAAATCCTGAAGAGCCGTATATGAGCGGTATAAATTACAGTTGCATACCGCCATCTAAACGTTGTCAACCACTACAGTATTTATCTGATGGGGAAAAAACAATCGCTAATTTGGCGTTTCGATTTGCAATGCTGCGGTATATCTTAATATTATATTAATGTTTTATGTTCATATATTATATGCTTTTTTATGATATGAATAACAAAAAAATTAAAAGCTATTTTGAAAAAAGTAATTGCAAATTTTTATTTACAGTTATAAACCAACATTTTTTATTATGGATGAAGCTGATGCAGCATTAGATAAGTCAAATATTAAAAAGCTTGTTAACTACATGCGATCTCAAATGAAGAATATGCAAGCTATCGCAATAACTTTAAACACAAATTTATCATTTCATGCCAACATACTTATAGGAGTTACCACTCAAGTAAGTTGATAATTATGTTATTTTTAATTTTTTACGATTGTCTATTGTTAATTTTAGCCTAAGACGGCGTGCACTGAGAGTATGATATTCACTGTGTCATTATGAAGACAATATTGAAAATACAACAAAATAGGAAAAAAAATGATAATTTTATTATCTGCTATAATATAATTTAAAGGAGATTTTTCTTACATAATTTTATAATTAATTTTTGCAGATCATACTTTCTTTTAAATTATCATATGTATTCTATAAATATGTGTGTGCACACACATAATCATTTCATTATTTTTTAATATTCGTTGCTAACAGATTTGATATCATAAATCAATGTAATACGTTTTTTTTAATTATATGTATTATTTCTTTTTTCATTATTTTAATAATCACTAATTTAGATATTAAAAAGAGAGTGAAGTTTTATTAATTAATAAATTTCAATTTCTCAACAATTTTATTAAATACAGAGACTTTATAACAATGCTATTCTCTTTTAAACAAATCTCTGTATTGAAGTTATAATGTACAAGAATCATGAATCATATCATCAAATCGGGTTTAATTTATGTTATTTACAGAGTCCGGATCTTGGTGCTGTTTTCCCACTTCAAGTGCATGCTAGCGGCCGAGCGCCACGAAAAGCAGTATAGTCTATGCCAGTTTAATGAGGATAGGAAAGAGGGCACCATCGCGTAAAAAAAAATGTGTATATATATATATATATATATATATATAATATAAAATAATATAATAAATTATTATATTTTCTTTTTCTATGCGACGGTGTCCTCTTTGTTATCATCACTAGATCGGCATAGACGGTACTGCTTTTCGCGGCGCTCGACCGCTAGCATGCACTTGGAGTGAGGAAAACGGCACCAAGACTCTGGACTCTGGTTATTTATCTTTAATCTACAGAAAATATGTGCATGCATTCATGTACATATATAGGATGCCTTCCGTTTCGGATGAAACGCATAAGTTGCAGAGAAAACGTTACACTTAATGCGCATTGATAGTGCATAGAATTTTTTAGAATCCTCCCATTTCCAGTGCATTAATAATGCATCAACTACTACAGGTTGGATCCAAAGAAGTTAATGCGAGTATACGCAAAGAGTCAACAACCTCGTGTATATACACGTGTGAAACGTGGTAGAAACATGTGTGCGTCATTTATTTCGATAGCGATATTGTTTCACATTAAACGCATCAAAATTCATTCCGTTTCCAAGACTATATTTATGCATTAATAGAAACGATATTAATACGTACATCACACTGATTGCGAGCTATGCGCTCAATACGTGAAACGGAAGGCAGCCATAATCAGAAATGCCAGATTCCGACGTTTCGGTAGCATGGAGGGGATAATAGAAAGAGACAAAACATGATTCTCTTTCGCTCTTCTCTGTGAGAAAAGAGCGGGGAAGAATCATGTTTTGTCTCTTTCTATTATCCCCTTCATGCTACCGAAAGGCTGGAATCTGGCATCTCTGCCTATAATCATTTCACTTATTTTTTGATATTCCTTGAAATGCTAATGTGTAGATTTGATATCACAAATCAATGCTTTTTTTATTATATGTATTATTTCTTTTATAATTATTTTAATCTAATTTAATAACCACTAATTAGATATTAAAAAGAGAGAAGCGTTTGATTAATAAATTTCAATTTCTGTCAATAATTTTATTAGATACAGAGATTTTACAACAATGCTATTTCTATTTTAAACAAGATTCTATTGAAGTTATGTACAAGAAGTAATGTACAAGAATCATGAATCATTTAAGTAAGCCAGATTTAATTTATTTATGTTATCTACCTTTGATCTACAGAAAACGCGTGTGTGTGTGCACACATAATCATTTATTATTTTTTGATATTCGTTGAAATGCTGTATAGATTTGATATCACAAATGTAGTACTTTTTTTTATTATATGTATTATTTCTTCTATAATTATTTTAATCTAATTTAATAACCACTAATTAGATATTAAAAAGAGAGAAACGTTTTATTAATTAATAAATTCAAATTTCTCTCAATAACTTTCTTAAATACAGAGATTTTATAACAATGCTTTCTTTTAAACAAATCTCTTTGTTGAAATTATAATGTACAAGAATCATTTAAGCAAGTCAGGTTTAATTTATGTGTTATTTATCTTTGATCTACAGAATCTGTATACGAAGTTAATTCATAAAGTTTTTTTTATTTTATTAAATTTGTATTTCATAAAAATTAAATAATATAACACACATTGTTATATTGTAATATGAAATAAAGTTGTTAAGTGTTGTGTGAAAGATACTTTTATTTATTCTATACTATTGTAGATAATATTATTTGTATACATAATATTATTTGCATTTATCTCTTTCTAAAATATTTTTTTATAACATGAAAGATCACAAAATTATTACAAAATTATTACAAAATTTAAAATTATTATTATTATGGCACTATGCTTGCATTAATATAATATAACATAAGTGTACTTCAGCTCTAGTACCCATTACATATATGACGAACACACTTATAACGATCAAAGATAAAAATGATAACGTAAATGCACTGATTAAAATATTATATTGACTGAAAGGCTAATACATTTATTCAATAAAATCGATATAAATTTACTAATTATTTTTTTAATAATTATGTTAATAAATATAATTAATAATGATTGATTTAAATACGCATTTATATATTTTGAATGTTAAAAACATTCGATATATTTTTGAAATTGAAGAAATATATTTATCATAAAACGTAAAAAAAAATTAATAATACAACGATAAACGATTATTCATGCGGTAAACCGTTTTATATAATTATTATATTTGATATTATCAGTACAATACATAAAACATACGGTAATTTTATTCAGATTTGTATTTAAAGGCTTCAACGTATTTTGATATTGAAATTGTATAGATTAAAAAAGTCATACATATAAATGTTATTATTTCATAATCGTCTTTATTTAGATTATTTAGTCTTTATTTAGATTAAATTGTCTAATATAGAAGAAAAGAAAAATTCAGATCTTTTACTGTAAAAAAAAATATAGAATTGAGTTATACAGCTTCGTTATGTGTGTAAAATTTCCAATTGGATGTCAATGCGAATTCTACATCGAAAGTGTGCCGATTGCATTGTCCTGGTTGCTTATATTAAACATAGTAGCAATTCTGATTTACAGCTGCTAGCAAAGAGGCGGTGCGGGTCAATGCAGTTTATTACGGTTAACGCCTTGTAAAGTAAGACACGCTCAGAGAATGCGGCCAAAATGATGATTGTCGTCTAATAAACTTATTAAGGAAACGGTCGCATCTTGGTATCGAGTACTTCTGACGCTCAGTGATAAACACGAAACGAAACATTTATTGCGAAGTAGGTCGTTACAACTAGAATCTTAATGGATGCGTATTTGATGCAAGGATGCGTATGAGACAGTCGAAGCAAAATAGCCTAAAATCACTTTGTATTAAAAGTTCTACAAGATTATAAGTTTTAATACATATATATCTCTGATTTAATATATGAGAAAAAATCTCAATAAGGAATTAAATATATTTTAATATATTTTGCTCATAGATAAAAAAAACCTTTTATTTCCGGAGATAATTTTCAAGTTAATTTTTACAAATTTAAAATTTTTTTCACAGCTTTTATAATATTTAGTAATTATACTATTCAATTGTAAAATGATTGCAGCAATTAATCGGCAATTAGTCATCCATTTAGAATCATTAATTATTCATTGACGACAAATTAAGAATAACACATTAGAAATTTAACACTTATAAGAGAATATTTACTGCAAAAATAAATAGCGAATAAATTGTTTGTATAATTTTCTGTGTTAGATATAAATTATGTTGCGTGAGAGATTAAGCATCAAGATGTTTCGATCTGACACTACGCAGAAAATTTAAATTTAATTAAAAACGTGACTCTAAAGATGATGACACCGTGATGCATATCGCGTGCAACCCTTAAGGTAATGATCTTTATTGTAGCGCCTTTAACAATACGCGGAATAATAAGTCTATATTGACAATATTAATATAAAGTTTTTCATAGAATTCCATAAATTGCTTGCTATGACATTATTTAATGATAATTTCCAAGATAAATGTTGGAAAACATTTTTTAATCTTAAAATAATTTTAAATTAATCTTGAGTTTTAATTAATAATAGTTTATTATATACTCGCGTTTTATCTTTATATTAAAAACATCGAAAAACGTTTGAAGTTACATATAGATATTGATTTGTATTTCTCACTAAATTTTTTACAATATCTCTTTTGTTGAGATTAAATTAATAAAATTAATAAAGAATGAATAAATTTAAAAAATAAAATTTATTCCTGTAAAATTAAATATTTTTTAAGAGGAAGGAATGTTTTAAAAGGATTATCAAATTATTTAACAATATAATAAAAACAAAAGATATATATTCCTTTGTATAATAAGGGTTTTATTTCTTAAAATCTTTCTCTCTCTCTCCTTTATCATATTTTCTATCAGACGATTAAATTTCCCTTGCTTTTCTTCTCTTTTTTTATATAAAATAAGAAGTATCATTCATTAATATGCATGAAGAAGGAAGGAAACATAAGTATATAGACTCAGGAAAAGGGAATGAGGGGGTTGCGGAATAAAGCAACGGCGTCTAGTAGAATAGAGAATGATGACCTCCCTTACATCATGCAGAGCATCTGCTAAATAAATGATACGTCGGTTACCACGAGTCTAGTTGTCCTCAGCCTCTCGATAGAAGCGAATCGGGAGATTAGGATCTGCATTTTCTTCGTTCTCCAGTAGAGTTAACTATTCCATCCCTGCTGGATAGAAAGACGCACCTCGATGAGGCAGCAGATCCTAAAGCTGGTCACGGGGTTCCTCGTGGTCCAGCTGCTGCTGCTATCAAATCAAGTAAACGCTGTGAAAAATCGACCAAGAAAGCAACGGTCCAGGTCAGAAAAACCGCAAGCGCAACAACCTGATAGCGATTACAATTACGATTATTACGAAAACTATGACTATGAAGAAAAAAACGGTGAGTATGGAAAATTAGATCTCACGACAATTAAAAGGGAAAGAAAGGGAGTTGACATTTTTCGTCTTATTTTATTTAACTAATTTCTGTACTATTATTGCACACATGTATGTATGGTTAATATACCTAAGTATTTTTTTATGATCATGATTACTATAAAGAATATAATAATTGATAGTATAATGAGAGATATTAAATTGTATAATATTCATATAATATATAATGTTAGAGGAATATTTTAATTTATTTTATAATTGAAATTAGCAAAAAAAACTAAAGAAATGTTTTAACTTTCTTTTCCAAATAGTTTATATTACTTGAATAATATTATTCAACATGTAATATTAATTTACATTGTAATTAGTTCACATTATATTATAAGATAAAAATATAATTGATGTAATAAAATAATTTTCTGACATTATTTATCAATTTCTCTATGTATTTTTTATGTTATATAGCCTCTTATTAAGAGATTGAAAATCATAAGACTATGAAATCTAATCCTTGTAGATCTTATAAGAGTGATGTAGATTTCTTTTCTCGTTATCTAATATGATAAATATGTAAAGTCATTATTTCACTTAATTATTGCATAGTAGTAATATAATTTTCCTTATAAATTGTATGTAATAAAAATTAAATATAATTTTATTTATCAATTATATAGGAAGCATTTTTAGCGATGTAAACAGGGAAGACAGAATAGTTTTGAAACGCGACGGAAGTCTTGTGCCAAAGATCAATTTCATTAAGCCGTATAAAACAATTAATCACTCGTGTTTTAATCAGAGCGATGCAATTAATATCATTTATTTCAATTTAACTTACAGCTAAGTATCTGGCTTAGCTTCCTTGCGGATAATAAAGACGCTAAATATGTTCCGCTAATAAGTTCCGTACTTGCAAATAATTTTCGCACGATGATTGCTACAATAATAAGTCATCATTAATATTAGCAATTTTATATTTTTTTCTATAAAGTAATAATAAAAATAATAATAACAATATTATTTAATTATTCAGAGACCACAACAACATTGTCACCTCTTGTAGTACCATCATCTAGCATACGAATTTCGGGTAAGCGTGCGATTCGTCTTATATATATTATTTTAATATAAGAAAAATTATTATGAAAATTTAAAAAAATTTTGATGGCATATGTAAATATTGAATGTAGGATGGTCCGAATCACCGATAGAAAGTACAGCATCCTCATACAGACCAGAAAAACCTACAGATTTGCCAGCTCCAACGACAACTTTATTTTATGATCGTGGTGACAAATTATTTATTCTTATTATTATTGCGTTAGGAAAACAAAAATACATATATAATGTAATAAATAAAAACTTAACGTTATTTTTAATATTAAAGGATGAAAATTTATTAATTAAATCTCTATTTCTTTTCAGTACTTATTTCTTTTAATCTTTAAATTACAAATCTTTTAAATACATATTGTAATATTTTTATATATTTGTATATTTTTGCGTGTATTGTAAAATTATATCGTGAATTAGTTATGTTACACTTTATTTTATGGAGATAGAACTTTAATTAAAAAATAACGTTTGGGATAAAAATAAAGAAAATATTAAAGTAAAGAAGTAAATAGATAAAATAATTAAAATCAAATATTTTTAATCCCATATTTTCTGAGATCTGTTTGATATTTTAGATTTAGAACAGACTAATGTCACATCTGAGCAGAATCATTTAGTAAGTATAGTAAAATAATTAATAATTGAAAATTCAAATTGAGTTTTGCAAGAATAGTAAGAAATAGTTTTTTTTTTCATTTATAGGTTTCGTCCACGGAAATTTTACCGGGTGAAAGTAATTTATACAATTCTGTGGCTGGTCCACGAGTAAGTGATTGTAAAATTGATTAACAAACGATTCTTCAGAAAGTATTCACAAAGATTAACACAGAGAAACATTTACAAAAAAATAAGGGTGAACCTGGTCGACCTGGAGATGCTGGTCGTCCGGGTGATGTAGGATATCCTGGACAACCTGGAAGTCCTGGAATTCCAGGACCACCTGGTCCTCCAGGAAATGTACCTGATGTAAGAAATTATTTTTATAATTTAAAATCGTTTTTTAATTTAAATTCCTTTTTTTAATATCGTAAGAGAATTAACGTGAGTTATTAATTATTTATTCGATATATTTTATAATTTATATATTTTATATATATATTTTATATATTTTATATATATTTTATAATTTATATATTTTATATATATTTTATTATAATTTATATTTCGTATATTATTTTTCGTATATTAATATAATAGGTATCTCTATATTATCAACAATTGGCTTTGTCTCAAGCGAATCAAGATAAAGGCCCAACAGGTGCAGCTGCTCCATTGTATGGACCAGAAGCATATCCTTATATTCAAGCACAAGTAGGTCCAATAGGCCCGCGAGGTCATCCAGGTAAGTTTTAATTATTTCAATTGTTTTATTTAAATAAATTGTTTAATAAATGATTATTGAATCACATAAATTACATAAATTTTGATGCTTTATCTAAACATATGTTTTTACTTATATTTTTTATTTATATGTTTTTTCTGTTATATTTTATTAACATAATGTGTTTTCTCTGATATATATTTTATTATATGTTTTCTCTGTTATATATTTATAGGTCCACCTGGTGCTCCAGGTCCTCAAGGTTTCCAAGGTACACGCGGTGAAGCTGGTGAGCCGGGATCTCCAGGTTCTCCTGGTGCGCCAGGTTCTCGAGGTTTACCAGGATTACCCGGAAAAGATGTAAGAAATTATAATAAAAATTTATTTTTTACAAAAATTTTTAATTTTTTATAAAAAATACTAAAAATGTAAAATATTTAACAATAGGGTATCAATGGAGAAGATGGTGAAATCGGTTCACCAGGATCACCTGGTCCCGCTGGACTGCGTGGTCTTCCCGGAATGCCAGGGCTTCCAGGAATAAAAGGTCATCGTGGTTTTCCGGGTTTAGACGGAGCAAAAGGTGAGCAAGGAGTTTCTGGTGAAAAAGGATCTACAGGCGCACCAGGACCAATGGGCCCGATAGGTCCAATGGTATGTAAATAATGTTCTCGGAATGTACAAGAGAAAGAACAAATTTAAAACAAAAAGGAATTTTTCATAATCTTGAAATAAGTTTTCCATGTTTAAAACTTATTTAATATACGTGTACTAAATATTTAATATACATTTATATTTAGTATAGTTATACATAATATTGAAGAGAGAAAATATAGGAGAGAGGATAGAAAGAGAGAACATATTATTTTGCATAAATGTTATTGTTGATTATTACTATTAATATAGGGCCCAGCAGGACCACGTGGTGAGAGAGGTAGAGAAGGTTCATCTGGCCCTCCTGGTTTGAGAGGTCCTGATGGAATTATTGGACCACCCGGGCAACCCGTAAGCTAGTTATTGAATTCATACACGAATTTATATCTTGAAGAGACTTATCATAAGATACACTTAAAACAAAAGTTTATAATATTTTTTGCTTTATTTTATTATTATAAATAAAATATACAATTTGTATAATACTTTATTAAATAATATTTTATTAAAATACAATATTAATATCGTTTACATGTAGGGTGCTGTGGGTAAACCTGGCCCACCAGGATTTCCAGGTATTCCTGGATCTAAAGGTGATCAAGGATCACAAGGACCGAAAGGAAGTCAAGGTTTACAAGGCCCGCGAGGTAAGATATTTTTATTATCATCCAAATAAAGACAGATGCATCCTTTTCCATAAATATATTTATATTCTGAATATATCCATTATTCTAAAAGAAAGCGATATTTATTTTGCTGATCTGTTAATATTTCCAACAAAGGCGAAAGTGGCCGCCCAGGACAGCCTGGCGAAACAGGTCCGCAGGGTGCTCAAGGCAAAGATGGGAGTCCTGGCGAGAAAGGAGCTACGGGAGCGATAGGACCTGTTGGTTTACCTGGATTTCCGGGTCCTCGAGGTCAACTCGGAGAATCAGGCAACCCTGGTATTCCTGGAGCCAAAGGAGCATCTGTAGGTATCATTAGTATGCTGTTTATAAATTATATCAGTTATGTCTTAAACAATATATAAAATCTTGATTATATTTCTACAGGGTCTTCCTGGGGAAAGAGGTTTTAAAGGTGACTCCGGCGTGAAAGGTGATACAGGAATGCCTGGTCCACGTGGACTTCCGGGAGCTCCTGGGAATGAAGGCAAGAGAGGCAAAAGAGGAATGCGTGGACCGATTGGCGCCACAGGACCTCCTGGAGAACGCGGTGCGCCTGGAATGCGTGGACTTCCTGGTCCAGATGGTCCTGTCGGACCTCAAGGTATCTCTTATGTTGATTAGAAATTAGAAAATATCATTAAATACATGAAAACATCTGCATATAAACATTATCGTTATAAAGATTTTTAATTAATTAATATAAACTGAAAATATAATTATATTTTGTTACATATTATACTTAGAAAAGAATATTATAATTAGAAAAATATTAATTTCTTGAAAATAATACGAGAAAAATAGAAATCCGATTAAATTTACAAAATCATAAGTAAAATTTCAATTTATGTATATCATATATAGTTCTAATTTTACGTGAATAAGGAATTAAATATAAATTTATAATTTTAGTTTCAATGATAAAACTTTTTTGTTTTATTACAGTCTTTCCAAAAATTCTGTATTGATTTATTCTCACATTTTTTTCTTTTTTTACACATACATAACAAATGCAATACAATAAATATAATATTTTTAAGTAATCATGATTATAAATAATTTTCAGGGCAAATTGGTGATCGTGGTCCAGTAGGAGCTATTGGGCCGAAAGGAGCCGTTGGAGATCTTGGGCGACCTGGGCCACCAGGATTACAAGTTTGTAGAAATATTTTAACATTATATTTGTGAAAAGTAAATATAAAAGTAAGTATAATATATAAATGTTTAAAATAAATGATTAAAAATTCTAGGGTTTGCGCGGTTTGATGGGTAGACCAGGAGCTTCTGGAAAACCAGGCAATCCTGGCGAACGTGGAATTCAAGGTGCAGATGGTAAATCCGGAGAACAAGGTCCACCTGGATCACAAGGTCTGCCAGGACCATTAGGGGCGCCAGGAGAGAGAGGCTATCCCGTAATTAATATTATTGCTTTTTCGTAAATTAACATGTGCACGAAATTTTTTACGAAAAATATATTTTCAAATAAATGCAAAATATATATTTTCGCTTGCGATACATATATTTATATAGTGCACAAGTATTGCATTAAATAAAAGGATTAAATTACAGAAGCTAATATCTACATGTAATCTAATTTTATTCAATTAGTTTTTTAATCTTTTATATTACGTTAGGGAGAACCTGGAAAAGATGGTGAGCCTGGTAACCCGGGATCGCCCGGTCCAAGAGGAGATACTGGTAAAGAAGGACCTCCGGGAATACAAGGTCCACCAGGTCCAGCAGGAAACGACGGTGCGCGTGGTTCTCCAGGGTCAGTTGGACCCAGAGGTTTTCAAGTACGCAGCATAGAAATGTATTTACATTCTCATGATGCAAAATATAAGCGAAATGCAAGATTTAACTTATTAATGAAATTTATACTTATACACAGGGTGTCCCAGGTGCCACCGGTAATCCAGGTGTTCCAGGTAAGGATGGAGAAGCAGGGATACAAGGACCTCCTGGTTCACCAGGACCAATCGGCAACAGAGGCGAGCGAGGAATTCCGGGAGAAAGAGGATTCATGGGATTTCCAGGACCTATGGGTCCGAAAGGAGAAACTGGAACTCAAGGCGCTGATGGTTTAACTGTAGGTTATTATCTTATATCTTGTATATTTAAATCGTTCAAAGTTAGAATAGTTCCGTCATTTCTATTTTTTATCTTTCAATATGGAGAGATTAAAAATTATATTTAGAAATAAACTTTTTAATTTAACTGCAAAATTTTATATTTAAAATAAATTTACAAATTATCGACCTGATTTTCTCTAAATGTCTTGTATGATAGCATATGATAGATCCAGAGTAAATTTTATATATCGTTATATATAATATGAACGCGTTGTGACATTTATATATATTCACATTATTTATTTTGTTTAGGGCTTACCAGGACTTAAAGGAGAAAGAGGAAGTACCGGTGCACCGGGATTGTTAGGACTTCCTGGTGCGAGAGGATTACCCGGAGAACCTGGACAAAAAGGAGAAAGAGGAGCGCTCGGACCTGTGGGTCCTGAAGGTCCACCAGGTAACATCCTATATTTTATTTATATGTAAAATTTGTAATACTTAAATTAATTTGTAAAATATTAATGTTAATGTAATATAACAATTTATTAAAAAATTATTGATTTTTTTTATTTATATTGTAGGACATATTGGAGAACGCGGTTTACAAGGAGAAATTGGACCTCCCGGACCTCCTGGAGAACCAGCGGAACGAGGTGATCCGGGTCCACCTGGTTTTATTGGCGAGCCAGGAGCAGCTGGCAAGCCAGGGGATACAGGTCCTCAAGGATTGCAAGGCTTACCGGGTTTCCCAGGCCAACAAGGATTAATTGGACTTCCTGGTTTAAAGGGTGATCGTGGATATCCGGGTTTAAAGGGAGAGCAAGGAAATCCGGGGCTATCTGGTAATGAACAAATAGTTCTAAATTACTTTATAATTAATAAGTTAACGTTACTTTATAATTAATAAGACATGGTTATTCGTGAAATTATTGTATGCTTACAATAATATATTAATATATGTATATTAATATATTATTTATTATATATGTTATATATGTTTTTATATTATATATTTTATAATGTGTAGGTTAGAATTTTTGTTTTTACAAGCAAGTATATGAATTATATTTGTTAATAGGCAGTCCTGGCGAAGCTGGATCACCTGGACTTATTGGACTTACCGGTGCTAAAGGAATTAGAGGTGAATCGGGTGCGCGAGGTGAACCTGGCTTGATGGGACCACCTGGTATTCCGGGACATGTTGGTCCAGCGGTAATTTATTAATTTCTACAAATTTTAACGAACAAATGCGAATAATATGCATCGTATAATATGTAATAAATAATAGAATATTAGAGATTTATATTTTATATATAGAGTATATAATATATATGTATAATTGAAAAAAAAATATATATACAGGGTTCACCAGGGAATATAGGATCACCTGGTGCTCCAGGATTGCCTGGTGCCAAGGGTGACGCGGGCGATCTTGGACGTCCTGGAAATCCAGGTCCGATTGGCAATCCTGGTCTACCCGGAATGGATGGAAATAAAGGTGAAAGTGGATCTCCAGGTCCTCAAGGACTGGACGGTCTTCAGGGACCTCAAGGTTTATCCGGTGAGAGAGGCTTACCAGGCCTACCCGGCTCTCCCGGTTCTATAGGAAATAGAGGATTACATGGAGCTCCCGTAAATATATAAAGATATATTTCAACAATATTAGTTTTATTTAGTTTTATTTCTTGTATTTTTAAAAAATATAAATTTTTAATGCATTTTTTATTTATAATCATTATAATTACTATTATTTTTTCTGCTTACAAATAATTTGATGAAATAATTTGTTACTATTGCAGGGTGAAACAGGACAACCCGGAAAACCAGGTACAGAAGGTCCACCTGGATCTCCTGGATTAGTAGGCCCTCCTGGCTCGCCTGGTCATGTAGGAGAGATAGGACCAGAAGGACCAATTGGAAAACCAGGACCACCAGGAATAGGTGGTCGACCTGGTGATAAGGGACCACCCGGAATACCTGGTGCAGCAGGTCCATCTGGCCCACCCGGACTACCAGTGATTATAATTTCTATTTTTCAAATGAATATACTACATAATAATAAAATAAAAATATATCAATATAAAATGTATCAATAAAAATTTATTTGCTTTTCTTTTAATAGGGACCACTTGGACCTACAGGACCTACTGGATTAGCTGGAGAACGTGGCCCGAAAGGCGAAGCGGGACCGCAAGGAGTAGAAGGTCCACAGGTAGTATAATTAAAATCCATTAATTAAATAATAAATTAAATTTAAATTAAATAACAATATTTAAATTAATATAAAAATTGAAGAAATTAAATTCGATTTAATTTATAATTATTATATTAAATTACTATATTAAACCTGTGAATCTTAAATAGAAACATAAAAAATGTTTCAAATGTATAATGTATAATGTATATCTAATGTATATCTAATTTTATCTAATTTTATATCAAATTAAATAAATAAATTGTACATGCGTGTATTATAATATACATTTTTAGGGTCCCCGAGGAAAACCCGGTCCGATAGGTCTCGAGGGTACAAAGGGCGATCGCGGAGAAGAGGGACCGAAAGGAGCGAAAGGACATCGCGGATTCAACGGTTTGCAAGGATTGCCCGGATCTCCTGGTTTACCAGGTGAGAAAGGTATGCCTGGTCTATCAGGACTCTCCGGCAAAGACGGGGAGCCAGGTATTAGAGGTAGTCCTGGACGAGAAGGTAACCCAGGACTTATTGGGCCTGCGGGAAATCCTGGACCAAGGGGTCCACCTGGAGAAGAAGGTCGTCATGGCTCTCCAGGTCTTCCAGGACCTCCCGGACCGCCCGGTCCTCCTGGAGAAATTGGTTTTGGTTACGATACCGCAGCTCTAGCAGCATTTATAGGTATGATTTAGTTGACTGAAAAATCATAAGATATATATTAATATAAAATATATGTTTGCACAAATATAATAAATTATATATAATTTATTATAACTGATCTTTAGATTTTACATAAATATATCTAAGATTTAAAAAAAATTTTTAAATATTGCTTAGACTTTCTTGAAACTCTTATTTGAGCTTTTATATTTTATTTAAATCTTTTTAGCTGTTATAAATGATATTAGCGTTAAAAAACTTACACAATTGTATTTATGATATAGGACAAGGTCAAACTGAAGGACCAGATCCACTCGGTGATGAACCATCGAGAATATTTAGTAAAGATATTACTGAAAAAGAACGAAGAGAATTGCTTATAAAAGCATATGAAAATCTAAAGTCATCATTCCACAAATTGATGAAGCCAGATGGTGAAAAAAATTCGCCGGCCAAAACCTGTCGAGATCTATTCGTTGCCTATCCGGAGAAATTATCTGGTGAGTCTTGAGGTCACTATAAAGATATAACTTGCACAATAATTACTGCACTTTTAGTCAATTTTCAATTCTTCCTTAAATTTCATTTTTCTAATGACAGATGCATATATCAAATATATAAAAATAGTGGCAATATTTCTCCTGAAAAAAAAACCAAATTAAAGAATCTTTAATCCAAAGATAATATAAAGAGCGATAAAGATATTATTACAATCTGTATAAATGAACACTTGTATAAGTGACTCAGAAAAGTATTCAAATAATGATATACTTATAAATTAAATTAAATCGTTTAAATATTATCTCATATCCTCCTGGGCTGTGTTCAAAAACATCACCCGAGTGCTCCCGAGTATCATTTTATCTTTGTTGTTCACTGAATGTTAAACAAGGATAAAATGATACTCAAGTGATATTTCTGAACGCAGCCCTGTATGTGTGTATAAGATTATTACATATAAATATATAGATATAAATATTTAATTAATATAAATTTATATATATATATATATATATATATATATATAAATAATGTATATTAATAGGCAAATATTGGATCGATCCAAACGAAGGAGATGTCCGAGATGCAATTTTAGTATACTGTGATGCTGAGAAACATGCAACTTGCATTTTACCGAGTCCCGTCCATTCACCAGAAATCACTCACATCACTGATCAACAGGAGACCTGGTTGAGTGAGATAGACGACGGCATGAAGGTTGTTTTATATTCTACATATTTGCTGATTCCCGTTGCGTTATCATGATGAACATAAGAAAGAACGCATTTCTGAAAAATAAATGTTTATAAAATGTGCGTAAATTTGTAGATTACATACAAAGCGGATAACAATCAAATCAATTTCTTGCAATTGCTCTCGAAACATGCGCAACAGAATATTACGTATCATTGTAAAAACAGCGTCGCTTACTTTGATTACGAGCGAAAAACATACAGAAGGGGTTTAAAGCTTTTAGCTTGGAACGATGTTGAATTGACACCACGTGGCAATCAGCGTCTTACATATGAGATGATAACAGATGAATGCAGGGTAAGTTAAATTTCTTTGTGCAATACTTTTACTTCCATTCAGGTCTATAGTCTATTTTTATTTTTAATGAGATATAGAGAATTTTATAGACAATTTTCGATCAACTAACATTTTTAAATTTCACGATTTTATTTAATTTTTTATTTTTATATAAATATTTATATAATATAAAAGAATATATTCATATGATTAAAATTTAAACATAGAAAGAGACATCTGTTTTAATTCAAATGTATTAAATGTATAAATAGAATATTAGACGTTTTCTCATATTTTTATAAGATCAATTTTGTATTGTATTATATTATATAATTTATTTGAATATTCATCAATTCATAGCTTTATCAAAACCATTGGGGTAAAACTGTGATTTCATATGAGACGGACAAGCCTATAAGACTCCCTATCTTAGACGTGGCTTTACGAGATATCGGGAAACCTGAACAAAGCTTCTCCGTTGAGATCGGTGCGGCTTGTTATCAATAATATAAAGTACAAGATATGATATAATATTACGACTGTTATTTTTCTGCCTACTTATTGAACTATTCGTCATTTTCCATTGTATAAGGAAATGATGTGTTCCAATATACCTTAAGGAAATGAGATGACTATACATTAAAATTAGATTCTTTACAATAAAATTAGCAATTAAACATTATATTTAACTTAATCTGTTTAGTGATGGCTTATATTGTGTATATCGTTTTCTTACACAAGTTCTCGAATAATGGAAATAATCTAAAAATACTTAACAGAATTATGTCTATTATAAGTGAACTATATTACACCTCTTATATTCTAAGTGCGATTAATTGAAAAAAAAAATTGTGATATCTAAAGATCAATATTACTCAAACAAAAACGTTATCGAAGTACTTATATTATCCATGACAAACATCAAATATCTGAATCTATCCAGGTATGAAAAAATTACGCATTACGGATTTAATACTATATGCGCATTACTATATGCCAAGATATTATTGTATATGTAATGATAGATAAGTTTTATTTACGCGTCACACATATATATTTTATTATTGTCGACCTATATATATTCGGTGGCTATTTAAAAAAAATAAAATTGTACGTGCATAATCAAAATTATTGATTCAGTATATATTTTGCGTAATATCGAAATGTTTTGAAACGTGTAATTATTTCGAAAAAAATTTGTAATATTTCGTATTTATTTTTCTTCTTAATTCATTAATAAGACGTGCGTAACGCAATTCATGCATAGAAAAGGAAAAGAATTTCATGATTGCAAAAGCATTCTCCTTAGCTATGCATCTGCAATAATAGGATTCTTTTTCTTTTTTTTTTAATTTGTTTTTTATCATTTTTTAAAACATAAACATAATAGAAATAATTATCTTCTTTATTAAATCTTGTTTCAGACTTTAATACAGACAATATAAAAGAAGAAGAAATAAGAATTAGAAATCAAACTAGGTAAAAAAAAGGATTAATTTTATCTATAAGTGCAACTATTTATATACCTATTTTTATACATATGAATTGCATTGCTCATCGAAATTTCTTTTGATCGTTGATCTTGATGCGTTCGTAGCTACTGTTGGCGCGTGCGTAATGGAATGCTTTCCTCGGTCATCGATGTCAAACATGCCGACCAGTGCTGTATTAAAACAGTAGCATTTGGTGTGCAAGAGAGTGAAATTTATATCATACAATAATATCTACATATAATTAATATATTTAATTATATATATATATATATATATATATATATATATATTTATTAACATTTATTTTTTTATTTCAAATTTTTTATATTAAATGCTATAGTTGTAATACACACATACATATAAAAAATATATAAACAGCTGTGAGCAAAAGTTATTACATATATTATTATATATAATATAGTAAGTATAATATATTTGAAAAGTATGTAAGGAATTTCTGTGCTATTACGTCATTTTGCACCGCATCTGTGTCGACCAATAGTGTCAAACCATTGAGTCACCATGGTACTCGCGGCAAAAGGGAACAGTCGAGGAGTCGAGAAGCTTTGGGACTCGCGGTAACCAAATTCCGGTCAGTCAGTTGTGCTCTAGCGTCCCGTTCGTGTCGTCAGCTGCTCGCACCGAGATCGCGAGCTCTTATAACGAAACGTTTCTCGCCACAAAATTCGACGGACACTTGCGATCGATTAAATCGAATTCGTACAAAATACACGTGTCAGTGTTTATTATCCCGATCGCTCCAATTCTGGCGACCAACTTCTGTTTCCCTTCGGTTTATCGATCGACCGGGCAAGCCGTTTTCGCGCGCATTTTTTCCACGAGCAACAAGCTAAAGAAAGAAGATTTCTTTGGACGGAAAGATTGAGGTTAGTCTCACACTTGTTGTGCGTGTTTGAGTCATTACTGGTCGTGAACGAAGCCCTTTTATTGCTCTTAATGGTCTCAGTATTAGCAGCAAAATCGTACATTCTATTACGTTTAATTTTTATTATTGTCTGTTAAAGCAGAGTTCAACAAAGAGAGTTTCGAGATAACATTACTTAAGCGAAAATTTTCTATTTTTAAGTTGTAAGTTTTGAATAATTATATAAATAAATAACATCCAAGGCAATAAATTATAAATCAAATTTTATAGTTAATTCTCTATTATTTATAATTATGAAAACTTGTGCAATAAGTATTATATCTTTGTGAAAAAAAGGAATACAATTGAAAAGAAGTTGATGATTTTCCTCGACGTGTCTTGAGTAAGTCGTTTCAAGAAGTAATAATTAACGTTAATATAAACAGAGTTCATTTTACATGGATTCATAAATCACACTTTGTTATGTCTCGAGGCAAAATTAGACATATGACTTTGCCAAGTTTAACGAGTACATGTCAGAACAAACATTGATATATTTCGTCCGACATTTATAAATGCTATGACGAAAATATATATTAAAAAAATGGATATAATTTATCTCGTACATTATCAAATATAATTATTTCGCGCGTCATATCGTTCTTGACGTAACGAAGGACAAGGACATTATACCATATGATTTATCAGAATTTTACATAGTATGTAAGTCGCAAGTGTAAATTTTTCGCAGTAAATCTTTTAAAAGGAGAAAAAAAGATAAATCTTGAAAAATTGAAGATACTTTGAAAACGAAAAAAAAATTGATAACGAAAAATTATACGATCGAATAATGCTACTTGAAAATTTATTACTTTCAACAAATTCCATCGTTCGATTCTCGTGCTTCTATAATTTTATTTATAGCTTCTATTGCGTGTAATTTTCTTGCGATTATATCATCACGTGAATTGCACGAGATTATTGGCTTCGTAAACTCGGATGATCACATTCCGGAAATTTCACATGATTGCAATAAATGTTAAAAGAGTACCGCAAATTGCGAGATTACATTTCGAAAGATCTATGTAATTCCGATGAAAGTCGAAAAAAATATATTCGCAAGATTATGCAATACTGATAACTTCTCTTTTATGATCGAGATAATTGTTTCGCGAAAATATTTCGGAATGTAGACAGCTGTGCGCGCAAATGTCAGAACGTGCTATCAGCGGATTACGATTTCATCAGTCATCTATATATATATATACAGGGTGATCCCGAACGTTCCAGCCAGACTTTGAGATCTTATAGGAAATTTAATTCTGAACAAAAAATTTCCTTTAAACATGATTCGAAAAATGCTTCCTTAAGAAGTTATCGCTCAAAAACCTCTGATGAAGAAAGAGCAAAAGGTAAAAAGAAAATGAAATAAAAGGAAATAAAAGGAAAAATTTCATTTTCTTTTTACCTTTTGCTCTTTCTTCATCAGAGGTTTTTGAGCGATAACTTCTTAAGGAAGTATTTTTCGAACCATATTTATAAGAAATTTTTTGTTCAGAATTAAATTTCCTATAAGATCTCAAAGTCTGGCTGAAACATTCGGGACCACCCTGTATATATATAAAATTCAAGTGTAGTGACACATCACATGTCGAATATTTACGAGAGTAAAATTTTTATATCCCGGAAGCATACTTTCTCAAGATGACTCAAAATCAAATGTCTTATCATCTTATCATCTTATTAAAATGAAAAGATCAGTGAATTAACGATAAGTGTCGAGGAATGTTAGATATTTGAGAGTTTTAATATTGTTAAAATCAGCTGATTCAAGTTTTATTATTTCATACATTTGCTATGTGATATGTAGTACAGTTCCTTTTATAGAAAAAGAAAGTAGAGAATCAGCACGATTTTCTTATATGCTTTTCTTATCTTGATCAGTAAACTACGATCGGCAAACAAAAGATTAAAACTGTAATGAAAAGATTCAACGTTAAGTCAACGAAAAGCAAACTCTAAAATATCTTGAGAAAATATCTTAAGAAAATCATTCACTCGTAAATAATCATTCAAGTCCGTTGACGAATGAATTAAAATCTGTCAAATATATTATGTCATTTTTGTCAATATTGGTTAACGTGACATTCTTTGATTTCTTCCGAGATACCTATCAAATCGCAATTTATTTCATATAGACGAGGTAACTTTTTTATCAAATCGATAACTTTCCGTTCCATTAATTCAACCAAAAAGAACAAACTCATTATCATACTTAAGTTTAGCGCGCCAAAAAATATGACTTGTTACGCAAGGTCAATTCTAATAATGACAGCAATTTAAATATAGAATTTTCGCGTTGTGGCGTACGTGCTACGAGCGTGACAGGCAAATGTTGCGTGTTTTTCAGGCGTCCTCGTGATCATCCCGGAGAACGTTGCATCGAGCACGTCAACTTGCGTGGAAGAGGCAAAATAGAGGAGATCGCGTCGATCAACTTTAAGTTTACGAGGTGGCGTGACAGGATCGAGCCAATAGTCGTTGAATCGATTAAATACCGAAAAAATAAAACCAGCAGACGAAGCGAAGTCGATTTTCATCGATTGACGAAGTGTTCGCGCTTGGTGGCGAAGATCGAACACCGAGGGAATCTCTTTCTTCTTCGCATCACACGCACGTCGTGCATCTCGCTCTCACGCTGATAATATAGTTTAACAGTGAGAGCAAGGCAGTGAGAATGGCTCTCTTCCGGAAGTTCAATGGTAAGTACTTATTTGTCAATTAACGATTATTGGCTGTACGATATCGTGTGTCTCTATTTGCTCGGTTTATATTTTTATTGTAGGTTTCCTTTAGTGTAATTCATCGATTTTTTTTATTCTTATTACATTTTCTATTTTACTTCTTTTTAGATATTTATAATCTATTATATTTTTAAATTAAGTCTGTTTAAAATATTGATTGAAATCTGCTTAGTATTTATAACTAGAACGTAATATGATTTTATAAATTTATTTTATAATGCACATATGTAGATGCGAAAATATTAATTACATAATATTAAAGAATAATAATAAATATAGGTACAAAAATGTTAATTATAATATTAAAAATATCAAAATATTTAAAAAATAAATATTAATAAAATAATGAAAATAATTAATAAAATATAATAAAAAGTAATAAAATATCAAAAATAAGAAGTATTAAATTTCTAGTCGTATGTCTATTTTCACATAACGATTATTTTTGCATATATAAATATCATATATAAAACATTGAAATATCAATAGTTCAATGTTCAATATCTTTGCCAATATATGTATGTATATCGGTAGCTCTTTAGACTTTGGTAAACAAATTCCAAAGTTCTCAATATGTATGTGTCAGCAGTTAAACATAACATTTGAATAATAATAAATAATCGAATAATCGAATAAATAACTGAGTTGTTATCAAATAAAAATTTCAATTGCATATAATTAAAAAAAAATCAATACACATTATAAATCAATATTTTTTCAATTCAAAAGAATATTAAAATTTTCACTTAAAAGTCTTTTATATGTACAAAAGAAATTATTTTCCTCGAAATTATTTTTGGAGAAACTTTGTGACATGATTTTCGCGAACATCACATCATCACATTGACACAATAAATAATTCTTCTTACAAAAATTTCCAAGTGATAAGCATCATCTTAAATATGATAAGTATTATATAATGGCTTGCGTGTAGATTGAACAAAAATCAGAAGAGATAGCTACAGCACGGTATCAAGTTCATATGACTTTGTGCCGCGTCATTTGCGATGTAAACGAAAATTCAAATAAGCAAACGTTGCGCATTACATTACGCAGTTGCATATTCGTCGCACACATCACGTATTTTTTATCGCACGAGTGACGTACAAGCATGTCTCAACTTCGTATAAGGTGTCCGTAATACGAGCTTCTATTTCTCGTTGTTCAGTTTGCAGAAATAGATACGGAACAGATATATTCTGGCACATTTTCCGTTCTTAACTTGAAAAAAAAAACGTAAATGGAGGATTTATCGATCGCGTACAAGGTCTGTCAGAAGCATTGATTTTAATCTTGACGACGTATTCTAAACGTATCTTAAATCAAACCGTTCAACGAGACATTTTTATTATTAGAGATAATTTTTTATGGGAAAAAACTGTTACAACTATATTTCTTATATTTTTCAGCATTACATTTTTTGGTACAAATAAATTTTTAATTAAATTAAAAAAAAAATCAGATTTTTTTTGACCAGATTATTTTAAAATATTAAGAAAATTTCAATTTTCAAAATTGGAAATTTTAGTTCAAATTTATTATAATAAAATGAAAGATTACAGAAGATCTTGAACACGATATAATATACAGTCGTAAAACTACTTATTGATGAATGACTTGTATTTAAATATGTATACGAAATTACCGGAAACACTGCATAAATGTGTGAATTTACTGTGCTCAAATCAAGATATTTTCTTTCACGGTATAAATATTATCATGATTAATATTCTCGATCTACCGGCATGTAATTATCATACGTGATAAAAAAAGTTAAAAAAAAATATTACGCAACTCAAAGAGCGTATTGGTTTTGAATATTTGCTTCGATGTTTTGAATAATAATTTTACATGTGTATTTAATTTTTTCTAAGTTGTGTTAACTATTTTTTTTTAGATTGTGCTTATCATGACATTGTTATAGTAAATATTTTTGTGTCACATTATTTTTGTGTCATAATATTATATTAAATACATTTTGTTATTTTTATACACACATAGTTAATCAAAATTAATAACATCAAAATTAATAACGAAGAAAATTATTCAATCCGAAAAATATGTAATACTAAAGCAAAAAAATTAATACACAAAGAATATATTAATATATAGATATAATATTGCATTAAATTATTTTCACTAAACAATTGACAATTTATGTAAAAAATATAATTTATATTTATAAAAATAATCGTGTTAAATGTTGTAAATTACTGTTCCTCTCAGAATTATCTCATACTTTATAATCAATAACCTTTATCAATTCAGAAAAATAATATAGCTGTCCATGTTAAGGATTTTAGAAAATTATATAAGACGAGATTTAGGAAATTGTGTAATTTTTTTTAAATTTTATTTTCCTTATCTATCGCTATTTCAGTCATTCTTTTATAATTTCATTAAAATGTCATTTAATGCTGCTTATTTATTTTATAAGTAAGATTGGACTATCTCTTCCGATAATATAAAAGAAAGTCTTTAATTAATTTCAAAATAATATAAAAGAGAGTCATTAATATGAATTAATAATCAATAAATAATAAAATAATATTTTGTGTACACAATTTTAAAAAAATTTAATTTATCTACTAAATTATTTATATATTAAAGTTTAAAAAATTGTAACAAAATTATATTTATCCATCAATCATGTAGAGAATATTTAGAGTTTATTTGTTAATAAAAAATTTAGGTATGATTATTCCGCGTAACAATTCACATATCAATGATATATTGCTTGTATCAGAATATGGAATTGGAATTAATTTAATCTTTTCATAACAGTTAAAGTAAAAAATCAAAGTATATTGTATCGTGCGATATGGAAAGGATGAAAACGTTCGTGTTACGAAAGTAATCTGCTATCGATTCGATTTTCTTTCTCTCTCGTCGTGCACTGTAATTATCATCAATTCAATAACGCAACACAAATCGTTAATACGAAAGAGAATGATTGTTCGATCACGTATAACTTCATGGTCTTCTAGAATTTATAACCTGCTTCAATGTTTTTCCTTGAACGGAATTCTTTTGAATGGTCAGGGTTGACTGCAAACATTAATAAAATAGTTATAATAAATAAGTTATAATTTTTTACATTTATAATCTTAGAATTTTATAGATATATTATCAACTATATATTTGTAGTGATATATATTATTTATTAATATGTCCTATTAAAATTAAATATTAATATTAATAAATTAAGATTAAAATTAAATATTAATATTACTAAATAAAAATTATAAATAATATATAATATATAGAAATATAATATAAAATAATAACATATTAATATTAATAATCATTAATAATAATAATTCATTATTTCTTGAAGTGCTTGTTTTTTATAGCAACATAGAATGTCGCAAGCTGGACACGCAATGGTTATTTTCGTGCATATTACATATAATAGAAGGCGAGATGTTTACTGTAAAATACGTCATTCATTCTTGATTTGAAATTATTAGGTTTCATATGCTGAGAAGTTCAAAGTCTCAATTTTGCGTTATAGTGAGACAAACAGATATATATTTATGTTCGTGTGTTATTTTGATGCGAATACACGATTATTTCAATAATGAATATTAATAGAAAGTTTGCAAGAGGTTTTTAATAACTCTGAGATTAATACCTAACATAGTAATAAAATAACAATAATTAACATAGTAATAATACTAATAATAATATAATTTAAAATCGATTAAGTGTAAATAAAAGAGAGAAAGAATTCCTATAAATTATTAATTTGAATAAACATGTTTTTCATATGTATTTTAATATTATATATTTAAAATTAAAAATTTTAATATTATATATTTATTATATTTAAAGTCATTAAAAATAAACATTATTTGTTTAATTAAAAAATTATTAATATAGATTATTAATACAGA
The DNA here is from genome assembly GCF_003227725.1 of Camponotus floridanus. NCBI lineage: Eukaryota > Metazoa > Arthropoda > Insecta > Hymenoptera > Formicidae > Camponotus > Camponotus floridanus. The sequence goes on from NW_020229392.1 coordinate 1,778,147, forward strand.
TAAAAAATTATTAATAGATTATAGATTATGATTATTATTGTATCATTGAAAAATATCGCATTTAATAAATTATCGCAATTTATCTCAATTGACTCTTTAACAATAGGCATTTGTATGTATTATAGAGAAGATTCCCCGGAGAGGAATTCTGGGGGCGATGATGTTTCTGGCTTGCATGTTCTCGTATGTTATTCGTACTAATTTATCCATAACTATTGTTGCTATGGTAAATGCTACGAGCAAAGACGGTGGAGTAGGTCCAGCGTGCTCTATAGCAGACATAAAAAGCAATAAGACAGTCGAGATCAAAGATGTAAGTTGGCGATCACTAAAAATTTATATAGAAACTTTCACAAAATTATACTATAAATATATCTTTCTTATACTTTTCTTTTAGTATGGAGAACGTTTTGAATGGAATCAACATATCCAAGGACTGTTACTATCAGGATATTTTTATGGCGTTTTACCAGCTAGTGTACCAGCTGGACTCTTAGCCGAAAAATATGGAGGTTCTAAAGTAGTAGCGTAAGTATAATTGAAAATAAATTAATAATTATTAATTTGTCTCCAGAGAGTTATTTTTGACTTTTTGTGACATAGATTTGCCACATTAATACCCGCAGTATTAAATCTCTTAATGCCATGGGCTGCTTCTGTTCACTACGGTTTCGTCTTCGCTCTTCGTTTTGTAATGGGATTTTTTGGAGTAAGTTGTTCATCTTGTATGTCTTTCAAGTATTGTGAATTCGTTATATTTAATAAAATTGTATGAATTCTCTGCATTCAAATACTATACTTAATTTTGTTTTATGATTTTTATATCTAGTTTTAATATACCTAATTTCATTACATAGAGTATATTTTTTTACTTAATTTTGTAAATTTTTTAATAAAGAGATATTTTTTATGCTCCTTTTTGTGTAGTATATTTTCAAATCAGATGTATGTAAATCCTTAATAAAAATAAATCTTTAATTTTTAGGGCGCCGTTTATCCTGCTCTCCATGCGATGATTGCTAGATGGGTGCCTCCTGGTGAAAAAGGCATGTTTGTGTGGACTATGCAAGGTAATAATTAGTCTTTTTTTTATGTTCTCAAGATATAATAATATATAATATTTATATGTTTTTGGTTTTTTTTAAGGTGGTCCATTCGGAACTGTTGTGACATTCGCTTTATGTGGTGCGGTAATCAGCGCTTATGGATGGAAAACTGCATTTTACGTTACAAGTGCACTTATGTTAGTTTTTTATGCTTTATGGGTATACCTAATATACGATACACCGGAATTGCATCCCGGGATCACGGATAAAGAGAAAACGTATATAAAAGAACAAATCGGCACTACTGTCTCAAAGCAAAAGGTTTGAAATATATTTTTCATAAACTACAAAATAATGAAAAAAATAAAAGAAATTAATATTAATGTTAATATTAATAATCTTACATAGGTCCAATTACCAATAAAGGCAGTTGCTACATCTTGTCCGTTTCTAGTATTATTATGGGCTCATTTTGCAAACATGTGGGGTATATATTTCATCGCTACAAACGGCCCGAAATACACGTTAGAAGTCCTCGGTTTCAACATGAAATCGGTATTATTTTCGTAATGAATTTATTTCACGAAAAAAGTCTCGATTATAATATTATACTTTTATCTCGTCATTACTAAAGATGTTTCTATTTTGTTTATTTATATTGTTTGTTTATAGGGTGGCGCAATAACTGGATTGCCTTATATAGCTAGATTAGGCGCCGGAGTATTATTTGCAGCAGCGGGCGATTATGTGCGAAGGAAGAACTTTTTGACTCTAAGCTGGTTAAGAAAGATATTTATGCTTTTCTGTAAGTAACAATCTATTATTTCTTTGTTTGAAACAATCTATTATTAAAAGTTGAGATATTGTAATGTATGCGCGTATATATGTATAAACAATGTTATCTAATTAATGATTGTTGCATGTTATATGAACAGCTCACATGGGACCTGCAGCTTGTTTAATAGTGATGACATATGCCGGTTGTGATGCTACAGTTGCGATGGTAATGTTAATATTTGCGTTAGCCTTCAACGGAGCTGCGTGTCAGACCAATTTACAAAATCATCAGGATTTAGCACCAAATTATGCTGGTTCTTTATACGGAATTATGAATACATTCGGTAGTTTTCCCGGATTCATCATTCCACCCATTATTGGTGCTTTAACCAATGAGAGAGTACGTTACTTTTTTACATTAAAATTATGTCAAATATATATACTCTAATTTGTTTAACATGTTTTCATATTACAGAACGGAGTTGAGGAATGGCGTATAATGTTCTGGATATCGGCGATAGTATTTATATCGGCAACGGTACTGTTTTGGCTATTCGGATCGGCGGAAATTCAACCGTGGAATGATTCGACTCACACTAAAGTACCTACTATCGCTGAAGAGGAGAAGCAGATAACGATAAAAGATACAGCGATTGATACGGAAACCGAAGAAAACGAACGTCTCTAATGATTTAGAAAATTAAACGAAGGTAATATGTGTCCATGTCTGTACAGAAATTAATAGTTTATTGTCGAAAAAAGAATACATTTGAGGATAATGCAAATTTTGACTTTTCTGTCAAAAAATGTTATTATGTCATATTTTATATACCAATTACAATCAATTTGTATAGCTTCCAATTATTAATGGATACGAAAATAATTATCTCCTTATTAACGTATATCATAAACTTGAAGTAAAACAGAGATAATTAAAATCTACAGAATATTCAATATAGAATATTCATAATTATGTTATTTAGAATATTCATGCTCCCAATTACAGATACATATTGCTGGAATATCATGCCATCTTTCGTATTTAATCGGATTTATATCTTCTAGATAAAGTTATTTTTTTTAGAATATAAGACTAGAATATTTCGGAAGATAAAACGTTTTAGATTTTATATATTTTTCATGACTTTCATGCATTTGTATCATCTCAAATATTTAATTATAAGTATTTATATATTTGATATTGTATCACGTATACTACTTACATCACAAAACGTCACGATCGTATCATCAGATATCTAAAAGAATTATAGACGTGGTATTCAAACAATGTTTCGAAACGTAAGAATACTCTATAGTGCATTTTTTGATTGCGTGCCAAAGTACATGTATGTTATTCTCATTGAAGGACAAAACTATGGTCGATGAATTTAATAGATTCTCTGTGAGATAGATATGAGGAACCTTTGGCACTGTCTTCGGCCTAATAAATAGCCGAGGCTAAGTTAGATATTATAAATACTTTATGCTAGGTACATTAAATCGTCATGTCTGTATATTTCTCATTATACACAATGTTAAACTTTCTTTGCACGAGACGATTTTACATGTAACTGTGATATACATATTCGCAGTAATTTACGCATACTGATCTCCGATTTAATCGCGGCCAGTGATCTACAGATTGTCTAATATTCCAATTTATTTGTGAATAGACAAATAAATTAGGCAAATAAATTAAATGATCACAAAATATTCAAATCATGAAATAAAATTGCGGTGAAAAGTAGCTTTTCTATAATTTTTACTTATGTCTTTGCGTCTAGAGAATGACTGAAAATTTTAAGATCTAATCACTCACATCTGAAGTTGATTGCACTCGTGAATAGGCGAAGAAGAAACACATCACATTCATAGATTATGGAAAGATATACTGTACTGAAACGTACATATGCGTTTGCTATCTATAGAAAATATAGAAAATAATAAATGTGTTGTTCCTATATTTGAAAAAGGCGATCATTGTTCAAATCGAATTATTTCAACGCAATGTTTGTTGTTTCACCAATAATAATATTACTACGCATGTAATTACATTAAAATCTATGTAAAGGAAGTGTTTAGCAATAATATTTTTTGCGTAATAATCATAAAGAAAAAGTATACATGAAGATACAACTCGTTTACTTGTTTTAAAGTAAATAAGTTATGCGCATATATAGATGTGTCATAATATTATTAATTGAGTTGTATATGTTATTTTTAAACACATATTTTTTAAAATATATGTCTTTTATTTAATTAAATCTCGACAGCATTTGTTTTGTGAAATTCGTGTACAAATCGTAATAGATTGTATGTACATACATGTATAACGAACGATCGACTATTATGCGACTTCTCATTATATAATAATAAAGAAAGTCATGTGTGTCTCTACAAATGTCATCAAATTTATTATAAGTAGATCAACAATCTTTTTTTTATTTCTAGATGATTAATAAATAAAGAGAAATGGACAAACTTTTTTATCAATTTGACACAATTTGCACGCACATTCATATATATATATATATATATATATATATATATATATATATATATATGCATTTGCAAATAAAAATCATTACATATGATTTCTATATATTAAAATTTTTGTTTTTATTATTTTAAAATCAACAAAAAAATTAACAAAAAAGTGTTAATGTGTATACGTGATGTTTCAACGCAAAAAGATTAATTCGCTTTTCGATTTTCATTATTATATCCGTCTTTGAGATTTCGATAAAGGACGAATAGAAACGACTCTAAATTTATCTACTCGTGGCCTAGCGCAAATCTGGTTATTAATAGATCGCCTACAATATTGATCTAGGTTCAGTAATGTGCAATCATCTACGTTGCAAGATATATGTTCCTCGTTTATGTCATCATCGAGCAAATTATGTTCTTGTGTAGCTAAAAAAGTAATTGTGGGACAAGTATCGCGGGTGCAAAATGTGCTCTTCAATATTTGTAATGCTTTTGTTGCTTGCAAACTTGGAACGCTCTCAGATTGTGATGATTTCTTACAGTAAGACTTAGGGGCCGATCTCGATCTCATAATGCTAACACTAGTTGTATTACTAGCAGAATTATCTCCTAATATTAAAACATATTTTTTTATAATTATAAATTATAAGAATTAATCATAAAAATAAATAGAAAGCACAGTAAAAAATAAAAGGTTTTTTTAAAAGAATTTTTACAATCTTTGAAGGAAAATATACAGATACCTTTTAGTGACCATGATTTCGCTAATGTACTATCGATGATACGAGCCCATCCACTGATAGAATCTGTGAAATATATACATATTATATACAATAGCAAATTATAGAGAAATATGAAGGAGAAGAGTCACACATATGTAATAATAAAAAATTGCATAATATATGTAATGTATATTTCTATATACATATTTTAATATATAAATATATATTATAATTTATTTATTGTAATACATATATACACACACAGGATGTCCCAGTTATCTTCCGTCATCTTTCAAAGATAGATTCCTGGGATCATTTGAAGACGATTTTTGCTCAGCAAAAATGTCAATGAAGGTCATCATTTTGCATGTTCCCGATTTTTGTCATCATATATCTTTGCAATTAAGTCTTAAATTAAAACTCAACTAAAGTAAACTCTATTTAAAATTAATCGAAGAATGTGGTTTTGTTAATATTTTATTTCTACAAAGTTTAGTTTACGAAAAACCCCTTATTTCCAATCACTTATAATTCGAAAATTATTAGTGCCTCGACATTTTCGTTGAGGAAAAATCGTCTTCAGATCCCAGGATCCCAGGAATCTGTCTTTGAAAGATGACGGAAGATAACTAGGACACCCTGTATTATATATATATATATATATATATATATATATATATATATATATATATTACTTATAATTAATTATTCATGAAAAGATGTTTTCGATTTAATTGTTTAATATATTAATGTACCTCGAGTTTGAATGCCTTTCTTCGAAGTCATGAGAATATTAATAGTCTTATTAGCAACATCGCCTGTTTCCTTAGATGTTACACTACACGATGTCGACAATTGATCGTTGGTCAATCTTTCAATCTTCTTCTTCATTAAGTCGGTCGGTTGGAGATGCGGATTCTTCGCTTTCTCCGAAACTGTCGCGACAACGTAACACGGATTATATGCCAATAATATGTCCCGGGTACGCAGCAATTTCGTACTTTGAAGCGGCAAATCTTTTTCTTCTTGAGCTGCTACGCACCAATGACATATCGATTGCCTGGCACAAACTGAGCATAGAACCTCTTTAGATTCTTTGATCCTCGTAACTACAGGAACTCCAGCGAGTCCTGTCTGAGTAGCAGCGATTTCCGTTTCCTTTTTCAGCATAGACTCGACAATCTTCCTTCTTCTTCGGTCGAGTGTTTGCTCAATTGATTCGGCTGTACAGAAGTAAATATTTTGTTAGCAAATTATAAATAAATAATTTGACAATAATGGCTTGTGTGTGCTTTTTATATATAATTATTTCGTTTATAAATAATCGATTCGATTATAAAAATTAAAAAAAGTTTATTTTTCTGTATATATAAAAAGTATTTTATATAATAAATTCGCTAACGTTGTGACTGTTTTCGAATTTCTGCGAATTTGGATCCAATCAAAACTGTCTGCTGTATCAATGAATTTAGGATATTCTTAATAACGCCTCGTGCATCACGAGATATCTCGTCGCAAGTAGAACGCAATAGATCCTCTATCAGTGGCAGAGTGACAATCGATGCTTCAAAGGGATCGACCACCACGGGTATCTTTAATTTCCGTAGCACGTCTTCTTCCTTGATATCAGGAGACTTATAACTGGCTACAGTTTGAATTAATCGATCTGTCGGTGGATATTTGAGTCTATTTGCTCCTTTCACGATTATTTCATCCATCAGATGGTCGATTATAATTCGAGATTCGACTCCTTTGAGGCATTCCTGAAGACAGCTTTGCATGAAACTCTTTGTTTCTTCATACTCGGCCAACAGTTTGCTATTTGATTGTCTCGGCTTGCAAGTCAGTTTAGTTTGAGTTTCATTGTCTAACACGATACTATTGGTATTGCGATTGTATCGTATTAAGGTTTGCGTTTCTTGACACTTCACTTCGGAGATTCGATCATGGATGGGATCAGATATCCAAAACGCGCGTGACAGCAGGAAATTTAGAACTTCGAGTATTATTGTCTCTTTATCTATATCTTCTGTCAGATTTTCTTGATGGTTTTCATGCGTATAACGTGATAAATAATTTATTGCTTCATCCTGCGATGTTCTAGGAACAATCGTAATCATAGTCTGACTCGAATGATTGCTCTTGAATACGGGCATCGGACTGACATTCATTAAAGCTGAAAATGTATGAGTTCTGAGGTCTATCTAATGATTTACTTTTTTAATATTTTAAATTTATCTCTCACGTTTTATAAATGTAATTGAATAGAGATTTAAAAAATTAGTTTATATGTTATGGCGTAAATATTAGAATATATAGAAATTAATATATAGAATTATTTCTATTATCCAGCATTACACAATATTTAATTTACATTAAAAAATAAAATAATTACAGAAAAGAATAAAAATATTTCTGCAAATTTTTTCTGTCATTTTATAATAATTAATGTAAATATAATGCATAAAAATATAAGATATTTTATATATAAATCTCTAAATTATTTAAATATAAATTTGACTTATATTTTAAAATTAAATATAACTTTGACTTTAGACTGTTTATTTAATTAAAAAAGATTTAATGTTTCTTCAATTTAAATCTCTCTAAATTATTTAATAAATATTAAAAGGGAAAAGAATTTAAAATATCTTAATTAATCTTATGAATTTTTTTTCATTACTATTGCTATTGTTTACTTATGATATGTTCAGAATATTTCTCAGGCGGACAAGGGCTACTCATGTACATCGTTTGTGATGCTTCATGCTTATATTCGATTGGTATACCCACTATAGGGACACCCTGCAGAAACGTTTGATTCTCTGCATCTTTGGTAGATTCCTGTTCTAATTCTCTGAAATTGATCAAATACTTAATAAGAAGAGGTACACGGGAAATAAAATCCTCCTCGCTTATGTCGAAAAAATCCTTGACGTTTGCTGAAATTCTGCTCGTGCTCTTGATTTCTCGAAGTTCGACATCTTTGTGCTTTAATACAACATTTTCGACATCTTCCTTTGGCGTAACCGCGATCAAAGTTTGAGTCCATGATGTTGGTAAAAAACATTCCCCTTTTTTATCTTCTTCTTCCATCTATAAGAGTGAGTGAGTGTGTGAGATTATAAATTATATATCTCTATATTCTCTATTTTTTTGTGTAATAAAATGTGTATATAAAAATATCTGAATGTATGTATGAACAAATAGATATTTTGTGCTATTATTAATCAACTCATTATTTTAAACATTGCATACCTTATAATGTTACATATAATAATATTATAAACATCAATTAATATCATAATTAAAAATCAATTACTTCTATTGAATGTAATAATTATTCGATCACACGTCTCTTGCGTGTTACTGTGATCCCACATCGATGCAAAACGTGTTGTACTGTAGTGTGATGACATTGCAAATTTCGTACAATTATTTTATGCATTAAATAACATTTTTAGTGTGAAAATTTTTTTATAAAAATTTAATCATTTTAGAATTTGTAAACATTAGAATTAAACTGACACATTTCACGACTAGATGTTTCTTATTTTTAGGTTTTCATACCTTATACACTTTTTGGCAATTTCAGTCGCTTATTACATATTATAGTTTGTAGTATATATTATAGGAAAAAAATAAATACAGTGTTTATGTTTTATATACATATTTTATTATTAATTATTTTTATAATGATAATATATATATATATATATATATATATATATATATATATTCTACATTAATATATATTAATATATATTTTCTACATTACTATATATATATATATATATATATATATATATATATATATATATAGTAATGTAGAAAAAACAACTTTATTTTTAAAACATTTTTTATGAGAGAAAAGAATTTATTTTTATTTTTTCGCTGAAAAATTAAAGAGATCTTTGATTCACTTTAAGAATGAATGTTCTTATTTCCATCGGTTTTAAGAGAACATTGACTACATTGTCATGAATCTCTACAGGTTGTACGTTATCGTCCTCGTTTAAAATAATTTCGTTTGTCTCTGGTTCCCATTCCATACGATTATTTTCGCTTAATAGCTGATTAGCGCCTAACGTAGTTTCTTTGATCGATTCAATCAAGAATGTTGAAAATAGATCCTGTCGGGAACAATAATAAGATATTACAAACTCTTTTCTTTTTTTTCTAGAAAAATCCTTTTAAAAGTTTATAAGTTTTTAAAATGTTATCGTAATTATATATATAATCAACTGAGTGTATTATATTATATTAGCTGTAATAAAAAAATGCTATTAAATATATTTGTAAAGAATATAAAAAAACATACTTGGATGTTAACTTCCACTGGTTGAGACAACTGTTGCGCTTCACCGACTTCAAAGATATGCTCCAATCTCAGCAAAATCGTGTCATCTTTCCATGGCTCCAAAGTAAGAATATGCACGTTTGGCGGCAATGCTTTAGTAAGACCCGAGACCTATAAAATAAATGTTAATTAATAATAATCACAATCAAAATTGCATTTGCTTATAAAATAATTTATAATTCGTAATATATCTTTGGGAATTACTTATTAAATTGTAGTGAAAAAAATATCTCCGAATCTTAGAAATTATTGATCAAGCTTTGATACTGTTGCACAAATTTTTTATAAAGATATAAATTAAAACGTAAGAATATACCAAAGTTTTGACTTTAGACAATATATTTGTATATTGTTCAGAGGTAATGGGGCTGCCTATGATCCAGGGATGTAGAGCCAATTTGAGAGCCAGTTCCTTCTCTTTCAATACGAATTCATCCACATTTTTCAGTTTACCTCCAAAAAGATAATGCGTGCCTCTTACTACTAAGCCTTCGCCAAACGCAGTTTCGTTCAATGCTTCGCCCACACCAAACGCATCATCTTTGAGAAGTCTTCGATGAAGCTAAAAGCCATTTCATTTATTATATATGTATTTTTGTTTGATTTCAATATGTTACATATTTTAAAATATTTATCACAAACACACAGATACACATTTTATGCAGTGGATCAGTAAGTTCATAATTTGTTTACTTTAAAAATAAAGTTTTATTTAGAATTTAGAATTTGTGTAAGATTTATATTTTAAATCCAAAATTATGTCTATTAAATATAATTATAGATATTTTATATTAATTGAATCTTATATTAATGTTTAATAAATTAAATTTAATAAATTAAATTTTATCAATTACAAAGATTGATTAGTTAATTTTAGCTAAATTTACCATCAATTCAATGGCGCCGTCCTGCAAGCTACTTCCTCCCTGGGCACGATCATTCAGAACACTTAATTTAAATTGTTTCTCCTCGTCTTTAATTGCGATTTTACTAGTCACCGGATAATAATTTCCAGATATTGGTTCTTTCAATTCTAAATCCCATGTTGGCCGATAATTTCTTATACGCTTTAACATCTCTCTTCCATTAGTATCTGTATAAAATACGTTGTCTGTTTTTAAATTGCTTGAATATCTCGTAATAATTTCTTTGCCAATTTTATCTCTGAAATAAGATAATATAAGATTTTATAATCAACCCTTCAACATTTATTCATGCAAAATATATTTCTTTTTTAAATAGGATTTATATATAAAAATATGATAAGGAAAATGTATAATTCAAGCTATATGATTATAACATTTAATTTAATATTAGCATTTAATATTATATATGAAAATTATATAGAAAAAATTATGATATATTAGGAAAGCAAATTAATTTAAATTTTATGAGATCTGAGAGAAAAATTCACGGATATAATATAAATTAAATATAAATTAAGTATATAACAACAATAGAAATTAATAATACTTGATAGGTATCGGTCCAATGACCCAATCGAATTCAATGTGTTCTTCTCCTTGATAAATTCGAATTACTTGACTGACCCATTCGTTTATTATGTGATGGAGTTCTTGTACGATAGGACCTGTGAGAAAAAATTTTAAATAATATGAAATAATACATTTAATGAAAAGTGCATTTTTAATATAAATGAATTCTATATGTCATACCTTTATAAATTTTGTACGATCCGGTGTATGCAAAATTTTTGGCTGATGTTTCTTTAGGTCTGAAGATATACGCGCCGGATGATCTATTTTCGAAGACCTCATTATTACCTTCCGCTCCTTCGTAGAAATGGAAAGACTGTACGAGGTTCATGTCTTTTTCTTTGTTCCAGTGTACCATTAAATTACCGTCTTTATTGACTGATATATTATACAACTGAAATTTGAACGAAAAATAAATTCTATCTTATGCGAATTAGTTTCGAAAAATAATTCTATTATTATTCTTATATTTTTCTTTCTCAAGATTAACTTTGCACCTTCAGGAAAAACAACTGACTTGATTCTGGAACCAATTAATATAATAAATATATGTCTATTTAAATATATGTCTATTTATCATAGTATATAATGTTTATTCTAATTTTTTCTACCATAAAATATTTATTTAGACACACTTATCAATTGTGTGATTATCAATATTATGTAATTATGTTAGAATAATTTTTATCAGAGACTTAATATATTTTAACTGTGTTATTATACACACCCACACACACACCTATCATATTAACCAGTTCAAATCATTAAATTAATCAGTTCACTAAAGCATTTAGTAAAGCAAATTTTGAAAGCAATTTTAAATTTATATTTTGATTTTGAATTTACTATTTTGATTGATATTTAATGGTTTACACACACAAATTTATATATTTATATGTATTTATTTACCTCGTTATTTATGAATTCTGTTGGTTCAGGTTTTATTATTTTTTCCTGCGATTCTTTATTAACACTATAAAAGCGCAGACCGAAGGCAGGAATATCTGTCGCATGGAAAACAATTTCATTTACTGCATTGCTCAGTCTTCCTGGGATCTTTTGTACGCTTTCGGGAATCGGAACTATCTGCGAGGCCAAAGATCTTCCTCCTGTTCAATTCCACAAAAGTTATATAAAAAATGTGCAAAAGTTATTAATAAAAATATTATTATTTTTACATATATTCTTTTATATACTTTTATATTCTTTACATATAGTTTATTAATTTTATATATTTTTAAACAATTTATCTATTATTAAAAATAATCTTTTATAAAAGATTACCATAAAATCATTAATCTATTTTATTTATCTTTCAGAACATACTATTAATTTTTCATATATATAACTGCTTTCTCATTTATCTAAATAATATAATTAATAAAACATTATACAAAATTAAATTATAAATTATTGAAAATAAAAATGAAATCTACTTTTTATATTGAGGTGAAAAAAATATTTTATATATTTTGTGATTATATTAATATGCAAATATATGTAATTCATAATTATATGTATTAATATCATTTTGAAGTATTTCTCAACATTTTACATACCGTCGCTCAATGATGTAACTACATAAGAATTTCCATTAACGGGAAGACGAATATAAGTAGAGACAGGCCTGCTCAGGGGGTTGTACACCACTACTACTATGAGCGTGTCATTTTTTTCGGAAAATGCACACGAGCTAATATTTAGATCCAAACATGTGTAAGTCTTGAAGGATGGTTGCAATATATTTGTCATTCCTGACCATTTTCTGTTTCACGAATATTAACAAAATTAACTTTCATATGAGGTATATATATATATATATATATATATATATATATATATATATTTGTCTGGCGATTTTGAAAAATGTCAAATAAATAAAAAAATTAAAAAAAAATTAAATTTTGTTTTTCTGACTTCAGATTTAGATTCAGCGGGTCAAATTACATTAAAAATGACTTTTGTAATTTCATCTGTAAGAAAATAATAAAGATTTGAACACGAAAATAGGTATCATTTTTTATTTAATTGACAAAACCAAGGTCATTATTTGACATTTTTCAAAATTGCCAGAGGCATAAAAACTAGATGTTTCAAACTAAATTTTGATACCTTAGAAGTTAAATTTATTTCAATAGAATTTTGGGCGGGGGGGTGGCTGATTTGACGTGGAATGACCCATATATATATATATATATATATATATATATATATATATATATATATGCGTATGTGTGTGTTTATATGTGTACATAATATTGTATATAATGCATCTAAAAATTCATCATTCGTTTAATTAAAATTACGACAAGAATAAGATTTCCTTTACTTACCCTATGGCCTCCGAAATTATTTCTTCGCCGTGAGATATACTCTCATACAATAAACGCGCATAATCATCCGCGACGAATTGCTTCTCAGTGCCGGTAACGGCATCGTGATGCTGCATCACTCCCATCGCTTCACGAAAATGTTCCAATTTCTCATCGTGATTCTTCAAGTTTGTCAGAGTGATGAGTTGTTTGCTTGCCTAGAAACAAATAATCTGTCTTGCAAACGCAGCCCATAAAGATAGAGTCTGAATATTGGATCGAATTACAATTCTGATTATTTTACCTGCAAAAAATTATTTCCCATACGCTCAAAGTACTTCGAGGTTGGTCTCGATGAAAAGTACCCAGTCCAGTAAGAGTGAGGATCACTCGCATACGGAAAGAAATCATCATTCTTAGTAGGCCATTGAAGTTTTTTATCATTCACGGCTTTTAAGTAGCATGAGGGTGTCGAATAAATCACATTGACTGCGGAACCATTACGCTGATTTGTGTATCTGAAAAAGTTATACAAAAATGTAAATTATATGTAAATTATATGTTGATATAATCGGGATATTATTTTTATTATTTTTATTTATGCAATGATAATAATTGCAATTGTATTCTCTCGTAAATTTTCTATCAAAAGTCTAGTATCAACAAACAAAACTGAAATTACAAATCATTAATATGGTTGATTTAATAAATTGACGAAGAAAACAAAATTTAGATTGTGATATTAAGAGGGCGATAATATAATTTTATTTATGAGAGAATATTATTTATGAAGATATAATTTTATCTTTTATTTAAATTCTCATAAATTTTATTAATCATTTAGAATTAGGAATGTCTATAAGATAATATAAAAAAATTGATTAAGATTGAAATTTTTATACTATGAGGAATTTTTCAAAAAATTTCACAGTACTGTCTGAGAGTTAAAATTAAATGTCTGTTTAAGCTTTACAGAAAACATTAATAAAAAGATTTTTCATATCTCACCTGTTACATGATGAATTTTTTTAACTTCAGGAGGGATTTCTACTGATCCCATATTTTGATATTTATTATATTCTTTTTCAGTTATAAATTGCTACATATATTTCTATAGAAACTTTAATTATAAAAAAGATTTAATTTTAATAATAAATTCTAGTTATAAACGATATTATTTTTCCCATTTAATCCCTCAATGCATAACTATAAATTTACTTGATTCAAAAATGATTATAATAAAATCTATGCTCGATAAAGATGTGTTCTCAGAAATCAAAATCAATCTTTGTAAATTAATCGCGACTTACTTAATCAGCTTGTCCAAGTTATCGAACCACATATCAGCCTGTTGGTAGTTAAAATCATCCCCCATAGTAAGGATAATATGATTAGTTTTATAGGCACGTGCTTGAGTATGTGCATACGTCAGGAATAGGTCCACCTGCCAATAGCACATAAATTTTACTTACCGTGAAGACGATGTTTCACACTCGCGGAGTCATATAAAAATCCTTTCGTTTCTCCCTATTATTATATCGTCCTTGCGAAGCAATAATACTTTTTTATGCGAGTTTGCAAACGTCACATTTCGAAAAGACTTATACGAATTATGTATATATAAAAATTATAAATTTTTATCATTAATACCTTATCAGCTTATCCAGATTCATGAAGTACATTTCCGCGTGCTGATAAGTGAAATCTCCTCCCATCGTCAATATGATATGATTCGTTCGGTAATAATTAGCTTGCGTAACCGCGTATTTCAGAAAATCATCGATCTGGCACAAAAACATATCGCGTAGATTATGATTCTCCTACAGAGCGAATGTCCTGAACTACCCTTTAAAAATCGTCATTATTAACTCCTATTAGTTAACAATTACGATTTTTGAAAATCTTTATATATATTGTTTCTAATTTTTACTACCAAGAAAATCTCGTCAAACGAAAAATTCTGATTTTAATAAACTTTGCTCTTGAACTAAATGATATAATGAACAAATTTTAAAATATACAGTGACAAAAAAAATATTACAGATGTTGTTAGAAAGATTTTGAAAATTAATAATAATCGCTTCTTTCGGACAAATAGAATGGAATCGCACTTTTTTCTTGTAAATGCTTATTGTTAAAGTTTTATTACTAAAATCAAATTTTTATCAAGTTGTAAATTAATATTTTTTACTATGTATTTATATCATTATCTTTTTGTGAATAACATTATTTTTTTAGAAATTATTATATTAGTTATCGAGAATTAATTGTCGTAAAGCATCGTGTTAGCCTTATTATCATTAATGTTTAAAGCAACTTCATTAGTTTATCGTTAGGGATATTGATAACTACCATTATTACATACCCTTTTCTCGATGTTATAATCCGGGCTATCGGGGTCATCGATCATTGGTTCGTCAGCGCATAGAACATCGAAGCAAAATCCTGGTGGGGGGCTGTAAGTGTTGTACATTGCGGTCGTAAACAGATTCGCTCGTTTGCCTGAAAACAATAGTATATTTTAATTATATATTATGTATATTATAATTTTACGCAAAATTTAAATTCAATTTTTTCTGAACGAAAGTGTCGAGAAAAATCATCGTTTATTTTTATACATGTATATATTTCTTTGTAAGCCTTACAATTAAATTACGATTCAATTGAGAAATTTTGTGCAAAATTATTTGATTACAATATTTTACTATTGAATTATTAAGATAATACTTCGTTTTTTTATTAAGCCAATATTAATGTCATTTATTTATCAAAATTTTATTTTTAAAGTTTCTATTTTACCTAAACTCGGACTGCTTTTCCAAATAAATTCCATCGACTGATCATTCAGTCTTTTGCTCTTATCCTGATAATCAATGCGACCGAATAACATCCCATCGAATCCCATTTGCGCAAAGAGAGAAGCCTGTTCTCTGGAATGGCCAAACGGATCTATCTGCCATCCTATATGCGGCCTAGCACAGCTTCCGAACGTGTCATTGAGTCGCCTAGAAAAAAATAATTAGGCACTTATTTTAATACATTAATAATAACTCTACATAAGATAAAATATATCTATGTAGAAGACAAAAATATACATTATGTAAATACTACATCAATTAATTAGAAATGAAAATTTAATAAAAGTAAATTAAATAATTATTAAATTAAAATTAAAATTAAAATTTTATATAATGAATATTAATATATTCATATTGATGCGTTTTATAAATCATATACATATATTGACAAGCGAGAAAAATATTAATACACATGTGGTTTAGTGATAAAAATATAGTTTCAAGAGGAAGAGTCGAATTCGATTTAATCATTTACATTCAGAATCTGTCTCATTCATGTCATAATCCAAAACACACCTGAATCCCCATGTGAATTGATCGACTAACGAATGATAATGAGTACAAGCCTCATCGTTCATGCTCCATGCTCCTCCGATAATTTCCAATCGTCCTTCGTTGATCAACATCTTGACATCGGCTCGTACTTTTTCGTTTTGACGTAACCACCATTTCCAGAGATAAAAGGTCTCCACGTAAATAAATCTGCAGACATAATTGAAATTTATATCTTCTTTGAAATATTTTTAATAAGATGAGGAAAAAATTCTCGTAAAAATATTGCAAATGTTATAAATATCTTATCGTAGAAATAACAGGTCTGATAATATGATTATCTATGTCATACTTATCTATAATTAACATGTATCGGATATTACGTGAATTTTATCGCGTTAAAATTTATACTTTTATCAAAGATATTATTTAAGATAATTTTACCTTCTGTTAGGATCAGCCAGCAAAGCCTTAATAACGCTATCAAGAATATATTGCACGCCGGCCTTTTGAATCGTAGACCGACCTTAAAGAATAGAAAAATTATTAGTTTTAATCACGTTCGAAAATATAGATAAAAATTTATTTTTATATTATTCACATTTTCTCGTTCCAATTTTTATTATTTACTCACTTCCAAAGTAATACTGATCCACAGTTTTTAGCCAACCGACATCGTCATGAGTATGTGAGACTATATGAATATTAAGTTTAGTTGGATCCACGGCATGACACGCCTGAGATTGATAAAATATATGTTTAGTCTACATATGTATTTATAATTGCTAAAAATTTTAAATAAACATTATACAAGTATTATTAATATACAAGTATTATTATTTCTATCATTCGAATATGTATAATTTTTTTTCTGAAAACAGAATATTTTAATAATTTTTAAAAATTTAATTTGTTTTATTGCTATTTTTATTTGCAATTTTCATTACTCTAATCATCAATCCATTATACACGAAAGGCTTGTGTATTTGCCATTTATTAAGTAATTTAATTCAATTTTTCAGAACTTGAAAAAGATAAAATATCTATAATTTTTCTAATCTAAAATTAATATTTTGAAATTCTCATTAAAATGAATTAGATTATTATTCCACTTTAATATCAAGGCTTCTATTTATATTGTACTTTGTTACAATAAACAAGGACATATTGTGATTCTACTAAAAATATAGAATTTTAAAAATAAAATTGATTGCGTATGGATTTGTTAATTTCCTCAAATTTTTGTTTCATTAATTATGACAGCATTTAAATCATACAATTTATCATACAATTTATATAAACAAATAATTATAAATATTTTTGTAAGCATTAATTAGCGATAACTCATGGTCGTAGAATAGTAGACATTAATGCAAAATCGGCATGAATCCTTGAAAGTAAAATTATGATTCATATCGCATGTTCCTCGTTGTTTCAATTAGCAGAATTAATTTGCTTGTACCTTGTAGCCGCAATTCTCGGTGACCGTCGGTTCTAATGTGGCTCGTGGTGCCGCATCGACAAAATGTTGTGCGAACAGAAGCGACAGAAGTAGAAGCGGTAATTCGTACCACAACATAGCTGAAGTCCTTCCTCTGCAACGTACGTAACTAACTAATGAGATAACTGATGCTGCTGCTTTATATTATACCGTTGACTAAACGTATGTCATTGCGATAGTACGCCGTGACGGATAAAGGCAGAGATACAGACTGATGAGTATGAATACAAAGGCGTAAACATCTCCAAGTTCTATTTCTTTTAAAGCATGAAGGAAAGTTCTCTTTCTTTTTAGAAATATCACTGCGTGTTTATGTTGTGTGCAAAATTTCTGTAATATTTATAATAAGGATTTGTGAAGAAATCCATAACTATTCAGACACTAAAGAAAATTAAAAAATATCTTAAATAACAATGTCTAAAAAATGATAAAACGATAAAACTTTCTAAAATTTTTTAAGAATATGTGTTATCTTCCTCAGTCGGAAATACATAATTGATTGATTATCAGTATTAAATCAATATTAAATTTCAATATTAAATCAAGCAATTAATTATATTGTTTCGCGAAAGTCATTTTAGATTGTCTTGTTTAGAAAAATTAAATCACGACAAAATTAAAGATAAAATTTTATTAATTTTATTAAATAGAAAACTTAAAGAATAATCATATAAGAAATAACACTTGTATTTTATAAGTTGCATAAAAAATGAACAGAATTTTTAAATTATATATTATGTAAAAAATTTTATAAATTTAGAAAGAAAGATTATTTTAGATATAACTGTATTATCAATGAGAAAATATTGCTAATATATTATAAATGTGCAAAAAATTATACAAAAGTGAAAATAAATATAATTTATTTTCTTTGAAAAAAATAAAACATAAATATATTAAAATATTTATATAAAATTTAAATATAAATACAATAGTAACAGTAATACATTTTTTTACATCTCTCTAGCTAATCAGAAATTGAAATAAAAGTTAAATATATTACGTACCAAAAATAAAAAAATTTAATATTATGTATTTATTGTAGTTATTATCAGAGGAAGTTGAAAAACATATGTTTGAAACATACAATTCTGTGATAATTGATATCAAGTAATATAAAGTACAGGATAAGACAAATTGGAGAATTTAAGGGGAAATCTACATTCAGAAGTGGATGAGGAGAGATTGTTGAAGAAGAAGAAGAATTCATTCCATTTTTTTGTTTAAAGTAAAATAATACCAAATTGCTCTTCCTAATATTTAATATTATTTATTTTTAATATTTTTTATTTCTATTGTATCTAAGAATATTTGTCAGCGCATCGATTTTTGTGAAAATTATATTATGTAGATAAATATTTTTAATATCCAAAATTAAATTAAATTTTATTATTATAATTTTTATCGGTCATAAATTTATATCATATTCATTATCTATAGATAATAATAAAAAAATCACTTACACACAATCAATTTAGATAATTTTAGATATCACGAACATTTAAAAATAATAAGATATTGTAAAATTTCGACCTTTAATTCGACTCAATCGCTCAAGTAGTCGCTCAAGTCGAATTAACAGTGAGCTCTCAACTCAGAGCTTAAATGTCGAATCAACGTTTAATTAATGTTATATTTCTGCCTGGGTCTGAGTAGGCCCTCTGTAGGATATATATGTGTATGTCCTGCTAATTGTTCCTTGTTAATTTGTCACTGAAAAATATCTAAAACTAATAGACATTTATATATCTACATATATAGAACTTATATATGTATATATGATTTGATTTTATTAAACCTTATCTAATTTTTCTATATCATAGGTTTTATGTCAAAGAACAATCTTATAATTTTATAATTTTCTTTTATTTTATTTGTATCATTATTTTTTTGAGAATATGACAAATTAATAAATATGACACATGTAAAATGTGTGTGTATGAGATAAGATATATTGTATAAAACTACTAAAAAATAAAAAAATAAATTGTTATTTATAATAGTTATTTATCTCGCAAAATGTAAAAATATATTTTTTTATAATATAAGTAAAAATATATTTTTTAATAATATAAGTAATATAAATAATATAAATCTAAAATAAAAAATTCTCAAGTTAAAAATAATTTTAAAAATATAATTTACTTAGCAGCATATATTTTATATCATCGATTATTGTGATATAAATATGAATAAGTAACATATTATTATATGAGTAATTGCTAATGACGGTATCAATAATATAAAATATAATAAGATCTATTTATCAATTTTTTTCTAATTGCTTTGGAATAATAAAAAAGTTGTTTTTAACAAAAAATGAGAACAAGATGAAATTTATAAAAAATTAATGATATTTGAGTGATATCTTGTTTATGTTTGAAAAGATAATTATCAATAGATTGGATTGTTAGCGTATTATTGATAGATATTTATCGTTTTCAATAGTTTAATCTGGAAAAATTAACTTGTTTTGAAATTGTTATATTGCAATGTGTTGTTTTTTACAAGAAACAATACGCATGCAGATAATTCCATAAATAATATTTATATTGATAAATACACATTAATGATAAATATACATGAATACGTAAAAGTGCAGATAATAAAATCGATCTCATCTTCCTTAAAAAAATCTTCGATCTTTCTATTAATAATTAATTAATATAAGAAATTTTATGCTGTAATAGGTATTATTATAAAAAGCGGTATGGATAGACTAATAGTGCGAAAATTATGAAATGATTGAATAAAATTGCAAAATCAAGAGGCAATTAATTGTGAAATATATCACATTCTGAAATCGACATATAAATTTAATTATTGTCTATAATATTTCTGAACGCTTATTGTCATCGCTATCAAGAAAATAGATTAAATCTTATCTATCTAAAATCTGAAAGTGTATGTAAAGATAAGGTATAAAGATTGTAGACTAATCACGGTGATAATTAGGAAAACAACATATATTTATTTGCATAATATAATAAAGTAAAATGCAATAAAATGTAACACTGTCAAAACATAAACAACACTAAATATTTTCGTGAGGGATAGAAGTGGTAGAGATATACCAAACAAAACGAAATTCCAAACATGTCGTGCTTTGAGTGATCAGGGCAGATCACTGATTTAAGTTATGATGCTGATGGCGAATGAATGCAACAGTGCGAAAAACACATTCCGATAATTCTCAAAGGAAGACTTGCGATCTTTCAATTCCTAGAAAAAAAATTTGTTTAATTTAATAAAAATTTATTTAATTGAAAAATATTAAAATCTTGCTTACTTTAGGTTAATTACTTAATTATTAATAACATTAAAATATGTAGTACAATACTATGGAAAAAAAGTTAAATTAATAAATATATAATCATTGTGTTTAAAGAAATAAAAGTTTACATGCTACCATTACATAAATACAAATTTTTATTTTTTTATCTTATGAATTAATTCATTGTTGCATAAACATATATATATGTGTGTGTATATGCAACATATATATATATATATATATATATATATATATATATATAGATAGATAAAAATCTGATAATATATATGAAAAAAATTAATTCCTTCTAAAAGATAAATTTATGACGTACTGATGTGTAAAAGGATTACGTACTGATGTGTAAAAGGATTTTAATTACAAGATTTAAAATGGTACTCCTAAAAATCAGAGTACATAATCTCCTGTGGTTTTTCGAATTTAATAGGCCGATAGAATGTGAGTGATTGATTCCATCCACGCGGTGCCGTATTATAATTCGTCAGATTATGAAGGCTGGTCAATTTCGGTCCAGTATAATTGTCATTTTCGTATAGTTTGTTTCCTGGAAATTGAAAAACAATATAAATCTGTGTGGATATAAATATCATAAAGAAATAATTGAGTATTAATAATAGTAATTAAAATCGATATAATTTTGAGAATACAACTTTCAATCAGTGACGAGAACAAAAAATAAATCTTATGTTAATAATTGCGTTTTCGTAATAATATAAATATAAATATATAAATATATTGATAAATATACTGATAAATATAAATATATAAATATATAAATATAAATATATAAATATATGAAAATCCATATCTCCCTAATAAAATTATATCGATCTCACTCTTTAAACTATAAGAAAAAAACTCATATTAACGTTTTATATAAATCAGAAAAAAATAATTCTTATTATTTTATACAAAAAATTATATTTTAAAAATTATTTTAAAAATTATCCTTGTATTTTTTTATATAATTTTGTATCTTCTTAATACATGAGAGATTTCATATTTCTTTACATAATTTAGCAATATGAATAGTCTTAATTAAAATTTTCTATCTATTGTAAAAGTAATGTCGATACAAGACTGTTATAAATCATTTTGCATGTTTAACAGCAATAGCAATAACATCAGAATTATGAAAGCGCATGCGTGTTAACTTGCCTAATTCTGGGTTAACATCACTGAGTTTGCAGTCTGGAGTAGCGGTGCCTAAGAGATTATCCAAGACTGGCGTACTACGCAGATGTTTCTTGGTCTCGAGTATATTTTCTTGCGAAGTGACCATCGATAGCATCAGCGATTTTGCTTCGGGTGGTATGTCAACCTCAGTGTTAACGAATCTTGCCTCGGTGCCGTTGGCATAAAGAGTTTCCAACTCCTGCGAGACAATCGAGTGACGCCGAGTATCTGAATATTCGTCCTCGAATGCGAATGAGTACTCGCTGCTGTCGCAGCAATTTAACAAAGTGGATGGCGCGGAATGATTGCAATCGATAGATCTAGTTGCGTTCGGATAGTCGTTGATCTCTTCCTCGGAATCAGTGTCATCCGTCGTGTATTCGCTCTCGTCGATGGAAACGTAGCCGTTGCAGCGAGACTGGAGTTTCGCTGATCCTTCGTAATTCTCGTGTGCACAACATAATTGCTCGTTGCATTGAGATTGCAGCTTCCTCTCGTAATTTCCACGCGTATCATATAATCGACTGTTATATCGGGATTTTAGTTGGGCAGATCCTTCGTAGTTTTCGCGTGTGCTGTGCAATTTATTATTGAGATAGTTTCTAGATAGATTTGAGATTTTTTCGCATTTAATTTTTAGACTTCATTTGAATGCACGTAATATAATGTGAATAGTATCTATTAGATTTATGATTAAATTAAAAATATATATATTGCTAAAAAAAATATTATAATACTATAATGTTGCTCGAACAAATCAAGTTTCCTTGAGAAGTTTTCAAAATATATTAATTATAAGTCATTTAAATAATTTTGTTGATTGCAAAAAGATCGAATGTTATATCGATATTAAAAAATAAAATATCACAAATATAAATTATTTAAATTACTCGAAGAATCCTTAAATTCTCACCGTGTATATTCCTCTTCTCCATTATTATACTTGGTAGGATTTCTCGTCTCGAAAAAACGCGCAATGTCATTGTCTAATGGACACTGTTGTACGATTGGAATGATCTTCGGACTGATTTGCTTGTACTGCAGAATCGGTCTACAGGTCTTCTCAAATTCTTGTATTAGTTGCTTTACTGGTACAGGTGTGTACTCGTTTTCTTCATTATCATTCTGCATCTGACTTTGTTGCTTATTTCCAATTTTATTGGCGATCACGTTATCGTCGTACTTGTTACTGAAACGTTGTTGAATTCCCATGTCTTTGTTATTATTGCTCTGCACGTTGCAAAAATTGGATTTCCTTGATGACTGATAATTGTTAATATATCTGTTATTATTATTGGCGACAGTGCGATAATTGATGATATTAGAGCGTCGATCGTTAGTAGGTTCGTAAGCGATACGATGTGATTTCTCAACAATGGATGATCGAGATTGGTCCAGAGGGAAATCAGAGTCTGTGCCGACTGCAATTTCTCGCAGATAAATCTTTTTTACCTCGCTCGAATGACCGCATCGGTTAGTATTACAGCGCGATTGATGCCTGTCTGCAATTCGCAAATTAAACTTGAAGCAGCAAAACATGGTGATTAGAAAAAACTCTGCTGTGAGATCTTGTACGAGCAGCATCTTTTCAAAGGATTAAAAAAATTACATATTTGAAGCATCACACACAAGAGGATAAAAACAAAAAATATATTAATAATTATTAATTAAAATGTATATATAAAAATAGAAAGAACTAATGTTTAAATAATTGTAAAAATAAAAATAAATATTTTTATTTTTATTATTAAATATTAGTTTACATATGTCTCTGCTTACTTTTTTTGTATATATATATATATACATATAATATCTTCACAGAATATGCAATATTTCAGATTTATACATCTGCTTTTTCTTAAAAATATTATGATATGTCCAATTTAGTATGAAATGAATGTTTTCAAATTATGTTATCAGGAAATCTTTTTAATAATATCTTTAATAATCTTGTATGCTTATCAATATGAGCTCTTTAATGTATTAGTTTATCGCGAGATTTAATGTTTACTTTAAAATGTTTACTTAATCTATAATGAATCAGTTATTATAAAAAAAGTAATTGGCATCAAAAGATATAAAGTTATTATTTATTTTAGATATGCCGTTAAGGTATTCACTTTCGCTGATTAAATAACATCGATAACGCTTGCCAATTAGAACATCAAAGCTCGTTCAACTTAAGTTTCAAAACCGGCTCATCCAAACATTGATCTCTATTTCGGAAACGTGTCAAGTATCTTTGACATTCTAGAACACTTTCCTGTTGACGTACGTCCGATGGAAAAAAGAAAGCGAATTTCTTTTAAAAAATTTTATATTTAATTAATACAAAATTGCATGATTGTTTTTTCTCTTTTTAAAATTATTTATAATTATTTTATAATATAAATATTAATATAAATTATATTATTATATGAATATTAATTATATTCTGTAACAAATATATTTTTATTTTATATTATATGCAGTCTTTTGAAAAACAATAAAAAGAGTTCAAGATCAAATGTAAAGTAAGTTGTATAATAAAAGAGATATTAAAATTCTTTATGAAAGATGTCAGATTAATTGAAAATTTCAATACATAATTGCATTCTAAATAATTTCAATACATAATTGCATTCTAAATAATTGTGCCTCGGAATATCTCCATTATATTTTCAATGGAAGATTTATGAAATAACATTGTTCGAGAAAATAAACGTTGACTATATTATATTAATGTCAAAACATGGAATGTAATACTATTAAATTCTGAATTGGAATTTAAAAAAACCTTGGCGACATTGATAAGGGCTCGTAATATAAAAATGTGATGAATAAAATAGAAAAATCGATTTCGAGCGCGATTAAATTAGCCAAACGAGAGATCATCTTGCATTATTATTTTGTTGATTTCACTACGTTTATATTAGTACGTACCTGTTATCGGTATATTCGCGTTCTCAACGGAAATGTCCACTGTAAAGGGATTATAAAATGATTTATCAGTGTTCGAGATCGGCGTATGAGGTGTCAACGATGGTGGCGTCACGAATTTCGCGTTACCGTTAATTTCCTGGAATCATACAAGTATCTTTATTAGAAAAATAAAACTGTTAATTTTCTGAAATTACAACTTTTTAAACCTTTTTTTTATAAGACAAAACATAAATTATCTTTTTAATCACAGTAAAATTATTTCTAATCCTTTAAAAATTAATAAAAAATAAAAAGGATTAAAGTTATATGCGCACGCAGAGATAATTTTGCGTAACTTACTAATTCTTCTGAGTACGTTGGCGTTTTCGGTGTGATAGGAGTATTGGGCGTCTGCGGCTGTTCTTGATCCACCACCCATTTTTCCGATCTTTTCCTACGTTTCGCAAATATCTCAGCACCTGCGAATTGTTTTGGCAACGTCATACATGTAGTAGTAATGCGTATATTTAGAATTGGAAATATCATATCTTTTCCAACAAAAGATTGCATACACATGCATATTGTTATTCTCATATATATTGTTTTATTATAGATATTAAAATTTAATAAAAACTGATAAAATTATATTATAGATATTAAAATTAAATAAATATAAAAAGATTAAAATTTAAACATATACATGTATATGTATATATAATGTTTAATGTTATGTAATATTATGTAATATTATGTAATATTAATTCTACTCCATAGCTTGTGTGTCCCTTAAATTATATACGGAACTTACCGCGTCCTCTTTGATTATTCAAATCGCGAACAATATCGAAGAGTTTCTCAGGATTTTTTGGTACCGATGCAATATTGACCTCTTCACCTAATGCCTGAATACCCTGAATGTCTAGCACTTTTCCGCATGGATTCATCACGCATTTGAGAGGTAGCTTGTCCTGTTTAGAGAGAAATTTTACTCAATCGTGTGTGGAGACATAATCTCATCGCAAAAGATTTAAAGATATACATAAGATACATGATATATATTATTGTATATTCTTTACCTTATGAACAGTTGTAATAGATTCTTCTTCGTCTTCGACACCTGCAAAATACTATCTATTATGAACATATTGTATTGTATAAAGTGAAGAAAAAAATGAGAAGATGATTAATATATATTAATTAATTTTTTACTTGTTTTTTTTAATAAAATAAGCAGATGGACAAATATTAATGTAAACAATCACATTACCAAATTTTTTAACCGTTTATTAACGATAACGATAGACAAGAATATAAAATAATAGATCTAAACTTAAACGTAATATCTAAAAAAGAATCGATACATATATCAAAAATAGATGTATTATTTAATTATTCATTAATTATAAATTATTAGAATTTATAAAATTAATCGATTTAATTATTATAACAGTAAATTTTAATGAATTATTATCAGTGAAATTTGATAATTTCGTATAACATCAACATTAAATTGATCATAAACGCATGATGAGAATATGATAAACAATGTTTTTAATTGTAGGAACAAATCATCAAGCAAATTTCGCGTTGCATACCATTTCCATCATGGATCCATTTGACAGACCGCTTTTTTCTATTCACATACATCGTTTGCCCTTTACTCTTGACATTTTTCACATCGCTGAGTGAATGCGAGATCCGACGTGCAAGTTCAACCTGATCCTCGACCGTAGGATGTGTCGGTGCGTAAAAGTACGAGGATGCAAACATTTTTTCTAAAAATTAATTTTTTACTTTTTTCTTAAAATTTTAACGGACCCAACTTTTTCTTTTGAAAGAAAAAGTAAGATCTCATAAATCATATTTTTCAACATATAAATTGATTGATATTTTTGTCGTCCAGAGAAGATTCCTTTTAAAATATATTCTTTTATATTATACATTTTATATTTTATTATATTTTTTTACTATTATATAATTCTATCGATAAGAGAACCTACTATTTTTTGATTGCAGTAGCTCATGAGAGTCCGATGCCGGAGTAAGTAACTTTTGCAAGTTAAACGGGGTAGTCTCACTCCCTTCCTGTAGTTAAGAAATAATCAAATTTTTTCTTTCAAATTTATATCGGTCAAACAAAATCAATAATGTTATATTTTAGAAATATATTATCCTTTCTTCCTTATCTCTGAATTTTCTGAGCAATCTTCATTTAATTATCTTTTAATAAAATTGCTAAGGATTCGACAACTTCTTTAATTATATTTAATTATCAATAAAATATATTTTCATAATAAAAATTTTCTCTTTAAAAATAAAAATTTTAAAATTTAATTTAACATAAGTTTAAGTTCAAAGTTTATCGAATATCTAATGTTAAAAAAAGTTACAGAAGTATAAATGTCTAATCAAATTAATTAAAGAAATATCGACTAAAAATTCCTACTTATTTACATAAATGAAAGAGTTAGCTTATTATTGTACGTGATAATTCTAGAATTCACATGTATGAAAACAATGATGTAAAATTAAATTTTAAGATACATTGAGAATTTAATGTTTTTTTCTTTTTACAAAACTTCAAAAGAATGAAGTAAAATTAAACTTTAAGATACACTGAGAATTTAATATATTTTTTCTCTTTTTACAAAACTTCAAAAACATCAAATATTTTGCTATTTAATGCTCACCATGCCGAAGTGCAATATTCTTGAAGTGAGATTCTCAAGGAAGTTTCTTTTGACTGGATCGTGTCTGTCGGATGGTTTGTAACCGCGCGAACGAATTACAACATTGTCCGCGGATACACTACGTTGCAAATAATTCTCCTGCAAGGAAGCTCCACTGTATTTCACGCTGCACTTGTACTCGGCATCCTTGGTACAGGTGAAGCCGTACGACGTGTTGCTCAGAATGTTGCGCTTGGCGTTAACGTGTCTGCGGACATTCGAAACGTTCGCAACGCGATACGGATCCTCCATTTACGCAAACTCTACGAGATTCCGCGATGATCGTACAAATGTTGAGAATTAAAGCCATACAAATATAATAATTTTGTAATTATTATAAAAAATAACAATACCTTTTTGCAAAGATTATTTTGGATAAAAAATATTCTAAACATATAATTCTATTCTGAGTAAAAAAATCTTTCGATTACATCATAATTTTAGGTTCATTTAAAAAATATTCGCTGAAAATTTCTTAAGTCTTAATATTTAAATAGAATTGAAAGGAAAAACAGAATGATTTAATCTAAATATTGCTTATTTAATGCATATTAATTTGATGATATTTATTCGAAATTTATTATTGAAATTTATGAAGAATTAATTTTCTTTGCATTAATTATTCCATTTTAATCGACAATAACATTAACGTTAATCTAACAATTATTACCAATAATATTGGTTACATTATTATTGGCAACCGGTCTGAGGATCACGAAAGCAAAGTTTATAAAACATATTTAAAAAAACAAAATAAATAAAATAAAACATATATTTTATATTTTCATATTTTGATGGAAAATAAATTAATATTAATTAAGAAATATCTTAATGTTACTATTATATTAATTTAATTAAATTAATATAATAGTATTGAATTATGTATTGTATTATTTTAAATTATTAAATTATTATAATTGATTTAAATAAAAGAGAATGTTACTTGTAAAATGGTGAATGGCAGAATTTTCGAAACAAAATGTGACGCAGCTGTATCTCTCATGCATTCAATCCTATATAATCCTTTGAAAGTCTTTTTTATATTTTAATGCCTATTTGCGAGCGATATAATAGTTTAAATCCATAAAACATATGTTTAGCGTGCAAAAACGTGGCTGAAGTTCACCGACCTTGAGTTTTCAAGTTTTATTCAGATAACTGACTGATCGTACGAGATGTGCGAGAGAAAAACGCGAGATTCTGCCTCGGCCCGATGTGCCGTGGAACCTGGCAGAGCTTTTTCGACGACGAGAATTGGTTCCCTTCCAAGCGGCCAATTAATTCCGCGTCGCGGTATTGGCAGTGGTACAACGAGCCCTGTGTAAAAGAAACGCTAAATTTATCTGTTGTAACGTAATACGAAGTAACAGTTCGAGCGGTTATCCTGGCGATCAGCAACCATATTTATTCGATGTGTCGTACAGAAAAAATCGGCGCTACGTAATAATATAACGCTATATTCGATAGATGAAGAACTTATCTTGTTCCTTGATCCTCGAGAGAGTACAAATTATTACAAAGACACGACGTCTGTAATAATTATATTTAATAAACATGACGCAATTCTCTTTCTTCAGTTTCATAAATTGTTACATTAATTTAATATTTAAATTAAACGCGGATAATAAATATATAAATATTAGCTACATTTATATATTTATTTAACCGATTCTCTCTCAAATTTTTATATTAATATATCTACATTATTTATTTGTTTTTTTCTTTCTTTCAATTGCATTAATTCGTATTAGGAAAAGTAATATGACGCGGTTCAATTCTAGCTACGCAATGGAATCGATACTTCGCTTTAAATAGATTGTTTGGTGAAGTTTGAGAGTTTCAAAGTCGGTCAAGCTGTTCGCGGCACTATAGGCTCTTTGGCAGATCAAGATTTCGAGTAAGTTTGATCAGATTTAAAAAAAAAGGGGACTGTCAATTTGAATCATTACTCTTATAGTTTTAATATGAAAGAAAAAAATAATCATTATTATATAAACATTTCCTATGCATTTCTTTAGAGATTCGTAAAGATTTTTTCTTTTCTTCATATTTCACACCACACATCATTATTAAACCCTCTTTGCGATTACATGATATTACATTTGATATATCGTTTATCAATCATGAAATAATAACACATTAGTAAACACGATTGATGTTTCTTATTTCATCTTCAAAAAAGATTCTTTCTCGCACACAAAACGATAAGGAGATTAAATAAAAAAAAAAGAGGAAAAAACCACACACAACTCAATAAAGAGCTCGCTTTCTTCCTCTTTCTCACGGTCCTATTTTTTTCAAATAGATAGAGATATTACAAACAGAGATTTTACTTATCAAACGATGATCTCCTCATCGCGACGTATACACACACACACAAGGAGAGGGTTAATCGTGTCCCTTCTTCGCCCACACTTTGTTTTCCTTCCTTGCTCGCGTTTTATTTTTCCTGTAGCTTTACGTAATGCGCGACACTTCGGCCAACACACTTTGCCGAAGGTGGTCCGCTTAAATCCACGACGAGGGCTCCCTCGCTACGAGAAGCGAATCTTGCATCTTGCAAAATATTCACTGGCACACTGATCATTTAAACACAAGAGGCAGTGGACCAGAAGTCATCACCACCGCCGCCACCGCGACTCTCAAGAGCCAACGGATTCATTGATAGAACAGAGAAGAAAAGCGAGAAAGAGAGATAGAAAGAGAAACAAAATTTATTTTTATATCGAGCAAACTGCAACGCGAATCATTGGATTTTCTACAGATATATTTCGCATCTCCAACAGAGACACTTTTGCCAGAGAAAATATATTGGCCGACAGGTGTGGTATTGATTCATTTATCGCTCGCTTCGCCTACATACGTGAATGGATATCTTCCGGAACGGATCGGTTGGCGAGAGAAGTGTCACTTCCGTGGTGGCGAAGGTTCGTGTCTCTTTACAGCTCTACACCGATGTTAGTATCGACAGTGTATACCTCGCGACTTCTCTCTTTGCTGCGAAGATCCGTCCGAGATGGTCGAGCTCGTCGGTCGGATTCGCACCTACATGCGATGAATTACAAATACACAGCCGGCACACACGATGCTTTATAATAGCGCCCAAACCGTCGCTATACAGCGCCTTCTTGTCGACTGGCTTGAGACGCCTTTCGGTAAAAATAGACCATCAGAAAGCGACACCTCAAGACTCGAGTCGAGCCAACGACGGTTGTCTGTTACGATACAACGTCGTTGCAGCGTACACGATAATGGATCAAATAGCATCATACATAAATGTTGTTATTGCTTTGCAATTACTACAAAATATTGAATTGTAAATGTTTTAAATACAATATTTATTTTTCGGATGTTTTCGAATTAATAATTATATGTTTTCTTTGCAATATTCGCCTCCGAGGATCAAAAATAAAATTAGAACAAAATCAGACAAGCATGCATAGATTATTTCAAAACTGCTATAATAATTATTAAATGTGAGATATTAGCAAGATAGAACAAGAAATTAAAAAAACTTATAATGCATTTAAGAATATAAACGAACACGTTATGCATTGTTTGTTTATACATACAATTATTAACTCGAAGTAATCTTACACCTACTTTTAATCCCAATCACTTATATCTTGAACAATATCTGTGTTTTCCTTCGGCAAATCATCATCGATATTACTAATTATCTTCTTCTTCTTCTTCTTTATGAGTTTTTTCGTCTTATTAGATGACATTTCTGTCTCCGGTTCAGTTTCCGTTCCTTTTATTCGAAATTCAAGTTCGCTCTCTTCTTCACTATCCTCTGTGTTCTGTTCATCAAGTGTCCGTTTCTTCAATTTTCTCACAACAGGTATGTTTAATTCTTCTTCGGTCTTATTGAGAAGTTTAAGTTGTTGTGATTCGTGAAATTTAATCCAAGAAGCATAGAATTTAGCTATTGCTGTGCCAGTTTTCATCCTATTTTCCCAATTTGTTATTTCCACTGTATTTTTTAAATCAATCGTTAGTTTAGCGCGCTCATTTTCAATGTATTTTCTATTTTCTTCGATCATAGTTAAAAGCTGTTTCATCTTTTTGCAATAAGCTGCCACATGGCATTTCTTTAGAAACGCCTTTAACTAAAAAGCAAAGAATACATCAATTTAATACTCTCTCGAATATCTACAATAAAAATTATATTCTTCAACTTTTTTGTTTTGTTTACGTACTTGTATTATGCAGGGTATACACATATCAGGGAAATATACTTTATAACTTTCATTTGCAGCATATTGCAGTATAAGTTGATAAATGGTTCCAATAACACTATCCTTGAAACCATTTTCCATCAATTGCGATTTAGACATCCTCAATATACAGATAAAAGGTATCGGTTTCATAGAAACTGTCTTATGCTTTTTATTAAAATCATAAGAATCTAAGATCTAAAGAGAAAAAATTAAATATATTTAAAATTTTTACATATTCTTATAGTCATAATTATTATTTAAGAATTTATAATAACGGATACCTCAAGAAGGAATGGCAAGATGGGTATAAAAGTTCCTGTCTCCTTGGAGATTGTTATTAACATATTTATACAATGGAATCGCAATGGATAATATTGTACAGTTGGACAGACTTTTATTGTTCCAATAATAATCTGTTAATAAATAATTATTTATAATATTAATGCACTGTTCTGAGAAATTTTTTATACTATTTTTATATTACTAATTTTATTATTTATTTAATACCTGGACTAATGGATACAATAAAGACCGTAATATTGAATTATTTTTCAACTTTGTTATTAATTCTGTCCAAAAGTGCAAAGAATTAATATACTGCCAGTTATATACAGCTTGAAAATTTTCCTAGAGAAAAATAATATTTTAAGTATTGATAATAAAATTTACAAAGTATACAATTATCTCTTTTAATGATTACCTTTTTCTTTAATGTTATAGCATTTCTTAAATGAATTGCTAATTGTCTGATATACAAAAAGGCATGGCTATATGAAAGATTATGATCAAATAAGTAAATTTCAACCAAAGAATGCCTCATAAAATTTATTCCTGGTAATGTGTTGGGTGATACGAATTTTGTATTCTGAACATATTTTATATACATGGTCTGAAACAGAAAAACATCAATAGAATTAACTATAGATATTTTTTTATATACCATATAATCTTTTTATAACATGTTGATCTCACTTTTAGTAACTTCTCAAGTGTAGAATCTTTGTAACTTGTCGCAATACGTAAAATATTTATAAAAGCTACAACACGAACAATTTCTTCTCCAGTTGACCAGAATTTTAACAAAATTCTTAACAATGGTTTAGTCAAAGACGAGAATGATTGCATGTAAGGTAACATTTGGCGAAGGTGCTTTAGAAGCACTTGCAGAATACTAGGTGATGTTACACTTTGTAATAACTGTGAAAAGAATAGGCTTAAAAGTATATACTTGTGTAACATATTTATTTAAAAATTATATTGTGTATGATAAATAAAAATTTATAAATACGTACTATAAGTAAATCTGATAAATACAATTTTAAGATTCCCCGTATTTTTCCAAATCTTTTAGATTTACATGCTTCCTGTGATTTTGGATCCAACTTTAAAAAACGCTTAAATGCATCAGGTAAGTGCAATATACACAGTTGCATCACACCATTAAATACTAAACATAATTTTTGAAAAAAATTCAAATTCAAATTATTTAAAAAATAATAAGTGATTTAATATGAAAATTAAAACTTACTTGCGCTTCCTTCTACTTTATATTGTGTATTTGTATCAGATGATACTGCAACACTATTCAAAGCTGCATGGAAGGCTTCTACAGCACGTTTAATACTAACTAATGATCTATAAATTAAAAATAAAGTAATTACAATTAATTAATTAATTAATTAATTTATTAATTTATTAATTCAATAACAAAAGAATAAAAATTTACTTGTCTGTTTGTATTTCTTGTTGCCAAGTTTTTAATAATTGCATGGTGATTTTCTTGGAATCATTTTCAACTTCCTCTGGCTGGAAATCACTGTCATCGCTCGCAATCTACAAATTCAACAATATTGTTAAAACTATGATATTAAAAGTATAAAGATAATTAAAATTATATCTAAAAGAAATATATGTACTTCTAAATTTTCATCAGGGATATGTCTATTATCATTGTCACTTATTGAAGAATTATCATCTTCATTATCTGATATTTTAAAATCCAATAAATTTTTGTCATTCTCTTTTAAATATTTATAAAATTCAGGATCAGTATCTTTCAGTTTCATCAATGATTTTTTATGTGTTACAGGATCCAAGTTACTTTCACCACTATCACTTTCAATGTGCTCATAGTTTTCATCACCTGTATAAAAAGCAATAAAAACATGCAATTTAAAATATGAAGGAAATCCAAATATTTTATAAAATAATAAGTAATTACCTATATTTTTATTACTGTTATCATTATCACTGTCTGTATCACTATCACCTTCAAAATTTTGTTCAAGAAATTCTTCTGTAGTTATTTTGCTTAAATCTCTTTTCTTTCTCTTAGCACTTGCTAACTTTCTTCCTTTAGATGATTTAAGAGTCACTTGATTTATTTTCTTCATCTTCATTTTTATAATGAACTTTTATGGTTAATTTTAATCACCTAGAAATTATATATAGAGGAATTATTTATGCGAGTTTAGGAAATTCGATAAATTTCTTTTTTAAAAGCGTTTTCAATGATTATCTCGCATAGAATACAATACATATATGACTAAAATGAGGTTAGGATATGTATAACATTCTCTTTATTTTTTGATTTTGAAATAGTAATTAATAATTACATACGATAGTTAATAATATGATGAAAATTTTTTTATCATATTATTTTATAATTTTTATTTCGCTGATTTACTAACCATCTATACCAAATATATATTACAAATATACGTAAACTTACAAAAAAAGAGTATCTCCACATGCTCTCGTCTCCGTACTTCCTAACCTCAATATATACAGTAGCGCAACTCTGGCAATTTTAGCGTAGGTAAAAATAAACTGCACATGCGCGGACTGATAGGTAACCAATCACGACAGTGACCTGTCTCGTTCTTTGGCCGGCATTCATAGTCCGGTCTCATTTATGATCATCTTAAGAACTCATTCCACCTAAAGTCACTAGATTAACAAAGTACCGCAATTTTGATCTCAATAAGATAAGATGGAGCAAAAATGACGTCCGATAGAGCAGATACATATATATATATATATATATATATATATATATATATATATATATATATATGTTAGACATAAAGCTAAAAAAAAACGTGGATTGTGTCGATTAATTAATTAATTGTTTTATTTAATTATCAATTTATATATGTATATTATTAACAATAATTTTTTGTTTACTTAAACTGTATAAGGTTGTACATAAGAAACAATCTTTTTTAGTATTTCAAACATATTTTCATAGAACTTTAATTTAATTATATTATTAAAAATATTGAACAAAATAAAGAATTAAAGCTGGCTTTCTCTGCAGTCTCATGGCAGATTATATCAGAAATCATACTTTAATTATTGCAATATATCATGAAACAAATCAATCTCAAAATAATGGAAATATTTGCAGAAATATCAAATATGTAATGTAAATATTTTAATTTTTTTGTATGCGATCTATTTTTTTATTCTATCGATGTTTTCATAGTGATGCACCTTGAGCACTTTGCTTCATATGTTTGCAATAAAAATATATTAAAGCAAATTATTTTGCAAATTTATTATTCTAATTTTTATTTAGAAAGACTAAGATTAAAAAAGACATATGCATTTTTTTCAGATATTTCTATTGAAAAAAACGCATCAGATAAAACTTTCCTGTACATTTTAAATGTGCCAAAAGATTTGCTCTTTATTCCATTTACTGCAATAATGTACACTAAAAATGACAGATCTATATTAAAAATGATAGATCTATATTTAATAGTTGGAAAGAAAGAGAGGAGAAATGAAAAGTGCATCTAGAGAATTTAAAAGAATAAAAATCTAAAAATAATAATACATAAAAATTAATATTATGTATTTTTTTCATGAGGAATATGGGGCGCACATTTATGCATTTATTTATTTAGATGAGATTTACTTTAGAGCACATTCAGTATTCAACTTTAATTTTATTTTCTCTTTCTTATGATATATAAGTATAACATAATTACCTGCAAATGCTATCATTTTTGTGTGCTTACAGTGATACAGAAGCAACATTACAAGTACTATATTTACAGATAACATCTGTATAATAAAAAAAGCACCAAAAATCTAATGATGAAAAAAGGATAAATATTGTAGACCAGCATAAGTATCAACCAATTATTCCACCGCTCTGTTTCATTAGAGTTGCAATTTTCTTTTATATCATAAATATTATAAATCAGATAAAGATT
Organism: Camponotus floridanus; assembly: GCF_003227725.1. Taxonomy (NCBI): domain Eukaryota; kingdom Metazoa; phylum Arthropoda; class Insecta; order Hymenoptera; family Formicidae; genus Camponotus; species Camponotus floridanus. Next base: position 1,814,745 of record NW_020229392.1, read on the forward strand.
TCTGTACGTTTCAAATAAATTTATATATTTTATGTATGTAATACTGCGCACACATATTAAAAGGTGATAATATCGCAGTTATAATAAGATACAATCCTGGCAATGTAGTGATTTTTGGATTCTGAAAATAATTTAATTTGATTTATTTTTGAGAAATGCGTACAATACTTGAGAACAAATTATTTTTGTGCCATGTATTACCTGTGTAAAATTGCACACACAGTATCATATTGTCTGCGATATATTGAAAGCTTCATCGATGAAATATGATTGAGATATAAGAAAAGTACTTGTAATGTAGTAATATAGTATTTGTAATGAATAACGTTAATGTGGAATACATAAATATTTTATATTTTAATTTCATGTAATCGAGATGAGATAAAACACTCGTGATTACTTTAAAAATGTGTCCACAAATATCATGTAACTTCAATAGCTGCACATTGGTCAAATTAATCCTATTACGTTAAATCAGAATCACAGCAGGTTGTTTTAATTTAATCTAACCTAACCAATTATATTATATGCTTCTCATTAAAATGTATAAAATTGTACGTCGCACATTTAATACGATTAATATACTACGTAATAAAATGTAATACACTAATGAAATAATTAAATATTATTTTTGAAAGCATGATAAAATCCAGGGAGCATACGCTTGTGTTTACATTCGATATCCACTGAGAGGTTAAGTTAGGTTAGGTTAGGTTAGATCAAACAAATTTATCGTTTAACAGTTGGCAGCCCTACGAGATAGGCTGTGCAGCACTGCGCGTATATAAAATAAATTTGAATCGCTTCTAGCATAACCATCTTCACGCGATCGACTTTATTTGAATTGCACGGCATCGCATCGAATTATGATGCGGCGCCGATTTGTTTGAACGTAATTCGGGACATCGCGATGCTGTATAAGCGTCGAATGAGCACGAATTGTCACGCAAATATGATAATAAATCACATCTACTCACCGTTCACCGGCTGTTCCACAGGCCGCTCCACTCGCTTGCCTCGGGACGTCCCATTCCGATCTTGATGCACACGATATCATCAACGCGAACGCGCGACACTTTATTCGGCACTCCCGATACTCGCTCGCATCCGATAATCATCATCAAGGGCGCGAATAACACGACGCAACTTCGCTCCATCTTCGCGATGACGCCATCACTGAATATCGTCAAAAATCGCTGTCGCGCGTTTCCATCGACACACTATAAAAGTCGCGCGATCATCCTTGGACACTTTCGACGCTCGTTCACTCGCGATATTCGTTTAAAAACGGTTAAAAGACGCGAAAAATGCGGACGTACGACGATCCGTGTAACTGCGTATGATTCCGAGTCACGTATGACGCCTATGACGTAGCAATGACGCGTATGACGTCACGCGCCAACATGGCGGCCGAACCACTGCGCATTCGTTTCTGCTCATGGCCATTCCTGCGCACAACGTTCGCACAACTTTGATTTCTGAAATATTGTTTACGGCTTTAATTAATAGCACATAATGATAAATATATAAAGATGGAATCAATTAATCATATTGGTCATATATGTAGACTTGCCTGAAGGAAGAGTAAAAATTGAGAGATATTTTTAATTTTTTTTTTTAATAAAAAATGGAAATGTCTATTCATAGGCTTGTTCTTCTTTTTCTCTTTTGTGCAATTTCGATTCAATATATAACGTAGAAAATTCATAGTATATTGCATTTATTTTTATATATTCACAACTATAATATTCGCGCGATCATTTTCTGACATTTACAATACTCGTGTACCTTGTTCTCGATGTTCATTTTTAAAGGAATAAAGAGAATTATATATAAATGTAAATAAATTGTCCGAAGAGAGAAAAAATTGAGGGATATTTTTAGTTTTTTTAATAAAGGTTGGAAATGTCTATTCATGATAGAAATGCAAAGAAAGAAAATTATTATGTTTAAAATAATAATTTCATATGAAATACAAAATTAAAAGTTACATTATAGAACTTTACTTTCTAAAAGCGTAATAAAACAATCAAATAGTAGACAGAGAAAAGACTAATTGTAAAAGAAAAAAAGTTGTTAACTTAACTAAACCATTTAACTAAATTATTATCTTTTTAACTGGAATATTTAACTATTATAAATCTAACATGACATTTATTTAACTTAAATATTTCAATATTTTAATTTAAAAAATAATAATTTAGTTAAACGGTTTAGTTGAGTTAACAAAAACTTTTTTTTCTCAATGTACGTGTGTGTGTGAGACTTTAAAAATATACTTGGATATAAATACACTTACATTATTAAACGATTAATACATCTCGTGAGGTTTAATAAATAATTAAACTGTGTACACTGAAAAAAAAAGTTGTTAACTTAACTAAGCCATTTAACTAAATTATTATCTTTTTAATTGGAATATTTAACTATTATAAATCTAACATAACATTTATTTAACTTAAATATTTCGATATTTCAATTTAAAAAAAAATAATTTAGTTAAACGGTTTAGTCGAGTTAACAACTTTTTTTCTCAGTGTACGTGAGTGTGTGTGTGTGTGTGTGTGTGTGTGTGTGTGTGTGTGTGTGACTTTAAAAATATACTTGTATATAAATACAATTCTCACATACGTCACAGTACGCGTTAAATATTTCGGCAGCAAGCTAACACGTCATTCGACCTTGTGACGTCATTTGGCCTTGTGACGTAGCGCGCTATTGTTTACATACGCGACGACCTCCCCTCATTCGCACGGCGACATTCCAACGGGAGAAAGTAGCGATACGGACCGCTCCGTATTATCGAATTCTTTTCCTAAAAGTACGATCGCGATTAGATCGAAATATAATAATTCGACTATTACAAATGACAAATAATTAACTCTTATAATAAATGCAATGGCGACGATAAATTCATCGAAACGCGATCTTTCATTATTGCAAATAAAGATTGAAGCGAAAGGGGCAAAAATTAGTTAAATTTTCTCGCAATATTCTCCGATTATCGAACTTTACGAATAATAATTATTTCTTTAACATTGCATAGAATGAAATTCGATTTCGCCCGATGTTTTAAACTTTCCTAAACTGCATGCATATATATCATATTAATTAAACGATCAATTTATATTACTTTAATATTTTAATCTTATGATTCGCGTTATTATCCATATATTATACATCAACAAATAGAAATAGTTAATTAGTGTAAGAATCGAGTGGTGCATGATTTTGGCTTTGTTTAAAAATCGAGCGAATTATTGTAATTTTTCCTCTCTTGCAATAATAATAAAATAATAATAATATTATAAAAATACGTATCTCCTATGATTATTTTGCGATCGGGAGTGTCGTGCAAAGTGTCTCGCGATCGTTTCTGTATATAACTGAAATATAATTAACTGAAATATAATTGTTTGTTCGCGAGTGAATACGTGACTGCTACGAGGAAACAACAAAGGATGAAACAACAAAAGAGAAGGACATCTGGAAAAGTATCGGACACTCAGAAAGCAGGGAGAGAGCCTGAAGCAACCAGAGACATGCGGTGAGTAATTTATAAAAATTATTTATTATTTATTATTTATATACATTATTTTTAAAATAGATATATTGCTTATTATTTTATTATCGTTTTATTTTTCGATCATTTAAATATATAATTCGGATTGAAATGCAGTAAAACAATCGAATCGTGGATCTAAATAATTAACTTAACAAAAAGATCCATAAAAGATATATTAGTTCTTTTAATAAATAATATCGTATACTTAATCTATATAAAAATGAAATATTATCTATTTATTTCTAAATATTAAATACTATAAATTTAATAGTTATATATTTTGTAAAATTTAATTAAAAGAATCTTTAAGATATTCCAAAAGAAACGAAGAACTTTTCTCAACGAAGAAAAAGTTAATTATAAACAAATTTATATTTAATTATTATAATTAATTTGTATTTAATTTTATTGGAATTTTATTATTAATTTTTATTGCATTGTCAAACTCTACGCGATCTCTGTAATGATAGCTATTCACGAAATAGGTACAGTGAAATAATCAATTATTCGAAAAGAGGCAATAATATACTTTTAAATCTAATTTAAACTTTTGATAAACGATATAAAATTTTTTTATTATGATGAGAAATCTTTATTGAAGATCATAATTGCAAATAAAAATGGAAATAACTTCACGAAGTATATTAATCGTTTAATAAATAATTAATCCGTGTGTACGTGTACGTGTACGTGTACGTGTGTGAGTATGTGTGTGACTTTAAAGATGGGTGTTTAATAAATTATTAATCCGTGTGTACATGTGCGTGTGTGTATGACTTTAAAGATGTGTGTTTAATAAATAATTAATCCGTGTGTATGTGTACGTGTACGTGTGTGTGTGTGTGTGTGTGTGTGTGTGTGTGTGTGTGTGTGTGTGTGTGTGTGTGTGTGACTTTAAAGATATACTTATATATAAATACACTTGTATATAACTTTAAAAATATATATTTCCGTTATGTTAATTATCCGATTTTTATTCGATCGTTTTATTGCGCGTTCTGAATCAAATTATATTTAGATCAAATGATATCAGAGAGAATATTTATTTATTATATTAGAATTCTAAATGTGTGTGTGTGTGTACACATGTATATTAGGATAGAAACGAAATAGAAATAGAAGAATAATCATTGCTCGTAAAGATTGCAACAAAGTAATAATTTATAATTTTGATTCCTATCGTATAATCGTATTTCGAGAGCAATCAACTATTTATTAATAATAAAATTGTATATAACTTACGAATATATTCCACTTATTCCGGACGTTAATATCGCAACAATGACAAATAAACTTTTCAAAAAAGTTTAACTATTTCATATATGAGACAGTTCTACCAATCACTGATACAAAAAACTCGTCAATTGACCAGTTGGTGAAACTGTTTCAGTCCTGAGTATTTTCTTAAAAGAGCTGTTGGCGCACATACATGCGTGTATTATGTTTACGCGAGTCACGCGTTCGAACGAACCTTGACATTCTCGCGGGTAAAGTCACTAGATTAACAAAGTACCGCAATTTTGATCTCAATAAGATAAGATGGAGCAAAAATGGCGTCCGATAGTGCAGATAGTGCACACTTTGTGTAGCTATCTATACTAAGTGCAATTTTTCTAACCTTGATCCTGGTTTGTCCTGTGTCCTGTTGTGTGTGAGATGAGAAAACTCCTTCTGTTGTGCAGAAAAAGAAGAAAATATAAAAAATGCCAGGTTGTTGCGTGGAGAAATGCAACAAACGTAGCCTATATCTATACTATCGGACGCCATTTTTGCTTCAGCTTATCTTATTGAGATCAAAATTGCGGTACTTTGTTAATCTAGTGACTTTAATTCCACCAATCAATAGCTGCATTGTAGCTATTTGATTGGTTGAATGAGTTCTTAAGATGATCTTAAATATAAGACTGGGCTATGAATACTGGCCTTTGTCTCTTTCTAATTATCCTATTATACATACTATACAGGGCGAGACATCTGACATCGAAACATATACTATACTGGATGACTCATTTGAAATATATAATCTTTATAACATTAAAAATAAGTCTTTATAACATTAAAAATAAAAAAATCTAATCTAGTCTTTATAACATTAAAAATAAAAAAAATCTAATCTAAAAAAAATTAATTCAATTTAATTTAATAATAAACTTATATAAACCTATATTTAATAATAAACCTATAATTAACCTATATATGATTTAAATAAAATTGCCATCTACCCGTGAAATGTAATTTTAGTTTTTGATTTTCTTCTATCTGTTCGATTATTACACGTAGGCATAGCACACACATTTTCATTCAGTGAATTATATTTTCCAATGAATTATATGACCAAATTAAGCAATACATTATCGCTTTTTGGGCAACAAAAACATGGCGGATTTACCTTATTTCCCTCCCTCTGTGGGCCCCCTCCCGAAATGACGCTCCATCTCTACTTTCCTATATCTATGGCGGCAACGTGATTAGTTGCGCGTCGGCGCAATTGTTGCGTGCGGGATCGAGCATCGAGCAGCTGTCGATCAAAGAGCAGATTCAGTTGTGCTAGAGACACGTGAGCGCTTGGTTGCATTATTGTTTTCTCGTTTTAATATTAAATTGAATTAGTGCAGAGAAGAAAATAAGAACCACGAGAAAATATACCAGTGAGGTGATTCATTTAATTAATGAATTGTGTATAAGTCACGTGCGAAACGTGATCCAAGATGCGGCCGTTCTAACATTATCGCCCTATTCGTTTAATTTTTTGCGGGACCAAGCCACGTGTTCGTGATTTCTTTTCTTCGTCTCTCCCGGATTTGGGTAAGATTTAATAATTCAGTAATGCCATCAAGATTATTCACATTTTATTTAATCTTATTTTACTTTTAATCATTGTTTCGGTGATATTAAATTTTTTATTTTTATTTTTATTAACATGACTTCCACGATCAGACTTTAACAATTTTTCTTTCGAGGCATGCGTTTATCTGTGCACGACTCATGTTGCTTAACCACTCAAGTGTTCATTAAATTAGTGCACAGTGAAAATATTAGCTATATGAATCAAGTGTAATTAAAGTACCAAAAAATACTTTTTTTATAATACAGTTGATTGGCAAAATATATTTTTATAAAACGCAGGCAACGAAAGATATTATTTGTTAATATTTTTATGATATTTTTATGATATTAGATGTAAGTTTATTTACATTTAAATAAAATAATAATAACAAATATAAAACCTGTGATCTATTTTTTTAGGATATTTGCGTTTTCCAGTGTTTTCGAATAAAGCAGTTAAATTTTGTTTCACTTCAAATAGTAGTGATAGAATTTTTTATGAAGATTAGAACCAGGAGATCGATTATACCTGATTAGAGCCATCAAACTGTGCCGAAAAAGTTACACGTTATCATTTCCAAATTTGTCCACTTATAGCGCTGGTTATTTTGGAACCGGAAAATACGTAAGTCTTGAAGTAATTGATTTATAATAATTTCAAATATGACTTCAAAGAAGACTTTAAAATGTGCTTTGTAAGTAGTAGCATTTTAGAAAAATAATAGTTATCTCATTATAACTGAGGCAATGCGTACAATGTCCTTACACATAAAAAAGAGTCGTATAGACATATGAGTTTTGGACCTTGGTTTACGACTGTATCAAGAGTTAGATTATATTTCCAGTACTTAATTGTCGTCAGCGCTGCATTTGGTAATAGATGTACGGATTTCGGCTTCACTCTATCAAGCCTAGTTCGGTCTCCTGGTTTCTAGTTTTCATAGAATTTTTATTTTAAACTGAGCTCCCTCACGTAATAGAGCTCGTAATCTATCTCCTATTTGGAGCAAAAAACCATCGATCGCATCTGGTTTTTTTGCATATTCGCCTTCCAGAGCTGATAAAATGACTTTTTTTACATCTGAGGTATTGTCACAGGCATTAAGTCTAAAAAATAATAAATAAAATATTAACATTATTTCTAAAAGTCAAAATAACACATTTTACATACAAATGTACACGAATTCTTAATGACATTGTACTTTTTTAGGTATTATTTATGTTATTTATTTACATATTTGTTTCCTGTTAAGTTATTATAAAAATTAGGAATTAGGAAATTGTACAAAAAAAAAAAAAACCGATTTTTTGTTTTCTGTTGTTGCTGATTTGATGATGGAGAAACGCTTATTGTCGAAGATTGCTCACTTTCAATAGAAGAATTTAATGTTTGAGGTATTGTAACCCGTAAAGATAATAATTGATCTCTTCGGTGACTCTCAATTGAATTGTATATCATCAGCACGTTCATCGATACTTGTTTTATCCGACAAGCTAATGATAGTCCTGTACAATCAAAAATATATTACGTTTTGTTTTTATTTTTCACATATAACAAAATAATAAATATTTCAGCTAAATAAAGATAAAACAATACATACGATGACTTTCCTACAATGTCAAAAAAGTTCATTTGATTATATAAACCGAATTTCGTTTGTTTTCGTTTTCGAATTTGCAGATGATCCGCTTGGAATGTATTCAGTGTTTTTACGTTTTGCTTTCACATAGCTATCGCACATCGTGTCGATTCCATCTTTTCTACACCAATTCCATATTATTTTCTTTCTAGTATTTAAAGAAAATTACAAAATTAGAAAAATTTTTTCTTTGTTGATTCGTCTTAATATTAAATAAAGAATAAAAAATGATAATTTTGCATCCAAGTTTATTCAGTTACTACATTTAAGATTATCTATACGAATAATAAGAAAACATACAAAAATAAACAAATTGTAATCCAAACAAAAAAATTTTTAACGCTTATTTTTCGTCAATTCGATCAAATTCATTTTCGTTTCTTGAGTATACAGAATACTCAAATCATTCAAATGGTATGATATGATGTAAATTATGAACATACTTCTCAATATTAAGGATTTCTTTCCATACATTTTTTTTTCAAACTTATCCTTTCTTTCAACGAAATTCGATGATCATAATTCGATAATCCTAATCTTGTTTGGACTACAGCAATGAAGCATTCATTATAATTTTCTGAATCACTGTTTATTCGTTGGCGATGACTGATCCTTTTGAACTATTAAACAGATTTATTTATTAGAACTGCTGAGTCTAGATAACAGAATTATTACAAATTGCACTTCTTATTATAATACTTACTAATTGTAGCGTATGTTATAGTCATTTACGTATAAAAATTGTATATTCTCGATAAAAAATTAGAAACATTTATGTTTCAATAAATTTGTACTCAATAAATCAATGAGCCAACCACAATATCCACATTTTATAGGTTACAAGCAAAATAAGATACACAAGTAAAATAAATACAATAATATTTAATCCACCCCACACCGATGACTACTTCTGTTTCATAGCCAGTCGTTTTTAAATCTTGCGTACCTCCGGCTTTTCCAGAAGAGACGCGTTTCATATAAAGACAGTTTTATGGGTTTTTGGAAATGCTGATTCTAAATTTACCATCAAAATTTAAATTCAAAATGACAGATTTAAAATGGCGATCATGAAAAGCTTAAATATCAATATATTTAAAATATAAGTTTGGATTTTTTATTTAAATATAAATTATGGTTTTTCCGAATGTACACACACACACACATTCGATTCATGGTGTTGTTATACACTTTTTTTTGCAAACCGCGCATCTGCCGCGAGACTCGGATGCCCATCGCACGCATCATTTTATTTCGCATATACTTTGATTACACATATAAACTATTATATTTATCATAATAAAGATGTAATTACATTTAAATAAAACTAAGTTTATTATTAGCGCATAAATTCTGATTTTTCAACATAATATGCGGTTATTCTTCATTCTCTATAAGTTTGATTTTTTGCAAAGTTTAGATAATTATATTTTATTGTAAACATTATATTTTAAAGTGCGCGATTTTTTTACATGTAGCTTGAACCTTCTTCTTTAAAATAAGCCAAGGTAAAAGTTGATAGGATTATTTGTTTAAAAGTTATGATTTTTTTCATAGATGGGACATATATGTGTCGGAGGTACAAAAAGATTAAGTAAAACATGATTAAGTAAAACATTAAGTAAAACATGATTTAAATTAATTTGTGAACAAATTCTAATCTTATAAAAAATTATATGTTCTAATTTATTGATTTCTGATTATTGTCCGCTTCTTGCATATGTATTAAATCTGATTTAAAAACCACAAATAATATTGTTAGAAATATTTACAAGTGTTGTATTTTCTTTGTCCTCCATCCTTCTAAAATATTATATTATTAGTTGCAATCACTGAACTATATACCACTCAACTGAGAAAACCACGTACATACTGCACGTACGAGCTGCATTGCACAGCAATCCGCTCGAATAAGGAATTCAGCAGATCACCAGTGTATCAAAAACGGCTGATCGTCTGTCATTGGTCGGAACTACAAGACATATTAATGTTGACTGCTTATAAGGTAGGGGGAGGGTCCTCTTGAGAGAAAAGAATAGCATGAATCTACTTGGGTTTCTGTCTTTTTCTGACACGCAATTTCAAGTTATTAAAGTCACACATACTGGTACGTTTACTAGAAAAAGACAGACACACAAGTAAATTTATGCTATCCTTTTCTCTCAAGAGGACACTCCAACTTCGGGCTTCATTATCTTATAAGTAAGGATAGGCATTTTATGCTTTGAGCATAATAGCATAATGTGTCAAAAATTGTTCTTAAGCTCTAATTTTGATAGTTATGTATAATACACACTTAATATTGATAGATTTCAATCACATAATAACGCATAATAAATTCTCCGCGCAGCATAATACAATTCTCGTATAATTATGGCATAATGGCCGCAAAAAATTCGTTTTTACTTAAAACACTCGGATTTGGGGAAAAAAGGTTTTTTTTTCTTAAAAATAATGAATGATTTTTGGTGCCCGAGTTTGAGCGCTGCCATATATGGATCAGATAATAAAGTTAAAGACTTGTTTGCATGAAAAATTAATTCTTTGTGTTTATTAATAAAAATAACTTTATGAAAATAATGTAATCCTTTTTGTAATCCCTTTAAATAAATAAATAACTTTAGCAAAAATTGCAATATTTTTAATACAAAAACAAAAAAGTCTGAGATCACATAATTGCGCATAAATAGCGGATTTAACACGCATAATTGGCGCATAATCGCAGATTCTCGCGCATAATGAGAGCATAATCAGGCACTTTTTTCTGGCGTAATCCATAGGTGTTCAAAAGTATAAAGTGCCTATCCTTATTTATGAGCAATCTACGAATATGTCTATGGTCAGAACTCGATATACGTGCCGTGAGACGTCACGCTCAATCTCAATTTTCTGTGATATGTATATTTCATCAAAACAGACAACAACAATTTGTCCAAAATCTAAAAGTGAATTTGCCTTACGTTTCACGCCTTACGTTGAAAGTTAAAATTTCCATTAAAATATTTTCGGTCAAATCTAAATGAGAAGCCCAATTTTGGAATGATAGATAATTCAGGTAAGGATTATTTAGTTATTTTTTTAAGATATTTATAAGCTTGCAGGCTCACACTTCTCAATACAATGACTAAAGTACAGAGTTGCGAAAGTTACTTTTTAAAAGTAACTCATTACTGATACCGTTCTTTTTTTAAAAAAGTAACTCGTTACCGTTACTCGTTACCAATTTTCAAAAGTAATTCGTTACCGTTACCATTATTTAAAAATAACGCGTCGTTACAATTTTCATTACTTTTTTAAATATAGGTTTATTAAATATTACAGGGTTTATTTTAAAATAAATGAAAACATTACTAAATTTTATCGAAATTCTTTATTAATTTTTAAAAGAATTTGCTGTTCAACTGTGTCATCATTTAGCATGTGTTGTTCCTTGTCCTTCAAAAATAAAAAAATCATTGTGATCAGATTTTTGTTGGGCTTTTGAGGAATTTTCTGTTGATCGGATTCCTAATAAGTTTTCCAAATAGCTTTCAGCACGTTTCCTTTTTTCTCCAGCTAACCAATTTAGTTTGAATTTCGGATGCAAACAGGTTGCAATAATCAAGCCTTTTTTTTTCAAATATTGTAGAGAATCTAAAATTAAAGATAGTAAATTAAATAATATTGTTTTTTTAATTAATAATTTTTAATTAATATTTTAAAATGAAAAACATTTTGGTAATTAAATTCTTATTGAAAATAAATAATATATGTTGTTCACCTTGCGATTTAGATTAAAATTTCACCCCTGGTCATACTGGTGGCATACTTCGAATTCCGCTTCCGTAGTAGTAGGATAAGTTTTTTTGATAGCAGCTAAAATATATAATATGAGATTTTAAACTTCACTTTCATACTATTTATTCAAAAAAGAATTAAATAATATAAATTTGAAAAATAGGATATAACAAATATGCATCAGATATATTTTTAGAAGAGGACTAAGAAATGACTTATTAAAGGGGCGTTGTTCTTTAGACATTTTCAAGATATTTATTTTGTAGAACTTTCTGGATAAAGTAATATATCTATCTATCTATATATCTATCTATCTATCTATATCTATATATATATATATATATATATATATATATATATATATATATACAGGGTGTCCCATGTAACCTGACAAATCGAAATAACTAAAAAAAATACGCATTTTACGACATAATATCCAAAATAAAAGTTGTTCCTGTCAAAGAGGGCCGTCGAATGATACCAAAATCGATCCCGCTCCTGCTCCCCTGGGGGTGGGGTGATTGACAACTTTTAAATCTCAAACGGGAACCCCCATTTTTTATTGCATATTCTTGTAGCTTATATCGAGAGCTTTCCAAAACACTATAATTAACACTATAATTAACACTATAATTAACATTATAATTAACACTATAATTAAGTACCTTTTCATCAAGTACTTTTTGAGTTATAAGGCTTGAAATAATTTCTTAATTTTACATAAACCATAAAATATCTAGTAAACCATTCATTTTTCGATTATCTTACCTTAATACTTTTATATACAAAATAATGAGAGGAATCAATTGGTGTAAAGAAAACATACAGTTGTTTTTAAGAAAAAATATGGAATTGTTAATAGCAAATTAAAGATTCAGACATGTAAAGATAGCAATTACTTTTTTTCTCTTTTCAACAATTAAAGAAATGTGATATATGTAAATTACATATCACACACGCATACACAAATAAAAAAAATTATTTTTTAAAATTATAATAAAAGGATGTACGTGAATCGAGTAATTGAAGTAACATTACACGAATTGCAAAATCGGTGAGCATTTCAATATGTGTTTATTAAATATAATAAATATGTGTTAAAACTACTGTCTTTAACACTACTGTCGTTCACAAGTTGTCGCAAGCATCCAGTTAGACTTTCATTTTTTTTATTAGAAGTTTGTTTCTGCATAATTTTGTCGATATCAAATTTACATTTTTTTTTAGATCTTTCAACAACTTTATCATTGCTTATGTCAACAAGATCTAACTGACTAGGATTATCAATATTTGTAATAGGTATAGCTGCATTGTTATGTTCTAAAAGTGTAAGATTTACAGTCGGATTATCTTCCATCATTTCTTCTTCTTCCTGTACGTCAACTACTTGTACATGTTGATCAACTAAAAAATAATTTTGAAATTGTTTATAATTTTATATACTTTTAATGTAGAATAAATTGCTTCTTACGTATTCCAAATTGTGCTATATTATTCATTCCGTCCACAACTACGTTTCTAGTTTCCTGTTGTGCTAGTTTCAATTCACGAGCTTTACTTTTCACTTGAGATTTCCAGTATGTAAATACCTATATAAAAAAACAATAAATATTATGTAACAAATTATAAATTAGTTTATTGAAATTTACCCTTTTCCATTCTTGAGGTGATTTCACTGGCCCTACAGAGGCATTTAGTTTTTCGCACAGCTTTTGCCAAAATTCATCAATTATATTTGGTTGCGTTGCATCAAATTTATTCTCTCTGAGTGCTATCAAATTTACATTTTTTTTAGATCTTTCAACAACTTTATCATTGCTTATGTCAACAAGACATCTAACTAACTAGGATTATCAATATTTGTAATAGGTATAGCTGCATTGTTATGTTCTAAAAGTTTCAGATTTACAGTCGGATTATCTTGCATCATTTCTTCTTCTTCCTGTACGTCAACTACTTGTACATGTTGATCAACTAAAAAATAACATAGTAGATACTTTAATAACATATTTTAATAATAAATACTTATATATAATATATTTAATATTTATATATATAATATATGTAATATTTATATATATATAATATATGTAATATTTATATATAATATATTTAATAATAAGTATACGTACTTTAATAACATACTAGAGAAATCTCAATTTGAATTGGATAAATTTAATATAAAAAGGTCGACAGTTCATTAATTTTTATATTATAAGCATTTAAAGAGTTTACTAATGATGTCGATTTTGCACAATCAAGTCCTTCTATGTGATCCTTATTATATTTACATCAATATGTTACAATATTGATATTTACAGTTCCAACTAATTTTAATCTTTTGCTTTTTAGGAGGTGTATTGTGTACATTGCATACTTAAGGATACTGTATGCACTGCAACAATCTGCTGTGATTGATAAGCTTTACTAGAATGAATTTTATTTATTAATAATCTTGAAAAAGTGTTTTATAATCTCCGTATCTGTACCTTAATTGGTGTATTGGTCTCACGTGCCATCTTCTAATATACTTGATACATCTTCTCTTACCTATTAATTTATATAAAATCATTCAATATAATGCAACTATCAACAATTTCTTTCTCCTTTGCATTTTATTTTGCACTTTTAACATTAGACGTTTATCTGTAAAAAAATTTTTTCAGTTTAATTTTAACATTTTATGATAAATTGTACATGCATGCGTGTATGTGTGTTTGATACAGATGATTTCCTTGTACGATATATCATTTTAATGAAATATTATATAAAATAAAAGAAATACAACTGTATGTTCTAATTTTAATTTTATAAAAATAATATAGCACAAAATATATCTTGGTCAATTAAAAAAAAAGTAGTTCTACTATTTGAATAACGAGATAAATATTTTAAAAATATAATAATAATTAAACATATAATTAGATGTAAACATGTAATATTGGATAACAAATTTGATTTATAAGTATCGTAATGAATCTTTTTTAATAAACAAAGTAGGAATGTATTTAAAACTATTACTTACTTATTTGTTAATTATTTATTAGCTTTATTAATACTGACTGAAATTTCACTCATTATTCTTATTGTATCCATGTTTAATCATATAGCATAATGTTTCGATCACAAAATTACATTTGCAAGAGAGTGTGATGTTGATGATCTGCGTGTAATAATAAACAAATATTTACACATAAATAAAAACTAATTACAAGAAACGAAATAAAACTTTAATTGTAATTATGCAATTAAATCTGTACATTAAAATACATTAAATTAATTATTGAAAACAAAAAAAAATATACTTTAGAATTGCACATATTGTATGTACATTTTATACATTTAAAATTGCACAAGTAAAAAAATATATTAAACACAAAATATTATTTGAGCATCTTAAATTATAAAATTTAAGTTTCATTTTGAATAACAATATGAAAAACATAATTTTTGTAAACTGAAAATCTTCATAATATAATATTTAATATTTTTGACAATATTATTATTGATGATATGAAAAACATGAAACTTAAAAAATAAAACAGTGCAAAGTGACAACTGTTTAGATAATAAACAAAAAAAAAATCGTGCGTTAGGTATACAAAAAATATTACATTTTTTGCAATGGAGAAAATAAAGCATCAGTTATCATTTTCTTCCTCATATTTTTTTCAGATTGTGGAAGATTTGCTAAATGAGCAATAATAAATTGAGTAAATGCTTCATCTTCATTATTCTCATGTTTGTTATCTAAAACACTGCAAATTTTTTGAGTAACTGATGAAAATATATTTTCAAGTTCCTTAGTTTCATCTATTTTGTTTTTCTTATGTTTAACAGGTTTTATATCTAATACATCTAAATCTCTTTCTTTAGTTCGTTTACATATTTCATGTGGAACATTTTCGAGAATATTTTCTTTATTCTTCTCCTCATTATTATTCTCCTCATCAGTATTATGTTTCTCCTCATTATCTTTTTTCTCGTGTAAATTTGAATTAGATTTTGGAATATCGACCGATTGCTTGGAAGATGATGCAGGAGATATTGTAGTCTCATTTGTTTTTATATTACTATGTGTTCTGAAAATATAATAAATATATAGGTATATGTTATAATATACAAAACAGTAATTTTTTAAGCAATAACAATTTATAAACCTGCGTTGTTTGACATAGTTGTCAAGGAATGACAATTGAGCATAAAATGCAAAGGGTTTGTGGGTCGAAGCAGCACTTCCACTTTTGTATTGGTTATTTATGATTCGTTTCTCATGATTATATTGATTTCTGAGAGATGTACACCGAGTTTGGCAGTACTCAGGCGTATAAAACTTACCTAAAAATTTTGAAATACATAATAAATCATATTGTTTTACTTATCCATCGTATCATGAATTAGTAATAAGATGTAATAAAATATATTGCTGAAAAAATAACATAATTTACCATAATTCTTATTTTGCATAATTTTGGAAATTTCATTCCAAACATTATCTTTAACTATCTTGTTTTTAAACTCGTTGTTTCCTTTATTGTATAAAAACGGGCGTTCTCTATATAATTCAATCAAAAAAGCATCGCCGTCTTTCTCTTGTATAGAAATATCACTCTCATCTTGTTTAGAGAACCTCTAGGAGAGAGAATGGACAACTGATCATGTGACATGTGATCAAGCTTTTTCATGATTGGCTCGAATTATTTATAAAGAAAAACTGCTGAAAATTTAAACGATAGAATGTGTAATCACTGAGAGATACGTTGCTAACAAAACTTATAAATACACGTTTTACTTGCGTTGGTACGGTAGAAAAATCAATTCATCAGTAAATATTTATGAATGTGAATTTTATTGGGTGTGTAGTCACTGATAGATACGTTGCTAACGAAACTTATAAATACACGGTTTACTTGCGTTGGTAAGGTAAAAAAATCAATTCATCAGTAAATTAACACATAATATGTACTTTTCGCGATTTGATTTATCCAAAGTTATGATATTTTTCAGATGCATTTTTTGTATTTCATTTAGGTCTAAAAGTGCAGTAAAATTCGAAAAGGAATCATGATTTATTATAGGAGTAGAAACATCTATTCCTAATAATCGCAAGGACTCGGAAAATCTTTCGTGTAGTTTCATATTGGTTTCAAAAATATCCTGAACTGCGATCGAATTTGCATTATAATTTTGCAATATTCCTTTGGGCCACAGTTGCCGCGGTGAACGATTATTTTCTGTTCTCAAATTGTGAATATTCCATGCAGACTGGAATAATATCAATCGTCTATTAATAACTTTCTTATATACATACCTGTATCTGTACACAAAACCTGTGTACAAGATTATTCACATCCATAAGGTTCCATCCATTATCGTTTTCCAGAGCATATATTTCAGAATAAACAGAATCACATACTTCTTTAAAAACATCTACCCATAATTTTTCTGTTCTTTGATTATGGACAGATTTTCCAGTAATATGACTTCCCCTATTCAAGCTACGAATTGTATTCATCAAAAAAACCATTGAATGTCGTTCCGAATCCTTTAACAAGTCCGAGATTACGGATCATGTTAGCAAAGGGAGCGATATTTGCTCCAAGATCACTACAGGATCTGCTCTAAGGTGATCTTCAAGACGCGAAATACGTCTTCGGATCCTACATCACGACAGCATTGTTCTATCATTGCAGCACTTACACGTGCCTCTAGTTGGAGAAGAGTTACACGGAAGAGATTGTAGATGGAACATCGCGGCATGTTAATTCGTAACACGGCGAATTTGCAATACAGAAACTGACACATGAATCCAACAGAACGGAAGGTGACAGGAATGATAGCAGAGCTTGGAACTGAGACGATTTGCAAGGAGCGTATCACTTCTACTTCTGATCGGTACCCAAACATTAGTTCTTCGTAGATACAGCGCTTTTCCTTAGCATCGTGTTGTTCACTCAGTTTAGCTCGGTGGCTATCCATACGTTCGTTAGATCTGCGTCGCATGGCCGGTGAATGGCGGGCCTTCGTCTGAGTCGGGACTTCAGATGTTTCGACCGAGTCTTTTGAAGGTTTGAACTTGCGCACAGGGCGCTTGTTCTTGTTAGATTTAGCTGCAGAATTATTCATTCTAGAAATGGTAGCAATAAAGCCAAGACGGAATCCGTACCTAAAATTTTACGAGAATATTTTCATAACCATGATCTGATTTTATGAGAATATTTTCATAACCATGATCTGATCGTACTCGTGATGGTAATCCATAACAGTCTATGGATTCTGCAAACAAAGTCACAACAGGTTCGGCTTCAAGAGAAGTCGTGCATTTCAAATAAATTATCAGCCGAGAGTATCCGTCAATACAACCATGAATTACGAAGCCCTCTATAAATGGGAAAAATATATATTTACAATTATTATATGGTTTTATATGGGTTTGCAACTTTTCATGCGAAACGGGATCTACCCCACACCGCCCCTGAATCAGTGCAGTCTGTTATTGTATGGTTTGCTAGCACGATGGCTAGCTGCACTATATTTTTTTATGCTATTCAGCTTTATACAGACGTTCTTACGCAGATCATTCGCGAGGAACGGAAGAAAGGAAACGATGTTTCATTCGTCTTGGCATCGTATCGTTCAATTGTACCCTACCTACCATCGATACAGGATCGAGGGTAGGCGAGTCGAGGGCGAACGATCTGTTTCTCCTCTGACAAACGCCATGGGCCAATAAGGATTTCCCGTGCACAATACTCGTACATGCATACAAGAGAGACGCGCGAAACCTTTAACCCCGATACATGGATTTGCAACTTTCCATGCGAAACGAGATCCACCCTACATCATTCCTGAGTCAGTGCGAATCGAGGTTTATGGGTTCTCGCTAAAATATATACTTTCAGTGTGAAACATGAACATCTATATGTATACAACATCAAAAAATATGTTTCATTTGTTGAGGGTTGAACTCACAAAAAGAAGTGCATACATTTTCTGTGGAATCGTACATTTCCACATTGATTTATTATACAAAAATTTTTACAAGATATAATTATGCAAAAAAATAAATTTTATTTATTCATTTTATATTTTTTGTTCTTCAATAGGATACATTTTAGTCATAATTTCAAAAAAAATTATTAATGCGTTCATGATATTGATATTTACGTTTGAATATAAATTTGTCTATGTAGTAAATAAAATGTTTATTTCGAATATTATATCGAGGAATTCCAGTTCGAATATCACGCCACAAACGTTCAATACTTTGAGTGTGTATTCCTGTATGTGGATTCACGAAATTTTCTGTGTAATTCACTTTTTTATGTATATAATTATAATTATTTAAAGAATCGTATACTCGCCAACAATCACTATGGATAATAGTACTGGGTAAAATACGATGACATGTAATTGGAATTAAAACTTCCGATGATCGTCGCTCAACTGGTACTATAAATAAACGATGATCTATGCTTCGTTTGATAGTTCTAAACAACCATTGACCAGTTACAAGACATTTTCGAAGATATTTATATATACCAAATTTAGCTTCATCGATTTCCACAATTATATTTGGCCAATTGTTTTTCACCAATTTGTTTTTCGCTATTTACTATGTATTATACTAGAAGCTATATGTATATATTATATATATACATAGATTATAGTGTTTAGTTACAGATTTTCTGAATTTTCTCATAACAGGTATTTGCGGATTATTAGGCTCGAGATAAAAAATATTTTATATTGGTACAGATTCGTGGAAGATAAGATACGTGGAGTCGGCTGGATATTAAAATATATGTATATACGAATTAATTTGTTGCACATTATTTATATCTCTAATAATATTATGTATGCAAATAATAATGTGATTACAAGCTTTCATAAATAACAAGATATTTAAATTTGATGATGCGCATAAAATTAATTCTTATTGCTATCACAATATGACTTTAATGTAAAATTTGTAATTCATTATGTTCTAACAAATTAATTAACAGGTTAAGATTTACGTATTTATTTTTTTACGTATTTATTGGTAAGAAATATTACTGTATGTAGATATTTATTATTAACAAGAAATATCTACATACAGTAATATTTCTTACCATTATCATTTCCTTCAATTAATGATTCTAAAGGTGCAATTATATTTATGCATTCATTTTCATCGAATGAATCTAGTAATTGCATAGGCAGAATCGTATTGGATGCCATATTTCTTTTGCACTTAGAGCGTTTTTTATTCCTGCCAATACTCTCAATTATTTGCTTGCACGTTTCAATGCAAGTTCAGTTCTAGTCTAGTGCAGGAATAAAAAAACAAACCTATTGTAGATTGAAATGAGATAGTAAAATATCGATTTATGATTCGGTAACAAGCTGGTTAGTGTTCGAACGAGCATGATATCGACGCGCGGCTGTAGAAAACGTGAGAAAAAATCCGGGAATTTCTCGCGGTTCGAGGCTTATTAAAGCTTCGACAACAATTAGGAATTATTAGATTTTAAATCAATACATAGCACTCGATTTCGGTGTTGCAATTTATCAGAAATACAGCGTAAAATGTGTTATGGTGTTGTACTAAAAAATTAACCCGCGATAATAATTTTAACGTAATAATAATCAGTATAATTTTGGATAATTTAATCTATAATATCTTGCAATATAGGAATCAACTGATAGAATCATTAATTCATTACTGACTTGTATCCATAGACGTGTAATATATAGACCGCGAGTTCTTACTCTCTCCTTTGTTTTGACGGAAATGTCAAATTTTAGATAGAGTTTATTTTCATGGTAGTTTCTTCTTTGTATAATGACGCGTGATGGGGGAAAGAAATCGATCAAGACATACGTCAAATGCAGTGACCATATTAAATTTTTGCCCCACTTTTGTTATTGATAGACAGAGAAACTAATACCATATGGTGTTAGTTTCTCTGTCTATCAATAACAAAAGCATGTTATCTCCTTCTAAAATTTGTTCAACTTTTTAGTCAAATGCGAAGTTTATGTATTCTGCGTCTATGCTTGTATCTCAAAATCTCGTGAGTTCAATTTGAATAAGTCCATGAAGTTTACAGCAATAAAATAAATGACACAATACAATCAAAAAATGCCAATTTTGAAATGTTGCCATGGTAGAAGAAAACCAGGCGTGCTCATACGCATATATTTCTAATAGCCAATGAGAAAGTGATGCCATTTGCCAGATACCGCCATTTTGCTGCGGTAATTTGAAGTCGACATGATATTATTATTATTTTATTTATTTATTTTGATACTTTTACTTAATTATTATTACTTATCTATATACTTATTTATTATTTATTACTCATTATTTATTATTTATTATTTATTATTTATTACTTATTACCCAGCAAACTAAAATATTGCAGCTACATTGCCGCAACATTGCTGCAATGTTGTAATATTGCCGCAATATTGCTGCAATATTCTGTGTTTACTGGGTATTTATTATTTAAATTAATAATTTTTATAAATATTTTATTAATATTTTATATTTTAATAAAATATTAATAAAATATTTATAAAAATTATTATTATTTATACAAATTATGTTTACATTGTAGGCAATGATAAGAGGAAAATTAATTAATTTTAAAAGTATTATTTATTAATATTAATACAATTTATTTATTAATACAATTTACGTGTAAAGCCAGAAAATCATATAAAATAATAATGCACACTTTGGATTGCTGAAGAAGATGCTACTTGTACATCTTCGCTAATTGATGAGACTAAATTCTGCGTGGGGATTGTATCAGGTTTCAATATACGTTTTTTCGGTGTTGTGTAATCTAAAAGTGATTCCATCCACGAATGCTCTTTGTATGCTGTTGAATCGAAGTGAGCAAAACAGATGTGTTCTATGTACAGAATGTATTATTTTATATATTATTTATTTTATATATTTTTGTATATTATTTTTATATATTATTTTTTTATATATTCTTCTTTTTATGTACAGAATATATTATTTATTTTATATTATTTTATATTAATATTATATTATATTAATATTAATATATTATTATCATTACATAATAATATTTTATTTTATATTATATATATTTTATATTATATTTCATACATACCATTTTTCACATTGAAATTTTCTTTTCACAAGCTGCTACCTAATAATAAAGTTCTATTTTTCTTCTAATAATAAAGTTTTATTTTTTGAAAATCGAAAAAACTTAATATTTTTTAACTTTCGGGAATCATTTTTACATGTTTTTATTGAACATGTATTCATTAATATGTGCAAAAGATATGTTTTAAAATACAAAGCCTCGAAGTCATGAAGTCATTTGATATAAGTGAAGTCATTTGATATACTTTAAAAATGACCGCATCTGACATTTGCGCCGTTTAAAACCGTACGAAATTCGTCTCGAGTATGAGCACACCTGGTTTTCTTCCACCATGCCCTCTACCAACATATATAGAGGAAGTAATGCACAGAAAGGAAGAGCCGTGTCCGCTCGGCTAGCTTCAGGTAGTAGATATATTTGCTGTCTTTTTTCTTCCCGAACTATTGTCATCAATATATGTCAATATATGTCATCAAGCAGAAGAATAAAATCTCGAAAATTATTGTATATAATATATTGGAGGTTTGCCACGGCCGAAAAGTGTGTGAATGCTTTCTCCATAGAATATACCGTTGATACGGATGGATTCTGTCGTCTGTTGACCAAATGCTATCGATTAAAATTTTTCTCGGAGAATACGTTTTTGGAACGTAGCCCAAAATTATATATCTTTTCAATTAAATCTCGTGTGCTCCTTCTATCCTAGCTTAATTATTCACAATTAATATTTAAATAGTTTTAATAGTTTTAATAAGTATTTAAATATATAAAAAATTGAAACATTATTATTCAAATTAATATTTAGATTCTATATTTAAATTCTATAAATTCTAATTATATTTATTATGCATATACAAAATAGTATAAATATAAGTCAAAAAATAAAAAATCGAAAAAACGTAAATAATAAAAATCTACTCTTAGCCAATGTGTACGCCTTTTTCTTAAAAAAATCTTATTATCTTATTAATTTTAAAAAATGAGTTAATGTTAACATAAAAACTAAATTTTAAACAGTATACACAATATATAACAAAAATTAAATTATATATAATATTTTAAATAAATTATTCTAATAACATTTTCTAATAACAAATATGTGTAATAAAATAAAAAAAAAATATATTATTTTTTGTAAATAAGCAACGTAGTTAGTTGTTCGTGTCGGGTGCTCAAATGTTCGTGCGAACCTTGGGCGCCATGTCCTGGGGCCAAAATTGGTTCTGCGAGCTAGGAGCCAAGGTGGGCAGGTGGAGGCAGACTCTTTGGAGGGTTCTGCCAAGCCTGGCACCTCAGCAGCGTCCACGGGTGAAGGTTAGGTCTGACTCGGTTAGGAGCCAGTCCCCCTCCCGGAAAAGGACGCACTGGAAGTTAATGAGTCCAGTGAGGTCCCCTGATGGAGACCTCTAAAATGGACATTGAAGCCTTGCTGCCTTTGTGCGGTCAAGGACGTGAGAACAGATGGCTCTCCCTTCGACTGTAGTCGAGAAGGGCAGGAGCTCTCCGTCTAAAAAGACAAAGGGAGAGTCCTCGAAGGGGAAATCCAATTCTTCCCCGGAGCTCTTTCCCCAAGAGATGGAGTTCTCCGAAAAAGGAGATCACGAAGGGGAAACTCCATCCATATTAATAATGTTGCTTATTTACAAAAAAAATAATATTATATATAAAATTTAAATTAAATTTAAATAAAAAAATTTAAATAAAAATTTAAATAAAAATAATATTATATATAAAATTATATTATATATAAAAATTATATATATATATATTTATTTATTTATTTATTTATTTATTTTATTACATATATTTATTATTAGCAAAAGGTTATTAGAATAACTTATTTAACATATTGTACGTAATAATAATTTAACTTTTATGTTATATATTGTCTATATTGTTTAAATTTAGTTTTTATTTTAACAATAAATATATTTTTTTAAATTAATAAGGTGATTTTTTTTAAAGAAAGGCGTACATAATGGCTAAGAGGGGATTTCTATCATTTATACTTTTTCCATTCTTTATTTCTTTAATTGATTTAATTGATTCATGCATAATAAATATAATTTATATAATTTATAGAATTTATTTAAATATTAATTTTAATGTTTTATTTGTGACAATTAAGCTAGGAGAGAAGGGATACGCGAGATCTAATTGGTAAGATAGATATATAATTCTCGACATCTCGATCCTTTGCTTGGTGACGCAGCTCGGGAGAAAAAAAATCTGCTTGACGAACATATCCTTTTTTTTTCTTTAGTGACATTTGTTCAAGTATTTGTAGTAAAATTTGTATCATCGATTTTTTATTCCTTATAAATTCTAAAATAGATTATAGAGTTAGAGTTTTTTTAACTTTTCTCATGTTATCACTTATATCAGATCTATATTCAGATATATATTTTGTACTTTATTTATAAAAGGTGATTTTTAAATATATATAAACTTTATTCTTCATTGCAACTTAGAGCGAGACTTGATTACAATTGGCTTATCTTCATTCGTACAGCGTTTCCTCGTTTACTTTTTATTTCATACGCTTATACTCTTATTCTTATCTAATTAACCTATATAAACACAGCCTACATCACATTATTATTTATTATTAAAAATTTATAATTATCCCTGAGAAAAACAAATTTTTTTATTACATATCGAATATATTCCGAAAGTCTGTAAGGAAACGCTTCGATCCCGACCAATTGTCTTGTTGCTTGGTAGGATAGAATAAATCAATTCGGATATAAAGCGCAATTGATCCACTGTATTGAAGACCTTCGTGCTGAAGCTTTAGTACAAATAAAGCAGCCACTTTGATAGCTAATGTGACTAATCTCAAGCCGATGTAGTTTCGTGAACAGGCTGAAAGGGATGAATGTATAAAATAGTACTTTCGGGCTATCCGGTAAAAAACGCTCTGGACGAAATATGCGGATCGGAAAAGTGACGAGGATCACGATGCAGCAGATAGGATTTGATGAGAACTGTCAAATCTGGAAAAATTTATATAATTTATTAGAATTATAATAATGTAGATAAGAGAAAAGTCCTCGTTTACACAATTCTCGATTACATTTGTAATATTGAAAAATATTTTAAAATCTGTTGCTTAACAAAAATATATTCTACAAATGTTTATTTTATATCTCTTAATGTTATATATAATAGATAATGTATATAATATAGATGTATATAATATATAATATAGATGTATATAATATAGATGTATATATCATGTATATATCATAGATAATATATCATAGATATATAACATTAAGAAATATGAAATAATAATGCATTAATATTATCAAATACATAATATTTTGTTGGAAGTCGTGAAGAGGGATATATCGATTTTTCGAAAAATAGAATTGAAAGATATTTACTTAAATTGATTGGTTTGTAAATCTGACTTGCTATGAGCGATGCTACTGGATATATTTTCCATTGCTCTTTAATAGGGCGTCCAGCCATATAAATTTGTGAATATTGTGCAATGTGACTTCTGTTGTGCCTAATACATTGTAACATTTGTCCAAGATATTTTCCTAAGAAAAAGGATAAATAAATCTTCTGAAAATATATCAAATATCAATTTTTCTAAGTTAAATTTAGATGAAAAATCTCGATCTCTCTCTATCTCACAAAGAAATAACGTAAATGTCGAAGATTCAAAGGAGAAAAATTAAATTAAATTCCAAGGAGAATTGCTAGAAAATGTTAATGCAATAAGACGTACCTGATACTCGGGATATCGTTTCAACGCGTGTAAAGCGTACAGGATATGCTGGTAGCCATTGTGTCATGTCCGGCATACATAAAAGTATTTATCTCGTCACGAATATTCGCATCGGAAAGATGTACAGTTCCGCTTTTAGATATATCGAGCAATAAGTCCAGTAGGGCCTGTCTCTTATTCGGCGGTTTTATTGAAGTCCCGATCATGTTTCAGCTGCCATTTCATTTTTTTTGCGCGATTACCTATGAAGCATCCCGTATATACGTCGAAAGCGAAAATATTATATATCAATTTTTTAACTTTTTATCTTCATAATTATGCCTGAAAAGTCTCGAAATTAAAATGCACTAAAAAGAGAAAGAGATTCCCTTTTTCTTAGATATAGTGTTATCTGAATTTGAAATTGAAACCTTAATTTAATTTTCGAAATTTAGTGTTCCATTTTATTTCAAAATTGCACTAAAATTGCAATAATAATAAAAAAATAGTTCGATGACATTTAAATATGAAAATCGTAATATTATGGTAACTAAATCATCCCGATTCGTTGTTTTGGTTTGAACTTTGCTCCATGAAGTATCGTGAAATTGTCACACTAGGAAATGACAATAAAAACTATAATCATTCGAATTTATTTAACTTAGAATTTTTGTTACTTTATCAACACGGTCTTGAATGATATAAAGAACATGCTCCTTTTCTGCTTTGGTTAACTTGAAAATTTTATCATTTGATATCCACAAGTTTGTGAAACGCATTTGTACAATAGAT
Source organism: Camponotus floridanus (assembly GCF_003227725.1). Taxonomy (NCBI): domain Eukaryota; kingdom Metazoa; phylum Arthropoda; class Insecta; order Hymenoptera; family Formicidae; genus Camponotus; species Camponotus floridanus. The sequence goes on from NW_020229392.1 coordinate 1,841,196, forward strand.
GCAATTCTAAAATTCTAAAATTCTGTAACTTCATTATATGACTTCAACATTGTATATTGTATGAAATGCGAAAAGAAATCTATGTAAACATATTTCAAGCAAAAGACACTTGTCTACAGCTTCTATATATTTGTTTTTGGAATTTATTTGAGCATTTAGTTTTTAACCCATTGCAGATTCTGAAATAAATTTATATTGAAAGCAACATATAAGTTTATTTTAAATAAAAAATATTTTTATCTATGACTGCAATAAGATAATTGATAAACAATTTAACAATTTAATATTTTGTCTTAACTAATGTATTATACAATAATTATATGTAAATTGTAAAAAAATTATTATAAAGTTTGTGAGTTATTTATTTGCAACAATGTTTAAAACAATATTGTGTGATGTAATTTCATTGAAAATTAATAACAATACTAACTAATAATTAACTGTAATAATATAATGAATTACATATAAAACAATTCGTATATTTCAAGACAACTTGATGACTGCTTTTAGAAAGAGAGGGAAAAAGACAGAAAGAAAAGAAGAAAGAGATAGATTTTCGTTACTAGATTATAACTAACATTTTATATTATTATTTGTTATTATATAAACTTTATTTACTTCAACTTAGAGCGAGACTTGATTGCAATTTGCTTATCTTCATTCATACTGCGCTTCCTCGTTCACTCTCATACGTTTATACACGGAAAGTAAAATTTTCTTGTTTTAAGTAAATACATTTTCTTGAATTATATAATTTATAAATAGAAAAAAATAATTACTTCCAACAATAAAATATTTTTTGTTGCAAAGAAATATTATCTCCAAAACAAATAATTTATCAATGAAAAGAATGTTTTATTGGAACAAAAACACAATTACTTGTCAGTAGAAAATCGTTTTATCAAACTTAATAAATGAATTATTTAAACATAACAGTTATTAAGAAGTGAAAATTATTTTAGAATTTATGACATAAATACTAAAAATAATTTATTAATTACTTGTATCAATTAATACATATATATATATATATATATATATATATATATATATGTATGTATTAATTGATAAAAGTAATTAATAAATTATTTTTAGTATTTATGTCATAAATTCTAAAACAATTTTCACTTCTTAATAACTGTTATGTTTAAATAATTCATTTATTAAGTTTGATAAAACGATTTTCTACTGACAAGTAATTGTGTTTTTGTTCCAATAAAACATTTTTTTCATTGATAAATTATTTGTTTTGGAGATATTTCTTTGCAACAAAAAATATTTTATTGTTGGAAGTAATTATTTCTTTTACTTTAGAAATTATAATTCAAAAAAATGTATTTACTTAAAACAAGAAAATTTTATTTTCTGCGTATAAACGTATGAGATAAAGAGTGAACGAGGAAGCGCAGTATGAATGAAGATAAGCAAATTGTAATCAAGTCTCGCTCTAAGTTGAAGTGAATAAAGTTTATATATAATAACAAATAATAATATAAAATGTTAGTTATAATCTAGTAACAAAAATCTATCTCTTTTTGCTTTTCTTTTTCTATCTCTTTTCCACTCTTTCAACAACAAACAAATCAACAAAAAAACAATTAAGTTGTTTTGAAATATACGATATAATTGTTTTATTTGTAATTCATAATATTATTAATTATTAATTATTAGTTAGTATTATTAATTTTCAATGAAATTACATCATACAATATTGTTTTAAACATTGTTGCAAATAAATAACTTCATAATAATTTTTTAACAATTTACATATAATTAGTGTATAATATATTAGTTAAGAAAAAATATTAAATTGTTAAATTATTTATCAATTATCTTATTACAGTCATAGATAAAAAATTTTTTTATTTAAAATAAAATAAACTTATATGTTGCTTTCAATATAAATTTATTGTAGAATCTGCTATAAACTAAATGCTATAAACTAAATGCTCAAATAAATTTCAAAAACCAATATGTAGAAGCTGTAGACAAGTAAGTGTCTTTTGCTTGAAATATGTTTACACAGATTTTTACATGGATTTCTTTCGCATTTCATACAACATACAATGTTGAAGTTACATAATGAAATTATGTTAAAAAAATCCCGTTTTTAATTTTCAGAATTGCATCTATTGTACAAATGCGTTTCACAAATGTGTGGATATCAAATGATAAAATTTTCAAGTTAACCAAAGCAGGAAAGGAGCATGATCATGCTCTTCGTATCATTCAAGACCATAAATGTTGATATGTTGATAAAGTAACGAAAATTCTAAGTTAAATAAATTCAAATGATTACAGTTTTTATAGTCACTTTTTAGTGTGACAATTTCACGAAACTTCACGGAGCGAAGTTCAAATGAAAACTACGAATCGGGATGATTTAGTTATTATAATATTGCGATTTTCATATTTAAATTTCATCGAACTAACTATTTTTTTATTATTATTGCAATTTTAGTGCAATTTTGAAATGAAATCGAACACTAAATTTCAAAAATTAAATTACGGTTTCAATTTCTAATTCAGATAACACTATATCTAAGAAAAAGCGAATCTCTTTCTCTTTTTAGTGCATTTTGATATCGAGACTTTTCAGGCATAATTATAGAGATAAATAGTTAAAAAATTGATATATAATATTTTCGCTTTCGACGTATATACGGGATGCTTCATTCATAGGTAATCGCGCAAAAAAAATGGAATGGCAGCTGAAACATGATCGGAACTTCAACAAAATCGCCGAATAAGAAACAGGTCCTACTGTACTTATTGCTCGATATATCTAAAAGCGGAACTGTACATCTTTTTGATGCGGATATTTGTGACGAGGTAAATACTTTTATGTATGCCGGATATGACACGATGGCTACCAGCATATCCTGTACGCTTTACGCGTTGGAGCGATATCCCGAGTATCAGGTATGTCCTATTGCATTAACATTTTTAGCAATTCTCCTTGGAATTTGATGAATCTTTGACATTTACATTATTTTTATGCGAAATAAAGAGAGAACGAAATTTTTCATCTAAATAAACTTAGAAAAATTGATATTTGATATATTTTCAAAGAAGATTTATTTATAATTATCCTTTTTCTTAGAAAAAGATCTTGGACAAATATTACAATGTATTAGGCACAACAGAAGTCACATTGCACAATATCCATAAATTAACATGGCTGGATGCCCTGTATTAAAGAGCAATGGAAATATATCCAGTAGCACCGCTCATAGCAAGTCAGATTTACAAACCAATTTAAGTAAATATCTTTCAATTCTATTTTTTGGAAAATCGATATATCCCTCTTCAGAGACTTCCAATAAAATATTATTTATTTGATAATATTACTGCGTTATATTTCATATCTCTTAATATTATATATCATAAATATATAACATTATCAGTTAATATAAATAATAAACGTTGGTAGAATATATTTTTGTTGAACAATTGTTAAACAACAGATTTTAAGATGTATTTCCTAATATCACAAATGCAATTAAGAATTGTGTAACAATGACTTTTCTCTTATCTATATTTTTATGTTTCTAGTGGGTAACGAAATTCCACCAGGTTCCACAGTTCTCATCAATTCTTATCTGCTGCATCGTGATCCTCGTCACTTTCCCGATCCGCATATTTATCGTCCGGAGCGTTTCTTGCCGGATAGCCCAAAATTACCTCCTTACACTTTCATCCCTCTCAGCGCTGGATCACGAAATTGTATCGGCTCGAGATTTGCCACATCGGTCATCAAAGTGGCTGTGTTATCCGTGCTAAAAGCTTTCCGCGTGGAGGCTTGTGATACAGAAGATCAATTGCGCTTCATATCGGAATTAGTACTTTTAAATGCAAACGGACTTCGTCTAAAAATAACACCACATTAGCAAGACGAAATATTCTATTTTTAAAATATATGTCCTATTTATTCTATATATTTTATATGTTTTTGTTGCTTGATAGAATACATATCCTATATATTAGAAAAGGAAATTATAGAAAAGGAGAAAGAGATAGACTTTTGTTACTAGATTAAAACTACCATTTTATGTTAGGTTTAATCTAGTACCAGAAGACTATCTCTCTCTTTTTTTCTATAAATTCCTTTTCCAATATATAGGATATGTATTCTATCAAGCAACAAAAATATATAGAATATACAAAGTAAATAGGACATATATTTTAAAAATAGAATTTTTCGTCTTGTTAACGTGGTGTTATTTTTAGCCGAAGTCCGTTCGCATTTACTAGTACTAATTCCGATATGAAACGTAATTGATCTTCTGTATCGAAAGCCTCCACGCGGAAAGCTTTTAGCACAGATAATACAGCCACTTTGATGACCGATGTGGCAAATCTTGAGCCGATACAATTTCGTGATCCAGCGCTGAAAGGGATGAAAGTGTAAGGAGGTAATTTTGGGCTATCCGGCAAGAAACGCTCCGGACGATAAATATGCGGATCGGGAAAGTGACGAGAATCACGATGCAGCAAATAAGAATTGATGAGAACTGTGGAACCTGATGGAATTTCGTTACCCACTAGAAACATAAAAATATAGATAAGAGAAAAGTCCTCGTTTACATTACACAATTCTTAATTACATTTGTAATATTAGGAAATACATCTTAAAATCTGTTGCTTAACAATTGTTCAACAAAAATATACTCTACAAATGTTTATTATTTATATCAACTGATAATGTTATATATCTATATTATAACATTAAGAGATATGAAATAATAACGCAGTAATATTATCAAGTAAATAATATTTTGTTGGAAGTCTCGTGAAGAGGGATATATCGATTTTCCGAAAAATAGAATTGAAAGATATTTACTTAAATTGATTGGTTTGTAAATCTGTCTCGCTATGAGCGGTGCTACTGGATATATTCTCCATTGTTCTTTAATACAGGTGTCCAGCCATGTTAATTTGTGGATATTTTGTAACGTGACTTCTGTTGTGCCTAATGTATTGGCTAATTTTTCTATGGATGCTTTATCTAAGAGGTTAGAAATGGCACCTCCTTGCAAGGAGGTAGGTCTCTCCATTATTCCTCGTGCCACAGTGTTAAGTACTGCGGATCGTTCGGTTGGGAACATTATATGATCCCTGAGTTCCTTTAAATCATTCTTGGAATATATGCCATTGGTTGCAAGTAATCCAGGGCTCACATATTTTTAAGTAGGTTTGGTTAGAGGTTTCATGATTGTCGGGCGTAAAGTTTTTACAGGTTTTTCGTCTTGTTAACGTGGTGTTATTTATAGACGAAGTTCGCTCGCATTTACTAATTCCGATATAAAACGCAATTGATCTTCTGTATCGAAGGCCTCCACGCGGAAAGCTTTTAGCACGGATAACACAGCCACTTTGATAACTGATGTGGCAAATCTCGAGCCGATACGGTTTCGTGATTTAGCACTGAAAGGGATGAAATTGTAAAGCGGTAATTTTGGGCTATCCGGCAAGAAACGCTCTGGACGATAAATATGCGGATCGGGAAATTGACGAGGATCATGATGCAGCAGATTGATTGGTTTGTAAATCTGTCTCGCTATGAGCGGTGCTACTGGATATATTCTCCATTGTTTCTTAATACAGGTGTCCATGTTAATTTATTGATATTTTGCAATGTGACTTCTGTTGTGCCTAATATATTGGCTATTTTTTCTATGGATGCTTTATCTAGGAGGTTAGAAATGGCACCTCCTTGCAAGGAGGTAGGTCTCCCCATTATTCCTCATGTCACAGTGTTAAGTACTGCGGGTCGTTCGGTTGGGAACATTATATGATCCCTGAGTTCCTTTAAATGATTTTGGGAATATATGCGATTGGTTGCAAGTAATCCAAGGCTCACATATTTTTAAGTAGGTTTGGTTAAAGGTTTCATGATTGTCGGGGGTAAAGTTTCTACAGGTTTAGGTACGAGTTTATATCACGAATCTCCTAGAATATACATGGAGGATGCAAGTGGATTACACGCGGTTTGTATTTCTTGTCTCAATAATATATGAGTTTGAGGTGTTAAAAAATGTGTTTTGTTTTCTCTGATTACTGGCAGTTAATTGTAACATTCTTCTGTTCGTGCGAGTTTTACATTGACTAGTACACATTTTATTATGTGTTAAAAGTTAAAAGTTGTTACCGATAATTACGGTACAAGTATCAAACTTCACGGTAATCTTTATTACGATATGATAACCGCCCTGCGACGGTATCTCGGCACGATGACACCAGCTGATCCCGGATGAAAATTTCTAATCGGCTACTTGTGCGACGGCTTACAATTTTGTTCAGGTGGCTGCTCCCTCAGGGTCGTCTCTTCTAGGTTCTCGCTGATGTGCACAGGACACTAGCTCACCGTACAGTGACGATCTTCGTCTGTGCTCGCAAGGAGGTCTGCCCTCGAATCCCGCGCCGATCTTCCGCGCATTTTGTCGATTCCGGGAAAAATGGGGTGGATTCTCCGCCCCCTCGAAAGTTGCTGATGTTTTACGGCGTTGCCCTTACGCAGGGGCCCAGTATTCCTCCGCGACGGTGCTCGTGCTGGTGCCGATTCTCGGGGACGTGACCGGCTGGCCAGGCCGTATCCGCGTCTCCCTCCGAGATTTTTGTTTTCCAGTCGGCCGCCTGTAAAGTTGCTTTCGGCACCGTCGTCTGGATTCGCTGCCATTTCTTTTTACATCTGAAAAATATGCAGATTTAATCTCCCTGACATTACTAAGAGCGGTGGCGCGGGACCTTAGTACTTGACCTGATGCTTGCGGTATCTCCGGTATCTTCTCGGTATCCTTGGTATCTTGCGGTAGCTTCTTTTACAAATGGTCGATCCTGCACGCACGCACAGTAGCCGTATTCGCATCGCGGGTCTTAAATTTCGCTAAACACAAGTCTATACATTTGAATAATAAGTAGCGGTAGTCTCCTCTCAGGCGCGAGAGACGACCCCGCGCACGCTGTTTTCCCTCGGCAGGGAAATCGTGACGGAGCTTAAAAAGCGTCACGTCACAATATATACCCAGACAGCAATGCCTGACGATCAGATTTTATCACATCATGTGCATCTGATTTTTATCGAAGCGTGATATGTGTCTTGTAATCAGATTATGATGATAATACATATTATGAGGATAAGTGAATATGCATATGAGAAAAAATGTATGTGATGTTGCTTGCGAGCCGATAAACATTTTTACACTTAAAACGAGATAAATATATATATATATTTTGATGTTAAAGAAAAAAAAAGAGAAAAGTCTAAATTCAGAAAATACGAGCAACACGAACAGATTTCTAAGTTATTCACATATTACATATGTATAATATGCAAAAAAGATGAACGGAATATAAAATAGCGCCGGAATATAAAATGTTTGCTTTTTCTGGAATTACCGGCCTTGGCCTTTTCTCTACTGTGATCGCTAAGAAAGTAGCATAATTTTAATCGCAGGTAATCTTTTTTTTCTGTTAAATTATTGATGTTACTTTGTCAACTCATGATAATCACATGTTGATTGCAATAATTAATTATTGCAATCAACATGTGATTATCATAATGTTGTCTATTAAAGAAATAAAAAAGGAGAAAATATTTGAAATATTTTTAAACATAAAATAATATTTTAATAAATGTTACAAAATTTTCAATAATTAATATGTATTAATAATATTTAATAAAATATTGATAAAATATTAAATATTTCTTTTTGTATATTTTCCAAACAATATATATCTTATTCAAATATCAATATTGAATGTACTGTTGATACTTTATATATATATATTGAAAATATTCCTAAAACATTTTTTTGTAATGTATTATTTTTCATATATCCTTATTTTCAGTTGAACGCAGAATGTATAATAAGATCTGTTCATGTTGTTTAAGGTCCCTAAAAATTTTTACATTTAAAACGAAATAAATATATATATTTGAATGTTAAAGAAAGAGAAAAAGAGAAAAATCTAAATGCAGAAAGTGCGAGCAATACGAAAAGCAGATTTCTAAACTATTCACATCATTCATATTACATAACATCAAAAAAAAAAAAATAGCGCCGGAATGTAAAATAATGTTCGTTTTTTCTGGAATTATCAGCCTTGGCCTTTTCTCTACTGTGATCGCTAATAAGTTAGCATTTAGTTTTAATGGCAGTCATTTTAATTTTTTTCTGTTAAATTATATTATTAAACATGAAAATATTAAAGATATTTTTGCATACAAGATAATTTTTATAATATTTTTAATATATTTTAAACATATTATATATTTTATATTTTTTTTATAATATTTATATTTTTTATAATATTTTTTATTTTGTATTTTTCGAAAAAAACACAAATAATATTAACTTCTAAAACGGATATTTAATTTTTGATATTTTATTATGAATTTGTAAATGACTGTTATATTTAATACGAATGCTGTTTTCTGAAATTTTTATTATATTATAGCTATCGTAGCTAACGATATTTTTACTTTTTATTTTATCATACGAGTTCTCTGCATTTCGCACTATAAAATTACATACACATGTGCGCGCGTATGTGATTATATTTTAAATCTAGTGCACGATTCTTTTTAAATTTATTGATATTTATTGTTCCTTTTTTATTGCATCAACACAAGAAAACTTGATTGATTTGTATATTATTTCATTGCATAAAGTAAAGCGCAGAGATATAGTGTACTTCGCACATAAAAGTATTATAAAGCGTGGAATGGAAAACAAAAAATAAGTAAGACAGTCAATCAAACTCTTAAATTTTTTTTGTGTCTCTTGTAATAAATCTGGTGCTCGATTATTTCTAAATTTACTTATACTTATTGGTCTCTTTTATTCTATTGCAGTATTGCTGTAGGATTTAAATAACTTTTATGACTGATTGTTAGTCCAATTAATACAATATACAGAATTAATACAATACAAGATAGTTAGTCGAATTAATACAATACAAGATAGAATTCATACAATTGCAGAAGGCAAAATTAAAAGGAATGACTTGTACTGCGTGTATCATACTGAAGAGATCATACAGGATCATACAGTAAGCTGTGTTTTTATTTAATATGATGGCAAATTATGTATTGCATTTTTAAAATGTAATAATTCTAATGATATAATATGTGCCTCTTATATTCATAAAAATAGTCCTCTTTTACGTAATATCCCTTTCACATAAACTTAATTCACAAATTATTAAAAATGGGTCATATTACATATGGTTGTAATAAATGTGACAATTGTATCTTAAAAAGTGATATTATATGCATTATAGAAAAGTATATTCAAATCTCAACAAAATATTATTTTATCGTAAAAAGATTTAAGAAAGTTAATAATTTTTATGATTGTGTGTAATAGAATCAAAATTAATGAGAGTGTTTAATGATAAAATTTATCCGAACAATTTATTATTCATCATGTATTCAAGTTCAATTTTTTTTAACTATATTACGTTGTATTAACTATTTGAAAAAGTCCCATTTATCCCGTTAACCGTCACACATATCGAATCCTTCTCTTCACTCAAGTCACATGTACGATCTCTTTTTCATGGCGATACTTGAGGTCATAGGTCACGACACATTTTAATCGTAAGATTTATTTAATAGAAAATAACACATGACTTGCCGCCATGTTGAGGATAGGACAGCCGCTTATATTTGAGTTTTTATTAATTTATAAAATGATTTATTCTCTAGTAAATAGTTTATTATTCGGTTGTATTGCAAAAATTATTTACACGGCAAATTTTATTTTTCAGAGTTAGCATTAATAATATTAACGGCCATTATATTTCTGATAGGTATACTGTATACTGATGCTTATAGTTTGTAATGTGTATAATATATAATTTCTATATATCTATTTTAATACATAATTATTAAAAGAAATATATATAAATATGATGATAATATGATGAATTTTTCAGCAAAAAGTTCGTTTGATATGGATAAATAATTTAAAACTTAATTTTGATCACGAAATAATATCTTGAAATAATATTGATGATTGAATAATATTTTTAATTTTAATCACGAAATGATAATTAAATACTACGAAGTCGGAAGTCCGCCGTGTTGAAAATAAATGTATTCATTAATAAAATACATCGCTCGCACGTTGTTATTCTTTACACGTGTCAAGGGCAAATTCTTCAGCATTCGTTTTCGTTTCGGTTAATCTATACATACACTATAAATACATATCATGCTTCCCGCGTGATCACAAAAAGCGAGCACGTTCTGCGTAAAGAGAAACTATTACGTGTATTATCATATTCATTTGACATTTGCTCACGATTGTGATATATGCGCATGATAAATCAGTCGCTCTTCATCGTTTCAGAGATGTCTGATAGCGCACACGACGAATAGTTTGCATGAATCCCACGTTCAAGTGAATACATGATGTATAAGTCGAAATTATGTCACGTTGTTGCGTCGCCGCCGACGTATCCCAAAATATCAAGGCTAAATATCTCCCTTCTTATTTAGTTAGCCAAGCTGTTTTCTTTGAAAGACGAGGTGTCGAAAGCGCAGTTCGTAAAAGAATTAAATTTACACGAAATTTTATTAAAGGAAATAATTAACTTATGATGGTAAAAAATGCAATAAAAAAATAAAATGTTTAAATATTAAATAATAAAATTTATTAATAAAAAATATTAAAATAAATAAAATTAATTAGAAAATATGATATATGTGTATATTTGTATCCTAAACGTACAAAACGTAAGCAACTTTAATAAATTATTAAAAACTATATTAAATAAATAAATTAAATAAATAAGTAAACATAAAATATGTAATTATGAAATGAAAATATGTAATTAATAAAACATAAAATAATAAAATATAAAATATATGATTATAAATCTATATGTAATTATAAAATTAGAAAAATTTATTGTTATTATAAATTTCAGTAAGATATTATTTATTTTTATTTTAAATCAACATATAATACAACTTTATTATTCGAATGCACATTATTAAGCGAATTTAAATAACAATCGTGACAAAATTTCTTTTTTTATTGTATACCTGGATAATAAATATTAAGCGATCTTTTAATTTTTTAATTTTTGACACGATTGTGTTACTTCAATTTGTTGAGAATAATTTAAATTGCCAAAACATTCGATAACCTTTTTATTATTGTTTTTAAAATGTATTCTTGAGTCTGAATTGCAATATTGACTCTTATTAGTTCGCTTCTAGTTATTGGACAATTATATATATAATTTAAAATATCCATATTTATTTATAAATACACTGGTAAAGAAAAGATATAAACAAAGAAAAATATCTATATTTTAAATAAAATAATTATATTTGTAACAGAAATATAATTTTAATCTTTTTATTTTTTCATTTAAAAATATTGTTTCTTTTAGTATCTTGACCTTGTTTGAATAATCGAACGTTTAATTACGCATATTGAAAAATATTCAGTTCAACAATCATATATATGCCTTCGAATAGTAAAGTCGAATAGTAAAGCTTAAGTCTGGTAAAATAAAAGTAAATCAATCTTTATAAAATGCCTGCGTACAATAAAGAAGAAATAATTAAGAAATTTCAAGATGGAACATTACAATTATTCCAAAAACCTATAACAGATAAAACCAGTGTCTACTGGAATTAAAAAAAAAAAAAAAAAAAAAAAAATATATATATATATACACACACATACATATTCACATTTTCAGCTTTATTTTAAATGTATTTTGTTATTAAAGTGTGCCATGTTATTAAATTACATTAATTTTTCTTATTTTATTACCTTTTTTATTTATAAATTTTATTTATTATTTAAAAAAATTTATCTTATTTTTTCATTTTATTTTATTAATAATTTTTATATTTTAAGCTAAAGTTGTTTAAATAATTAAATAGCAAAAATGCAATTTTATTTACGAATTTATTGTTATGTGTTGCGTATAACACTGACAAGTCGTTTCGACTTCGGTTGCTCAATCCTATATCTTATCTACTTACCTCCACTCCATCTAACATTTGATATCGTGATTCACTTCGTCCTTTGACATAGATAAATCGCAATCCTTAATTGCACGATCGATATATCCACGTTTTACATGTCACGATTTCATCATATTGCTTACATACATATAACAGGAATAAATCTTAAATTTACATTTTCTTCGTTATATTTTAAATCACTATTTTTTACAAAAAAAGACCTTTAATGTAACATATATTTACTACATTGTACAAACAACTGCCTGCAATTTATGAACGATTTACGTAATACAAAAAAAACAATTTTTAAAATTAAATTAATATTATTTGAAAATTTAGTTTTAAAAAAATATTTCGAAGAAAATAATATTAATATTTTAATAAATTTACTAATAATATTTACTAATAAATAAATATTTACTAATAATATTTACTATATTTAACAAAATATTAGTTATAATTAATGAATTATTTATTTTATAAAAATATCATTTTCTTTACACGAACAAATTTAATTGGAAAAATAAAGAATAAACATTATCATTCAATAAACATTGACTGCATTGCATGAAATAGTTTTATTTAGTAAATGATTTACTTATTAAAAAAATTACGTTCTACAAATAAATAAATACAATTGCTTATTTAAAAAAAATGCATTCACAGTTGTATGCAAATACATGGTTTACTAAAATTAAGGAAATTTTTTTAGTATATTTTTTCTTAGTGTAATAAAGTATGTCCAATAGATTAATAGATCTGTCGTCAGTTTCGGAAGATTAAAACTGTAATGTCAAATATTTCTTTACGTTGAATCGGGATAATTGGGACAATCAATTATATTGATGAAAAATGTGATAAAATAAATTTTATCTTTTTTTGCTTTTCACAAGTAAGAAGATGACAATAAGAGCATGATTTTATATTCATTTGACCCCGTCCAATGATCTTTGACAAAATCTTTTAATATATATTCATATTGAAATTATGATTGACATGTTGTCTTGTTGAGACTATTCGAACGTACTGACACGTGTATAACCTTGACTTGATCCCATTGTATTTTATTATATTATATCACATTATTCATATGATAATTTTATTTATTGACAGAAATGCGCATATCCGACACGCATTTATCATTTATTTAATAGTATTTAGACAGGGATCGCCGATTACGAGGGCACTGGAATCTATTTATGTAGCCGTTGAAAGCGTGAGAAATGGATTGTATGTGGACACAAGGATTCGACACATGTACGATTTTTTTATTTCGACACATGTATGACCTTAATACATTGACCTCCGTCGACACGTGTATGACCTTAATACATTGACCTCCGAACTGACTACCCGTTTCGTCGGTGGATTCCGATCAATCATAATTTATCCCTTCATACATTTTTTTCTCGATCAATCATAACTTATCTCTTCATACATTTTTCTCTCGATCAATCATAACTTATCCCTTCATACATTTTTCCTCTGAGTCTTCTATCAAGGAAAACGAATCTCGAATTACTTTCGCCGAAAATTTCTTCTGATCGAGATTATATTTTTGCGGCCCAAGTGTGTCAGTTGTGAATGCTATATGACCTGTGTCTAAATAATCGAATACTTAAATTCTTTCGTTTCTTTCGATCCTAGATTTGCAGGAATTTGTTAATCCTATCTGAGAACTATTAAAAACAAATAAAAATTTTATTTATGAGCAAAATAATTATAGTTATAGATTTTGATTATTTTTTATATGTTATTATTTTTAAATATTCAAAAGTAATTTATAATATTATTTTCCCCTTTTCCCTTCTACTGCGTTGTTGGATGCGAGCGTGTCCATTTTGGCATCACTGTACTTAGTGGCATTTTCTGAACGGATGAAAAAGAAAAAGGGTGGAATCTGATGAGTCATGCTTCTAATTAGCCTTTTTCCCTTTGCTGCATTATCGGATGTGAGCGTGTCCATTTTGGCATCAATGTACTTAGTGACATTTTTTGTACGGATGAAAAAGATAATATTATTTTTTTTCTCGAATAACAAATATTCTACAATAATATTGTTATTATTTCTTTCTTATTACTTTAGAGAAAGATATTCTAAATGTTTTACTCAATTTTACTTCATAATAAATCATTTTATTTCACAATAATTATAATTATTCTTCTCATTATAATCGCATTTTTTCTATTTTTTAGTTCTCTATTTATTGTATTCACTTCTATTATTTTCTATTATTTTTCTATCATTTTATATTTTTTATTAATAATTAATTATTTAATTTCTAGTACAAATATGAAACATGAAATTATATATTGCATATTTTATTTGTTCTCCCAAATTATTCAATTATAGTTTCTATCACGGATGATAAATATGTATTGTATAATAAATTTATCTTTGTGCAAAACTTTTAAAAACAGCTCGATAATCGTCGCTAAAGCAACAATTGGCGATCAATCTGTGTTTCTTACAACTATTGGCATGTAGAAATCGACAGTCCGCTAATCTACATTGATAAGGCAAATCATGAAAATCGACACAACAGCAGGCATCATGTAACAGTTTCTCGCAACAAAAAAAGATATACTAAGGAACTATCACACAAAGGACATCTGAAACAGAAATATGTAAGTATCATTATTCGTAATATATACGTGTTTTTAACTCTCATTTTAATTTATATATATTTATTATTCTGTCAGAATTTGGTGATATAATTACAGATATTTATTAAATGCATCGATATTATTGCGCTGAAGAGGATCGAAAAATCGATCGAAACGTTCGCCTTTAATAACGTACTTATGTTTTGCTCGTTTCGGTATTATTGTAATGTCACCGTCGACACAGACTTACTTTGATGTACATCTTGACATAATTAAACTTTTGTAATATACTTGTTTTCTTGCCCTACAAGTCCTTTATAACTAATTGTAATTTTGTATAAGTAGAGCCTTGATTACTTTTATTTTAAAAAATTGATTTTGATAAACTGGTTTTTGAATTAGATTGATTAATTATGCATGCCAACAAAATAATACTAATGAATTGTTTGGCAACGATGTTTTATTAAAACATTGACGATAAAAAAAAAAGAAATAGAGAGATTATTTTCTTGATTCGATTATTTTATCCATTTTGCGAAATCGCAGATCTTTTCATATAAGCATCCGTTCATCGCAATAAAGTTACGGAAGAATCATATTTTCCTGTTATATCAATTAAGTGAATCATTCCATTAATATCTTAAATTTCTACATATTTTTAATCTGTTATTTTCTAATATTGTGTCTCTAATATTGTCTAGCTGTAAATATAGAGTCTTTATAGAAGTGAATATACAAAATACAAAATCAAAATAATGCGAAATTGCTTTTTTTTATTAATTCAGCAAGAGACACACACACACATATATATGTATATTGTATATATATATATATATATATATATATATATATATATATATAATTTTAATCAAGTAAAAGAATTTCATAATACGCGATTTAATGGTAAAATTTTTCTACAAAATTTACAAATTTTATCATGTAAATAAAAGTTCCGTTGTTTATACTTTGACTTGTTCATCGGGCACTAGCGTCTTTATTTTTTTCAGAAGAACATGAATATAATACGGTAATTAATTATACATGACATCTACGCATATAGAATTTTTCCTGCTTCCCTCGAGACAAATATCGCGCTATCAATTTAAAATAAAGACAGTACATCTCGCATCCTACAACTTAGAATTCTATGTAAATATGTTTTAGTATATTTTTTCAACTCCGCCATACGTATATGAAAAATATAATAAAATAATTCTATCATTTATTTTCATCACATTGGCGATATCGTTGCAACTATGTCGCTTGAAATATTTGTTATAACAAAGTACAAGATGTAGTTGTCAATGTTATTTAACATTATTGCTTTTATATCTTTTTTTATATCATCGCTTATCTATGTATGCAGTATGTATTAGCATTTGAAGAATCTAATTAGAAAAATTATAGCAATGCGTCAATTCGAATTATTGAAAATTACAATGACATATTGTTTTGAACTGCGGATAAAAAATCCCAAAACCTTATTATTCCATTATATCCTTATTAATCCAATAATGCAATAAAATATCAATTTATGAAGTATACAGTGATATAAAAAATTAATATTATGAGATTTTATAGTAAAATTTTTTGAAATAAAAATTGTTTCTAAATATTTTAATAAAAAAAGATTAGATATGGAAAGATTTGTATCTTGAAATTATTCTTTTGCATTTTATAGCAACGACACACTTGTTATATTTATGCAATCGTTTAATTATTTACTTGGTGGAAATATAAGTATCCTTGTTTAATACTATATATATTTATCAGTAACGTTACTTAACACTGATTCTTCTGCGTTATAAATAACTTCAATTTAATGATCTCGACATGTTTTTTCATTTATCTTCTCTTTTATCTTTGAATTCGATTTCAATTGAAATACAAAAGTACAACATTATGTCTATATTCAACGATTTTTATATTCACATTGGAACACATATAATTAGGATATGTACATTATACACCTCAATTAAATTTATCACTAAATGAGACCATCTTTTAATCTTTAATTCTAAATTTACATTTCGCATATATAGAGCTTCTTATCTTTCCATAGATGTCCTCCACTTACACTTGTGTTTTTTTTTTTTTACGAAAGCTTCTTGACATTGTGCGGCGTCTCTGTGAACAATTCTCATTCAAATCAATTCTCAAATCTTCATTTGTAAAGATATTTTTTATCTCTCGACTATGTCTTCGGCATCTTATTCACTTTCATGTAGATCAACTCACCAGACAATAAATCGACCCCATCAAAACTCCCAATGACGTTCTCCTTCGCTCGTAAGTATATCGAATAACATTATATATGATGTCATCGACGATGATTGCCTTATCGCCTTATGCCTATTCGTTTCGTTCTAATCTCAAATTAATATTTTAATTTATGTTAATTAATGTTTTAATTTAACTTAAAGTTAATAGATTGTATTCGATAGCAAAATTAAATCATATAATGTAAAATATTATGATTAGAGATATTATTTATAGTAAAATTTAAAAAATATATTTACATGTAGTAATTAGAAAAAGGACATAAAAAAGAGAAAACTGATATTATGTAAATATTTTTTGTTATTTAAAAAATTAATTATTTTACAAATAATAAAGGTATAAAACTCGAAATATAAAATTAACAAATTAGTTTCAATAGCAATACGAGTCGAGCGTTGATGTTATGACGATGTTAATTATTTTAATTAATTAATTATTTTTTATATATTACAGTTTAAAAATACGTAATTGTAAAACATATTTAGATTTATATTTAATTAGGAACAGTTTTCATAAAGCGATATATTTCGTAAAAAATTATTCGAGTCCTATATCGATCGGCCAGAGAGAAGAGACGGGAAGATAGCCGCACGAAAAGGCACATTCTCCTCCCCGCGTGCTCTGCGTGGCCTGCTTTAGCCACTGGGATTTACTTGCAACTTTTAGTCAGATTTCTTAGCTTACGCCTACTGTTTCCCTCTTACCGCTCACGTCGCTCGTAACTATGGAGCGCTCAGGAACGTGTGCGTCACAAATGTAATGTGGCAATCTATCTATCTAAGTTCTCTTTATTATTTATTAATAATAAAAATAATTATTCTATTATTAATTATATATTATATATATTACATATAAGTTCTGCAATTAAAAATATTTGTGTTTTGAAACATAATTAATCATAGAATAATTACAGAATCACAGAATTATAATTCTGTTAGCTTTCATTCGTATTTATTGACGATTATTTTATTGCGCCGTTATCAGACAACCACATTTAATGCGTTTCATTAGATCATAATTTTAACTCATTATTCCGTTAATTTTCACTCGTGTTTATTTATCATTATATTATTGCGCTGAAGAGGATCGAAAAATCGATCGAAACGTTCGCTTTTAATAACGTACTTATGTTTTGCTCGTTTCGGTATTATTGTAATGTCACCGTCGACATAGACTTATTTTGATGTACATCTTGACAGAATTAAACTTTTGTAATATACTTGTTTTCTTGCTCTACAAGCCCTTTATAACTAATTGTCAATTTTTTAATCTTTCTTTTATATCTGATTATTTAAATTTGTGCCCAAATGCTTTGCTGTTAGGCAAATCATAATATGAATCAGAAAGAAAATAACAAAATAATAATCCACGTGCAAGAATCTTACTATTTATATATGTGATAAAACAAACATATGTGTATCATTAAATAATTATTTAATTATTTGTCGCAATGAAATAAAAGGATTAAGATAAGTCAACAAATAAATATTCGAGACATGATGAAATAATACCGCATGTGGAGAACGTTTTTTGTTGCAGATTATAATAGCAACGTTATTTTGCCTCAGATTATAATAAATTATTATTGTTTTAATTATCTTGTAATAAATATAAAAATTAATTAAATACTAATTAAAGATTAATTAGAATGTGTATCTTGTTTTCCTCTTTCTAGTAAAATTATAACGCATATAAATTTTTTCATGTAAAGTAAAAAATTATATTGACCTAAATTTTATAAGATATAAATACCACATGTATACAACACAACGCAAATGTGACATGGAAACATTTACTTTCGAGTTTCGCAATTATGACATATCTTCCTAATTCCGTGAACATACTTGTGTGCCAAATATACCAAATTATTTTGGTCTCTGATTGATAACTTTTTTATTTTAGTAAGAAAAGTTTTCAGAAAATGATGCAAGTATTATTTTCAAACATTATATAAGAGATGTAGTGTTTCAAACATTATAAAAAATGGATAATGCGTGGTAAATATCAAATCTAACAGAAACTTAACAATTTTATTTTTCTCAATATAATTTTCTACATTTTTTAATAAAAATACAATTATTGTTTTTGTTGCATTTCATGATGCTATTAAAACTGCATACTATTGATGGTTTGTTTCGCGAAACAGACATCTCTATATGATAAAAAAAGAAAATCATGTCGCATGAAAGCTGCAATATTTGCGAATGACAGATTTACAGATATACAGACTTATATACGTGTTACTATTACGAAAAAATTTCATTTTACTGAACATTTCATTATTACTAAACATTACATATTTGATATAAATTGATCTTTTTCAAAATAGAGCAAAAGAAATCTCTTTTCCTCCGTCACGTTATCCCATCATCTCCGATGTATCGATACGGAATGCAATACTCTCTCTTCGCAAAATCTCTGACAGTGAATATCGCATATAATGCAAATTATCACACTGTTATCGACGGTAACGTTGGCGGGAGTCGCTTCTCCTCTTTCTATCATGTGGAAATTCTTGTCTTGAGAGGTGAACCTGACTGAGGCTACGTGTTGATGAGCGATAGGGAGGGCGAGCGGCGACCTCGGAGGGGTATTCGCTTCTGTATTTTTGCGACTCCATTTACACATGCGCGCACACATATAAACGTATACAATCGGAGATATATATGTGTATGAATATAACTTTTTCTCTCACATGTATACACAAATATATGTTCCACGTGTTCCCTACTCTATTGGTGGTACCAAACATTCCAGTAGTATATATAAGGGCAGCTCTTTCGTACGATGTATTATAACCGGAGAGAGTAGCCACCGAGTGACACGTTTTTATAACGCGGTAATATTATTCTTGGTAATCCATTCGATTCATTCGCAATTGAGAAATCAGCGATTCGAGATTCGCAACCAGCGAGGCGAGATTCTTTTTCTTTTTTGAAGCTCTTGTGACGCTTCTCTCTTTTTTTCTCTTTTTTTCTCGACTTTGCGCGAGATCGTCACCTTTCGTTTCTTTTAAGATATATTTACACCTAAGATCGCATTTTTCCCAGCAGAATACTAGTGTTCGTATTAAGATCGGATCTCTCAACTCGATTTTCGCAATCGCTCGCTACGGAAAAGATCTTACTGTAAAAATTAAGAGTACTGTAAAAATTTAAAGTCCAGAATTGATTTTATCGACATAATTCTTATCTTTTCTAAAGAGATCTTGGAAAGAAAAAGTGTTAGATCTTTCTTAAAGTCTAACGAAGAAATTTGAAAAATTTTGTTTCGCCTCTTCCTGAAAAAGAAGCCTATATCGAGTAAGCACTGCCAGAAGACAATCGATCACAGCACTAACATGATTGTAGAATCAATTCTTATGGCAGGAGGATTTTGGATGATCCTCTCTGTCTGTCCGCTATTACTTCTGTTAGTTTTATTGATAAAACGAGGAAGATTTTTGTACGCCTTGAGGAAGATACCCTATCCCATAGCACTGCCCATCATCGGTAATGCTTATCAACTCAACTGTTCGTCAGAAGGTAAGCTTTTGTGATTTCGGTATATTAAAAAACATAGCAATATCGCAGTGACAATTATGTATATCTTACATTTTTCATGCATGATAACATCATAATTCGTTATGTATGGCTATTATTACTGATAAGAGGACGAATGATATTAACAACTTTGCTAAAAATGAATGTAAATCCGATATTCCTTAATATTGAATATAATATATAATCTTTTTTTCGGTCGTTCATATGTCGCATAAAAAAGATATTGTTACGAAAAGCTTATATAACTAGAATAATATTTATATTATTAATCAAAGGAAGAGAAAAGATAATTAATGCATGTAAATTTTATTGAGGTCGCAGATTGTGTGTGTATATATATATATATATATATACACAATCTGCGACTTCAATAAAATATATATATATATATATATATATATATATATATATATATACAGGGTAAGCCATTTTAATTTATTCACCCCAATAACTTTTTTATATTTGAATGTACAACAAAATGTTTCAAAAAAAAAAAAAAAAGGTAGTTGAAATCGATCAGCACTGGCAATATTTATTGAGTTAAAAAATCACAATCACGACGTTTCGACCATAGGTTTTGGTCCTTTTCGAGTGAAAAAATTAATGATACTAAATTACATAGATGTTCGAGTAAGATTTGAGCAACAAGTTATATATACATACAGTAATTAAATTAACAGTTCTATCGTGAGAAATAAGAAATCACTTCGTCAAGATTATCATGTCACTGTCTACATTAACACACAGAGAGAGACTAGACAACTTTTATTATTCTATCATAAGTATCGTTTAAATTTTCAGTGTCCTTTTGTAAGTTAATCGTGTTGTCAAACTTTTGACAACACGATTAACTTACAAAAGGACACTGAAAATTTAAACAATACTTATGATAGGATAATAAAAGTTGTCTAGTCTCTCTCTGTGTGTTAATGTAGACAGTGACATGATAATCTTGACGAAGTGATTTCTTATTTCTCACGATAGAACTGTTAATTTAATTACTGTATGTATATATAACTTGTTGCTCAAATCTTACTCGAACATCTATGTAATTTAGTATCATTAATTTTTCTTGTTGTTGTATTATTGGAAATAATATTTTTTTTGTAGTTCACTCGAAAAGGACCAAAACCTATGGTCGAAACGTCGTGATTGTGATTTTTTAACTCAATAAATATTGCCAGTGCTGATCGATTTCAACTACCTCTTTTATTTATTTACTGGCGATCTTCAAGATAATTTAAAAATGTTTCAAATAAAAGTTGCTTGACTTTGAGGGGGACAGAAGATGGGTGGCAAAAATTTGACCTTCGATAGTCATTTGAAGGTCACATAAAGGTTACCTTCAATTTCTTAAATGGAACCTCCTATTTTTCATTGCATATTCTTATAGCTTATCTCGAAAGCTTTCCAAAACACTATAATTAACCTTTTCATTAAGTACTTTTTGAGTTATAAGGCTTGAAATAATTTCTTAATTTTACATAAATCATAAAATATCTAGTAAACCATTCATTTTTCGATTATCTTACCTTCATACTTTTATGTACAAAATAATGAGAGGAATAAATTAGTGTAAAGAAAACATACAGTTGTTTTTAAGAAAAAATATGGAATTGTTAATTGCAAAACTTCGAAAAAAGATTTATGGAAAATGTAACAGTGTTTATTCGAGAATATTATAAAAATTCCTTACATCATAATAAGAATTAAATGAGCTTCTCATACGTTTTGATTTTATTTCAATTAGTATTGTTTATGCAAAATGAAATCATTTTCTTCCATAATAAATCATGAAGACCGTTCCTTTCATAACAGACCGAAAAAATTGAAAAAATCAATCAAGCATATAAAACATAGTGTAATTTTGTTTAAATTATTATATAACAGTTTGATATTGACTATAAAACAGTATTTGTTCTTTTTTAAAAGTATCTGTTCTCTGAACGTTCAATTCTTAAAAAATTCAGATTTTATTATATTTATTCTGTTAATTACACAAATTGATTATTATAATAAGAGACAAATAATCTCGCATAACTTTCGCGCATAGAGACACCCACGCGATGGGAGAAAATAATAAAGAAAAAAAGAATGATTCGCGCTATTCATTAATAATAAACGTCGGCCATCCTGCACGTGTCAAGAAACGAAATTGTAAGGAAGAGAAAAAATAAAACAAACCGAGTCGAGATCGTTTGGGCGGTCTGAGTATTATTACACGCAAGTTTATACGGGCAACAGTGTTATGTACGCTCCTCTCGTTTCGGGGAGAGAATAAAAAAAGCATCCACGCACACAGGACAAAGTTTCATAAAAAAAGCCTCCTGTATCTGAGATTCTTCGCGATCGGAGAACGACTCTGGATCAGATTTCAACCAGACGTCGATCGCGAGAAGAGAATAGAATTTAATTTGATGCTACGTACGCGTTATGACACATATGTCAATTAATCAGACCGACCAGCACAAAAGGAGAGACGTGTAATTAACGTGTATAGTGGCAACACGAATATGCATTGCTAAAACCGTCATTGATCCCTATTGTTTTGTAAAACAAGAAAAAGAATGTATATCGATGTATTTAAAGATAAAATCTTAGCCTACAACGATACTCTATTGCAAATATTGTTAATCGATATTTTTTTCTATTTGATTTTATTTTCGCTTATTATGTGCTTTCAAAAAATTTCGACTTCAATCAAAATTTATGGCCGCTCTTTCTTCTTCCTTATTTTATAAGCAATATCTAGGAAAATTTACATCAGACTGTGTGTGTGTGTGATGAAAAAATTGTCAAGAGTTAAACTCTTTAATCTCTACATGCTAATGTCTAATACAAAATAGTTTTATATAGGCAAAAGACATAATAATAAAAAACAGAAAGAAAGAGTAGAATAAAAGATCTTTAAAATAAAATAAAATAAATAAGAAATAAATAAGAAAATAAAATAAATAAGAAATAATGAAAAGATTAAAAAAGATATTGCCATTTATTGTTTTCCATTTGAAAACATTTACTTATAAATTCAATTTTTTAATACGCAAAAATTCTTTTTTAGAACAAATCTTAGTTTGCAATATATTGGATATTCATTAAAGTAAATATCGATAAATGTCGACAATAAACGAAATATAAATACGATTCTATATGTTTCTTTGTATCAAAAAAAAATATCATTTCGAATTGTCACGCAGAACCGGTCCCTCTTTTATGCATAATACATTTTGAGCGTTATGTCAAATTTATTCATTATTCAAACTTATGACGCATCCTCTACGGGAAAGCGGGGAATAGGCCAGCTCCCGGCCTAAAATAGGTCATCGAAGGCCCACTACTGTCCGAAGGATGCTTAGCGTCTTGTTGCATGCCTGTCAAGGTCTCTGACAGCGAAGTCTTTCTCATTCTTTTCAGAGCAGTATCTCTTTTTCTTTCTCTCTCTATCTCATTCTTTCTCTTCCTTTCTCTTGATTTCTGTCTCTGTCTTGTTCTTTACATTCCCTCATCATCCGTGTGCACTGCAAATATATGCTGTTTATGTTCGACCGGTCAATGTCCAGTAGTCAGTCTCGGTCGTCAACTCACTGCACGTGCGATTTCTCTCTTTCTCCGTTGTGCCGTACTCTTTCTTAATTCCCTATCTCTCTTTTTTTCTCGTTCTTTTTTTCAGTTTATCTATTTCTACATCGATCTTTTTTTCAATGTATCATTCAAAAAATATAAATAATTTATTATTTCTCTTCATTTCGTTGAAATAAACTACATATAAATTTTAATCAAAAAATGAAATTTTTATATGCAATGTTAAAAAAATTTATAATTGAATTGTTTAAAACATAAAGAGAAATTAAAAGAAAGAATTTTAAATATTTTTTTAAGCTTTCTATTTTATAATAGCTCTCTATCTTATCTTAAATTATTTATACGTATTGCTTTTGATAAACAATATTTATTTTTTTCTTTCTCCCTTCTTAGTCTAGAAATTTAAATCAGATTTGCTTCAGATACTAAAATTATATCCGTTCCATATTATCATCGTATTATATCTCTATACATTCATATTTTGTAATTTAACTTTTATCTTTTAAAAAATATATTTGATAAAATTAAATTATTTTTTACTATTCTTCCATCATATTACGTTATATTTTTCATCCTTTTATTTTATTATTAACAGTTTTATTCTAGCTCTGATACAAATCGTAATTTGCATCAACAAATTTCGTGTGCAATCAATAATTTGCATCATATAGAGTGGATCTAGAGCTACGATAATGTCTATTTCTGAATTCGCGACGCGAGTTAGTGACCGCGAGAATAATTGATTGTAACTGAAGCTAATCTCTTCGTAAAAACGTCGTAGATTCGGATACGAATGACATACACATTATAGACTTATTCTCGTGAAATATAACGCCGTAAAATTATCTACGAAACTTCTTAAGGATTTTCGACTATTCATTTTTGAAAATATGTATCTTAAAAATAATCATGTTTTGAAAGGTAACTTTTTGAAACACAAATAAAAAAAGTCTTTTTGTCTCATTCTACGTAATATACATAATGTTCTGTTAAAAAAGAATAATAATTCAAATTTTTTATTAAAATGCTTGATTATTCAATAAGAAATTTAAAAAATCGTTGCAGGATTAATCCAATGTAAATGTGTCTTACATATTTTCGTTTTTTCGAACAATCATATATCAATACTTTTTGTCTTAAAAATGACAAAAAACTTTTTGTCTAAAAATTATATATAGATGTAATTTAGAAATAATAAATATACTTTTCTAATGTATGTAGCATAATAATTTAAAGATCTGACCCAGCCTAAAAATCTAGAAATAAAATGAAAGTCTTGATAAACCGACATCCTGAAGTTATACATACGATTAAAAATGATAAAAGTATACGAGATCAAATCCTCTGCTCTGTGTAAATTAGACAGTTAATTATAAAAATTCTTTGTTATACCAATATAAAATTAATGTATTGTGTGTGATTAATCTTATTAATTTAATATATAATTTCTTTATATTTTTACGTGTATCGAAAGTAATAATAACTTGAATGTGCAAAAAATATAAAAAAACTGTATTTATTTTTTTTTACACTGAGAATAAATTTAAAGTGCATTGATGGAAACAGAGGAAAGTCGTAAACAATGATTATTTTAATTATAATCGCAAAAGATCTATGCCTAGCAATAGTTCGTGCGAGATCGATAACCATATATATATTAATAATTACACAACGGAATGTTGATATTTTTGTTTAACTTTATGTTAAAGAGTTAAACAATTATACAACAAAATATCAACATTCCGTTGTATAATTGCCTATCATAATAAATAAATCGAGAAACATTAAAAAATTAACAAAATAATTTCTTAGAAATTTTAGCGATTTTAAAATTCAATTTGTCTCTTTTTTTACAGAATTTTTTCAGAATTTGATTAGATGGGCTGAAGAGTTTGGGAGCATTTATTTGATCTGGGTCGGTCTGCGACCTTTTATCTTCCTCTATAAAGTGGAAGCAGTGCAATTAGTGCTTGGTAGCAGTATGCACAATGATAAAAGTTTGGAATATACATACTTGAAGCCATGGCTTGGTACTGGCCTGGTGACCAGCAATGGTAAGTGATTAACGATTGGTTAAAGTCATATTTCGACGACGAATATTTTTTGTCGGATATCACATCTGGCCTCATTCTGTTTGAACAAGCTAAATTTAGCTAGATACACAATGTGTTTTTAAGATCTTCTTCTATTTAAATTTCAAAAGTGTCTATTGAAATTTAAATAGAAGAAAATCTTAAAAACACATCATATATCTAGCTTATTTAGCTAAATTTAGCTTATTCAAACAGAATGAGGCCATGTATGTTCTTGCACAATCGTATTTTTTGATATGCAATAATATATATTATGTTGAATATCATCGAAATGTAAAATTAACTAATATTATATTCCCTTTTCAGGTGAAACATGGCAGTTTCGCAGGAAATTACTGACGCCGACGTTCCACAGCGGTCTTCTCGCAACATATTTTAAGATTGCAAAAGAAGAGACGAATGTTTTAATTTCTTGTCTCGAAAAAGAAAGTAACAAATTCGACGTGGTACCCTATTTAAAACGCGCCACTCTCGACATTATATGCCGTGAGTTAATATAACTGCTAATTTGATCCGATAGTTAATAAATTTAAAATTGTTTTAATTACACATATATAATTAATTAATTTGCGATTTACAAATAAACAATTATTTCTAATTAAAAGTATCATTTTTTGTATTAAATTGATATATTTTTCATTATATTTTATATATTTTATATATTTTATATGTTCTTTTTATTACCATTATTTATTTTTTTTTATATATATATTTATTGTTAGTTTTATTAAAGAAAAATATATTAATTTTTTTCAATGCAACAACGTAGTACAAATTAACTTATTCAACAAACTCTGGTAAAAATAATTTTTTATTTAAAATAAAATAAACTTATTTTATTTCAGAATCTGCAATGGGCTATAAACTAAATGCTCAAATAAATTCCAAAAATGAATATGTAGAAGCTGTGGACAAGTAAGTGTCTTTTGCCTGAAATATATATAGATAGATTTTTACATAGATTTCTTTTCGCATTTTATACAACATACGATGTTGAAGTCACATAATGAAGTTATGTTAAAAAAATCTCTCTTTTTAATTTTCAGAATTGCATCTATTGTACAAATGCGTTTTACAAACGTATGGGTATCTAATGATAAAATTTTCAAATTAACTAAAGCAGGAAAGGAGCATGATCACGCACTTCGGATCATTCAAGATCTTGTTGACAAAGTAATGAAAACCTTAAATTAAATAAATACGAATGATTAGAGTTTTTATAGTCATTTGTTAGTGTGAAAATTCACGAGATTTCACGGAGCGAAGCTAAAATTATGAATCGGGATGATTTAGTTAACATAATATTGCGATTTTCATATTTAAATTTCATCAAACTAACTATTTTTTTTATTATTATTGCAATTTTAATACAATTTTGGAATGAAATTGAACACTAAATTTCGAAAATTAAATTACGGTTTCAATTCCAATCTTAGATAATACTATATCTAAAAAAAAAGAATCTCTTTCTCTTTTTAGTGCAATTTGATATCGAGACTTTTCGAGTATAATTATAGAGATAAAAAGTTAAAAAATTGATATGTAGTATTTTCGCTTTCGACGTATATACGGAATGTTTCATTCATAGGTAATCGCACAGAAAAAGATCGAATGGCAACAGAAACATGATGGGAGCCTTAATAAACCGCTAAATAAAAAACAGGTTCTATTGGACTTACTGCTCGACATATCGAAGAATGGAACTGTGCATCTTTCAGATGCGGATATTCGTGATGAAGTAAATACTTTTATGTATGCCGGACATGACACAATGGCTACGAGCATATCTTGGACGCTTTATGCGTTGGGACGACATCCCGAATATCAGGTACTATTGCATTAACATTTAATTTTAGCAATTCTCATTGAAATTTAATGAATCTTCGACATTTACAATATTTCTTTGAGAGAAAGAGTGAGATTTTTCATCTAAATAAACTTAGAAAAATTGATATTTGATATATTTTAAGAAGATTTAATTATAATTAATAGATACATGTACTTTTCTCTCATATTGTTAACATTAACTTAACATTCTCTCCTGCTTTCTCTTAGGAAAAGATCTTGGACGAATATTATAATACATTAGGCACAACAGAAGTCACGTTACAAAATATCCACAAATTAACATGGCTGGACGCCTGTATTAAAGAACAATGGAGAATATATCCGGTAGCACCGCTCATAGCGAGACAGATCTACAAACCGATCAATTTGAGTAAATATCTTTCAATTTTATTTTTCGAAAAATCGATATATCCCTCTTCACGAGACTTCTAACAAAATATTATTTACTTGATAATATTACTGCATTATTATTTCATATCTCTTAATGTTATAATCATAGATATATAACATTATCAGTTGATATAAATAATAAACATTTGTAGAGTATATTTTTGTTGAACAATTGTTAAGCAACAGATTTTAAGATGTATTTCCTAATATTACAAATGTAATTAAGAATTGTGTAATGTAAACGAGGATTTTTTTCTTATCTATATTTTTATGTTTCTAGTGGGTAACGAAATACCACCAGGTTCCACAGTTCTCATCAATTCTTATTTGCTGCATCGAGATTCGCGTTTCTTTCCCGATCCGCATATTTATCGTCCAGAGCGGTTCTTACCGAATAGTCCAAAATTACCTCCTTACAGCTTCATCCCTTTCAGCGCTGGTTCACGAAATTGTATCGGCTCAAGATTTGCCACATCGGTCATCAAAGTGGCCGTATTATCTGTGCTAAAAGCTTTCCGCGTGGAGGCTTCCGATACACAAGATCAATTACGTTTCAAATCGGAATTAGTACTAGTAAATGCGAACGGACATCGGCTAAAAATAACACCACGTTAACAGTGATGACTTTACATTATTTCGTAACACCAAAGAATCTAAATGATTTGCTAAAATTTTTTGTTGCATTGAGAGTTATTGTATTGCATTATGAGTTATATATACGTAACTTTAGATACATCTAAATTAATCTATTCTATCATTATATTATGTATAATCAAAACAACCCCAATAGCCAAGTCTGCTAAAGCAGATCTTGTCAGGGAATCTGTTACAAATTGTTGTCTACAGAAAGATTACAGAATCGATGCAGGTTCTGATATATCATGTGATGTCAGCAGAATGTCAACAGAAATATAATAAAGCTTGTTAACATAATCAGTTACCAGATTGGCAGCAAAAATCGAACAGATTCTGCCGGCATAACTTAGTGGCAAATTGGTGGCAGAAATTGAACAGGATCTGTGCGATGCAATTTGACAACAGATTGTCGGCAAAAATCGAGCAGGATCTGCGCATACAATCTCTGATAGCAGATTGATGGCAGAAACGGAACAGGGTTTGCATGATTCGATAATTCCTTCACTTACCGCTACGCGAGCTGTACTTTCTCGTAATTGAATTTCTGTCAGAAATATATATAAAGTCGCGAATATGAATAAAAGACTAAAAATGTAGTAATTATTTTAATTTCTATCACTTTAATTTCTGATATCTGATACAAGCAAATGAGAGTCAGAATATTAAACTGATTGAAATCAATATGATAAATGAAAAATTATTCATGTACTGCCTATTTGAGGCATAAAGCAAGAATTTAATTCTAAATATAATAAATTAGTCTCAAGTCAATTCATCTCAAGTTTTACAAGTTACATTTACTTTTATCATTTACTTTATTATTAATTTAATTAAATTGAATTAGTTCTTCGCTATATGAGATATATCTACGATATAACATATTACATATATGTCATTTTCTAAGAAAATTCTAATTAACTTGCCAATAATATTGTTATTTAGCACCTGTAATAATCAATTGTGTTGCATTTATATAACATTAATAAAAGTAAGCGCAAATCTTGTGAAGTTTCTGCTATCAATTTGTTATCATGCGCAGATTCTGCTCGGTTTCTGCTGACAATCTAACATCAAATTGCATGCGCAGATCCTGCTCGATTTCTGCCGACAATCTGATATCCGATTCTGTGAGCAGGTTCTGCTAGCAGATTAGAAGCAGAATGAGGACGCAGTAGATGTCATTCTGCTGACATGGTTTGATCAAATCTGTTGCCAGTCTGTCGACATACTGCTTACATTTTGCTTATTGGGAATATGTTTATATGTGTGATAATAAAGTATTCTTTTACAAGCTAACATAAGATTGCCTCTCAAACGTATCTAGGATAAAGGGAACCGTCATACCTAAATAACTTTTGTTACGACATGACTAAATATCAGTAATTAAATAAATATAGGTTTGCTTTTCCAATAACTCTTTTAGTTTAAGTGTTTTCATTTGGTAGGAATTATTAATCTCAGTATATAAAGCACACCTCCTAGGCAAAAATTTTTTCGGTTCATTAGTAGATAATAACCCATAAATCACATTTCAAAGTGATGAAAAAAGAGGAGTTTTTAGTGGGTAGAGGCCGTTCAATAGGCCGAGTCCCACACTATCCTGACCTACGGGGGTCAGGATGTGCGTAAAAAGCATTTTCTCCTCTTGCGTAAAAAAAAAAAAAAAAAAAATGCACCATGGGAAGTAGTTTTGAATAAATGGCATTTAACTTCTAAATATCGACTTCAATTATTAACGAAATCATCTGATAAAGAATTGAATAACATATTTGAGGACTGGCCGCTTTTGAAACATCCATATATGGATATAAACTTATCAAACATAATTTTGAGCAAATGCAGTTAACAAATTTCTGTTTAACTTTAGAAAAATGGAACTAGTTTTTTAATATAATATAACAAAATATACAACTTACAAATAAAAATGATGATTTCTCAAATATAATAGAAACATTAAATTTAGATATATCTCGCACAATAATTTATTTATTATATTTATATTATTATTATATATTGCACTATATATACAATACGCAATATGCTTGATTACAACTTAATAATTTGTCTTTCTTTTCTTATAGATTCCAAATTAAATATAACAATACAACTTCTTTCATACATGATCCATTCAACACAAAAGGTCAAACAAAAACACATTGCGACAAAGAAAAACTATAATAAAGCATCCATTGCTTTGTCAAAAGATAGCATGATAAAATGTGTAACTGTAAGTATATTGATATCTAAAATTTATATTTAAACATACATAATGTTTGGATTAATTTAAAACTTGATTATATTATTGTAGACTTCTGCTGATATTACAAAGATTTCAGAAGCCATCGACGAAGCAAAAAAAATCAAACATCTATACACAAAGGAAGATGTATACTCTAGTTCTAGTTGAATAAATATTAATTGTTTTAAGTCTATCATAAGTTTGTATATCCGCAAATATATCATAAGTTTGATCATTTGTCACAAGCATTAAATTTAATTGAAATGTATTCTGAATCCCAGTAAGTACAGTATTTTAGTCTAGAATATTAAATTAAAACAATAATTTGCTTACTACATAGAATTAGCGTGAGAAGACTATATATTTTAATATAGAAAACTCCTTTCTTTCCCAGATAGCCAAGCTTGATATGACATATTCAGCAAACAAATGCATCGCATGTATTATATATTTGCAGTATACTTGCTGACATCGAGATACAATGCGTTACGAATGCAGCTATATGTCTGCTTCTACATGCAATCAATTAACGAAGCAAATGGTCTGCAATATTGATATTACGTTGTCTACAACATGTCAGCAATATGCTGACATGTTGCAATTAATTTGTTGTTATTAGCACATGAATTCATGTGAGTTCAACATAACAGACATAATGCTGTCTCACCTTGTCTCTAGTTTGTTAAAATTAGTTGCTTCAACAATTATTGGCAACATGACAACAACCTCATTGCATTTGGCTATCTGGGTTGTGACAATCTCTGTCTTTCTTTGAATAAAGTATTAATATTATTCGTTTTAAAATAATTATTTTCTTCTAAAAAGAAAAAGATGTTTTCAATGTGAGAATATAGTTTTCATAAAAAAGTAAATTATTAATTTGAAGCAAGAATGTTATTTAATAAATATAATAAATTTTGTTATTTTATTAAAATAAATAATAATATTGGAATATATATTCTTTTACTTTCTATAAGAATATGATATATTTAATTACAATAAAATTTCAATAAATCAAGCAAAATATCAATTCTCATTTTAAATATTTCATTTTCTCATAGCAAACAGCAAAATCACTTGAAATAACATTCTTTTAAATATATAGCATTTGAAAAGTATTTCAGAAAATTTATTAATAGTAGATCTTATAGAAAAAAATTGCTTGCTTATATTGTTTATAAGTCTTATAAAGATATAAATTCAACTATATTCCATTTTATAGAAGAGATTTAATTAATCTTTTATGTTAAAGTATAGCTTTTTAGTATAACATTGTTCTCTATGGTTTTTCAGTTTAACGAGATCCAATTTATTTTCAATTATAAATAAGTAAATATATCATATTCTTATAGAAAGTAAAAGAATATATATTTCAACATTATTATTTATTTTAATAAAATAACAAAATTTATTATATTTATTAAATAACATTCTTGCTTCAAATAATTTACTTTTTTATGAAAACTACATTCTCACATTAAAAACATCTTTTTCTTTTTGGAAGAAAATAATTATCTTAAACGAGTAATATTAATACTTTATTCAAAGAAAGACAGAGATTGTCACAAAGAAAGGAGTTTTCTATATTAAAATATATAGTCTTCTTACTGTAACTCTATGTAGTAAGCAAACTTCCAAACCAAATTCTTGTTTTAATTTAATATTCTAGACTAAAATACTGTACTTATTGGGATTGTATTGAGCCATTTAATTTTATTTATACATATATATCAAGTGTAATAAATATAATTCAATATTGAATTTAAAAGATTATTTCATATCGTGTAAAGATTATTTAGTACATATTCTATACAATTTCAAATTAGCATTGTGCAATAGATAAAATAAGAAAAATACTATTTTTGATTTCTTTAAATAATTAACAGTTATATATCTTACCACGCTAAATATTAGTTATTTTTAATTAATATTGTTTAAGTAATCTTTTATATCTCGTCAATATTGAATTATATTGACATTTAATGGTAATAAATTTATAATTAGAAAAGGATATTTTAAAATGTTGAGTAATTCATTACTATGCAAAATATGTTATTACTAGGCTAAATGCTTAATAGTTTCAAGTCAGTACAATTCCGTTTGATTTTTTAGTGAAAAATATAAATCTGAAAAAAAATATAGTTATACTTTTATGATTAGAAATAAAATTAAAAAAATTAAAATTAAACAAATATGTTCGTAATTATTGTTCGTATAATTACCAGTCTTTTTCCTTGCACTGTTCCGCGATTTGCCATGCTCTCATTATTTTTATTATTAAATGAGCAATGTTTATATCATTATCCCAGATTTTGTAAGTCTGTCTGTTATACTGAATTGGCTGTTCTCTCTTCTAATTCGAAACTTATTTTTTTACTCCACATTAAAAGAAAATGACAAATAACTTTGATTTTAATTTTATGATATAATTCATAACTTTAGATATAGTTCATAACTTACTTTTATTTATATAATTTATACAATATAATATATGACATACATGCAATTCATAAATTTAATACAAATTAGCATTTCTAAAAAAAAATTATTTTCTGCCAAAACTAAATATTAAAAATATATACATTAATATCATAATTACTTTTATATCCAAAATGTTTAATTGTATGGTTTGTAATTAGATTTTCTCTTATTTCACATATCTCAAATGCCACATTAAACTTAAACGTGTTGATCAATTATATTCAGAAACTAAATGTAACATTTGGAATTGCATGAAATCATATAATACTGTTTATTCACTACTTCATCATATATATAGCCCATGATATTAAATCAGATAAAGGATGTAAAACGAAAAAGAATCCAAGTCGTTAAATGAATCGATAATTAAAGCAACAAGTTCTCAGAATGTAAATCTAGTTGAAAGAATAGAGCCAATAAACGTTTATGCTGCAAGTTTAGAACCTATATTAAATAAAAAAGAAAATTATAACTTTTCTCTTGAAAATTTTAAATCTAAAATATTAAATCTAACGTTAGTCAACGTTAGTTAACGTTAATCAATAATTTGTCATTAATGATTAGTGATTTTATACTGGAAAATAATTTAATTTGGCAATTATACTTGCTTCTAAAGAAGATTGTAAATATCTCATGCTCACATTTGTTAACTTTTAAATGTATTGCTTTATTTTATCTCGCTGTTTCTAAATATTTATCTTTACATAACAAATTAATAAATATTGCATTTAAATTTTTAAATCTAAACATCATAATCTATTACATTATGCAAGAATTATGAAGAAACTGAGCGACTATATATATGAATATCATGAACAAAGTCAAATAAAAAATATATATAATCGTTGTAATAAAACAAAAATATATGACTACATTGTAAAATATATGGTTTATTTGTATTACTTGTTTTTCTGTAGACAGCCCAGTGATTCTTGTTCGCTGCAATCGAAGTTCCAATGCATCGATGAGATCAAAAATTAAGGCGTTAGGCGATACAGCTTCTTATAGTAAATTCGTTGTTTGTTAAATCGAACGGATCTTCTGTTGTTCGCAACAGTTGTCGTTGTATCCTTCGTTCAAGGCGATGGATACGATCTTCCATCATCATTACATCTAAAGCAAGATAGCCATCTTAAAACAAAATTAAGAAATCATTTTATTATATAGGAAAATTTAAACAATTTAAATCAATTACAATACAAATTTTTATTTTGCATTGCTCATCTAAAGTTAAGGTTAAGCTTTTTTTATTATATATATTCATTTATTTTAAAATACATGGCTGACTATTACATATACCTCACTTTAATATTTATTATTAAATAAAAATGTGTTGTATATATATAAAATTGATACATTTAATCACGAACTTAGGAAAATTTTCTTCTTAAGTTAATGTTTAAACAATATAGTTAGATTAACCTTATTTAAATAGTATTTTAATAGTTCAAAATACAATGTATACATACATTAAGTAACTGTAATAGCTATTTATCCAACAATTTCTGATAGTTCATTATATAATATAATAGATATCACTATATAATATAATAGATATAATAGTTCACTATTATATATTATACTACACACATATGCAAATATTCCATACACCAACGTTATTTCATACACCAATTCACACCGATTATCGTTAACGGCTTAGCGAGACTTCCGATATCGATTGCAATCGCGTCGACATGGCTTCGATACTTTTCGGAATTTAAAAAAAAAAAAGAAAAATACATCTTAGCAGTTGTAGTTATGCATGAATGAGTATGTGTGCGTGTATGTATATATTCTCGAGTATGTGTTGTATGTATGTATATATTCTCGAGTATGTGTTTAAGTTAGAATTAAAATTTTCTAAATTCGGCGAAACACAGGTCCAAATTAAAATACAATAATAAAATTAAGATAAAAGATTCGCGAAGTCTAAGTTCGAAAATTATTCATCTATTTCAATGATTTCTCCCAAAGTAGTGATAATACAAAGGAAAATAATATAAAGAGGAAGAAAGAAAAAAAAAGGAATAATAATAATCACTTGGACTCACATGAACTCTCACATGGACGCATCAGCTTCTCTCAAATTTGAATTTAATTAAATAACGTTTTTTGTATTATGTGATTACGTGTTTTACATGTTCACCAGTTATGGTGCCTTCTGATTATTATTACATCGGTAAAAATCTTTCACACTTTAATTCTCTGTGCGTTGCTATGTAATCAAACCGTTAATTTATGTATTTATAAATCTTTTTTAGTGTATACTTGATAAGGACCACAACCACATGGTCGAAACATCGTATTAATAAACTAAATTTTTTGGCTAGTTTGGTCGACTACAGTTTTTCTATTGATTTCTACAGTATTTCCTTTGATTATTCGACTAGCGACATTAAATTATTTACAATAACAATAATAATAATGCAAGAAATGGGAAATTAAAGAAAATGAAAATGAAAGAAAATGAAAGGGAGTAAAGAAAAAAAAATAGAAATGAAGAGTTAAATATATGTAAAGAAGGGCTTAAACAAAATATAAAGATAGAAAACAATACGAATTCTTGAAATAAATCAGAAAAGGCAACTAAAAGAAAATGAAAATTAAAGAATTGTTCATGAATCGCCTTGCGGAGATTCTCAACGAACAGAGAATTGTTCGTGAATCACTGTGGAGTTAACGCTATCTCGACTCTCCATTCTCAGTATTAGATTTGTTAGGTTTAAATGATATATAATTATATACGCGGGTTAGGTTGCGTTTTTCTATGCGCTATCATTATTCGAAGAAGGATTGCTTTGTGCTTCAAATGTAAGCCGATCCTTGATTTTTCTTTCACGGTATCATTTCGAAGAAAGAAAAGAATCGTGTAGTCCACCGGACATAACATATTAAATCACTATTTTTTACAAAAGAAGACCTTTAGTGTAATATATATTTACTACATTGTACAAACAACTGCCTGCAAGTTATAAACGATTTACGTAATATAAAAAATCAATTTTTAAAATTAAATTAATATTATTTGAAAATTTGGTTTTAAAAAATATTTCGAAGAAAATAATATTAATATTTTAATAAATATTTACTATATTTAACAAAATATTAATTATAATTAATAAATTATTTATCTTATAGAAATATCATTTTTTTTACACGAACAAATTTAATTGGAAAAATAGAGAATAAACATTATAATTCAATAAACATTGACTGCATTGAATAGCTTTAATATTTAGTAAATGATTTACTTATTGAAAGAATTACATTCTACAAATAAATACGATTGCTTATTTAAAAAAAAATGCGTTCACAGTTGTATGCAAACATATGGTTTACTAAAATTAAGGAATTTTTTTTCTTTTTATATATATTTTTTTATATTTTATATATATTTTTATGTATATTTTTTCTCAGTGTAATAAAGTGAATCCAATAGATTAATAGTCTATCGTCAGTTTCGGAAGGTTAAAACTGTAACGTTAAATATTTCTTTATGTTAAATCGGCATAATTGGGACAATCAATTATATTGATAAAAAATAAGATAAAATAAATTTTCTTTTTGCAAATAAAAGAAGATGACAATAAGAACATGATTTTATCTTCATTTGGCCCTGTCCGATGATCTTTGACAAAATCTTTTAATATATATTCATAACTTCCTATGTCGAGTGATATTGAAATGATGTACGTGGCGCCTTGTTGAGATTATTCGAACTCGTGACACGTGCATAATTTTGTCTTGAACCCATTGTATTTTATCGTATTTTATCACATTATTCATATGATAATTTTATTTATTGGCATAAATGCGCATATCCGATATATCTCTCTTTACGATTTTCAATGAAATATTAATCTTTTGTTGTCTTGGTAGGAAGGAGACAGGAGACTTTATTCTGTCCTCTTCTACTATCCGAAGCTAGCCGAAGCGCCGAGCTCACACGTACGTTGATACGAGATCCAAGGAGACAGTCTAGTGCGGACGCTCTTAGCGAGCGGTCATTACTTTGTGATAGACATTCGTGATAGACATCGTTTTTGTGTCGTGATAGACATCGTTTTTGTGTCGTGATAGACATCGTTTTTGTGTCGTGATAGACATCGTTTTTGTGTTGCAGCCGAGATTAACCAGAGGACGGAGCCGAGGATCATCCCCTGGCCACAGGATCAATGAGATTGCCCATCGCTAATTTGTAAGTCACAAATCAAATTATCAATTATTAAAAAACTAGTAAATTAATTCAAAAGTATAAATAATAATAATAATATGTAGAAACAAAATATTATTATTTATACTTTTGTGAGTCACGTACGCGATTCCGTCCGTACACTGAAAAAAAAACTTGGATGAAAAAGTCAAAATTTGTTTTGCCCAACTAAATATATTGTCCGATACATTCAAATAAATATAACTAAAATATTCCGAAATAATTTGTTGATATAAAAAAAGCTTATTCAAATCATCAAAACAGAGAGTTCAGTACAACGATGTACAGCTACTACAACAGAATATTTTTTTGGCAATATTCAACAAAATTTTTTTCAGTGTAGGCCGGCCGCTCTGTCGCCGTCAGCATTTTCGTGTCTCCATTTTGTCGCTCGGGCTTTGTACCAAGCTTTCGATTTTCGTGCATTTCAGTACCGAGCTTTCGATTTTCATGCATTGCGACCGGAGACAAACGATCGAGGCATCAAGGACATAACGTCGGCCGTAGTTTATAAGGAATCGTTCGTCTCTCTCCGGGATTCGGGGTGTCGCGAAATGCGTAGCGACCGGCTCTCGTATATCGACCACGTGCGCGGTAATTCGCGGGGAATGCGTTCGCTATCCATGCTATCGAAGAGTTGTCGAAACCGCGTAAGACATCCCCGCAATCGATCTTTATGTGACTTTCGTATATTAATTAGCGCGCGTGTGTGTGTGTGTGAAATAACAAATTAAAGAAAGAAAGAATAATAACAGTAAATTAGAAAATTTGAAATAGCAAAATATATAACAAATATTAATAATATATAACAAATATTAATTTAACAACGGTAATAAGAATATATTAGATGGATCGAATGTTTGCACGAAATCGATAACATAAGAAAGCGCTAAGTCATTTCTGATATTTATTCGAGCCCGTTTTTATGGCTAGATTTTGCAAAGCCGAATTGCGTTTCGAAAATGTAACGGAATTTCAACAGTCTCGACGCACAATAAGCGTGACAGAGACAGAACGATATTTACAAAGTCACGACGCTCAATTATTAAGCATCTTGTCGAACATATACGGTACGATAAGTCGACGATTTGATTGTTGAAATTCCGTTACATTTTCTAAACGCCGTTCGGCTTCGCAGAATCTAACTATAAAAACGGGCTCGAATAAATATACCAGAAATGCCTGATAAATTTATTTGGAACTTATTTTGAAAATCATTTTCATTTTGTC
Source organism: Camponotus floridanus (assembly GCF_003227725.1). Lineage (NCBI taxonomy): Eukaryota > Metazoa > Arthropoda > Insecta > Hymenoptera > Formicidae > Camponotus > Camponotus floridanus. The sequence continues at coordinate 1,880,332 of NW_020229392.1, forward strand.
GAGAATCTAATATATAAATACAAGATTGAATTTGTGACAAATATTTCAAATTACAAATCCCTATCAATTGCTTCAATATACTTGGCTAATTAATTATTGATTTCATATTTAATTTTGATTTTTTTTAGAAAAATTATATATATTTTCTGAGGGAAAATTTTTATAATAAATTTTTACAATAAATTTTTATAATAAATTATTTATTATAAAGGTATTTTTTTAATTAAACGTTTTGTTGCATACAAGGTGGAATATTTTTTATGTACTTGGCGTATTTTTTTTACCTTTGTAAGGTTTTTTTTTGGAAGGTATAATCTTCTTAGAAAAATTTAATAATCTTTAATTTTAACAATATTATAATCTTATTTCAATATTATAATTGCCATCTCAAGGATACAATATAATTATCTTGATAATAAAAACATTTTCTTTTAACACTAAAAAAAGTTGTATTAAGAAGATGAAAGTTTTGTTTTGATCCTTCCTCTTTTATATCAATCATATGTTAAACTTCTTTCAATAATATTAACGTATTCGTAACGTATTTAACTAAATAATGATGTTATTTGGAATATATTAAAATGTCAGAGCAACATTTAATATTATATATTTAAGAGTATTGGTTTGTTAAATAAATATTTTTTTCTTTTCATTACAACACATACTATCTTTAAACAAACCTAGAAAATATTCTTCTTTCAATAATTTAGTATTATAGTTAACACTATTAGAATTTGAATCAATTGATTATATTACTTGTATTAAACAATAATATTCTTGAATCAAGAAATTCTATACTTATTGTAAAATTGCATTAGCTTCAGAATAAGCAATTATTAAGGCATCATTAACGCATTCTCATATTCTTAAATTAAAAAGCTTTATATCAAATTCAGATATATTTACGATTAAAAAAGAAAACAAAATTAAAATTCATGTTAATTTTTTAAATGAGTTAAAATATATAAATATTTTTGCATGCATTATTTATCCTTATTATTTTAACATTTTTCTTGACATTCAATATATAAAAAATAAATAATTGTTTATCAAGAAAATGACTGAACAACATGCAGAAACATACATTTTAACTCAAATAAAATATTAATATCTCAAATTTTAATTTTATTTTGTTTTTAATCGTAAATAATTCAGAAGTTGATACAAATTTTTAATATAAGAATATGAGAATACGTTAAGCATGCTTTAGTAATTTATTCTGTTAACAAATTTAACATCTCGAATTATAATTTTTGCGTTTATTGAACAATCAATGTGAATTTGATACAAAGCTTTTTATATAATTTGATACAAAGCTTTTTATATAATTTGAAAATATAGTATACTTTTGCATACGGGTATCACACATAATTCCAATACTGAAAAAATTTAAATTCTTTATTATAAATTTATTTATTATAAATTTATAAAAAACAAAAACTATGCAGTACCTACGCATGAACATACATAAACGGTCTTATAATAAATACACTTATAATGAATATACTTATAATGAATACATATCAAATATTTTCTTCTTTTACTTAAAATAAAATATTCTTTTTTTTAGAAAATGTAACGCAGAATGAAAATAAGTATTCGCATTAAGTGGAAAAAAACTTTATATTATATATTTAAAAAAGTAAAACATATATTGTTGTTCAAACTATGAACATAAAGTTAAAGAATTATCAGCAATTAATAATCAGAAATTAATTTCAATTATATTTTAAAATATATAAATATTTTTTGCTACGCAATCACAGAATATCTTGAAAACATTTTAAAATACGTACATACTATATATATATATATATATATATATATATATATATATATATATGTATATATTATATAACATTATATGTAACATATATATTTAAAAAAATACAAAACAAGAGTATTTAAAGTACACTATTTTTAGACGACTATTAAAATTTTTTATGAAATAATTATTTCTATTAAAAAAAGAATTGTATGATTTAATTATCTTAAATATTTTATATTTAATAGAATTAAAGAGGATTATAATATATTAAATCTCATACCAAAAAAATGGTCTCAACATAAAAATGTTTACAATATAATAAATAATTAACTTACCATATTTACACTACTTCATTTTATTTAGAATGATTTGTTCTTCTTCCATTTTTTCTGATCTTTCTAAGTCCTGTTTTTCTAAGTCCTTTCTTTCTGTATCTCTTTTTTCTTTTACAATTTGACGTAGCACCATAGGGTTATTATTTCTTTATTTTTTAATGTATAATTTTCCGCTAACTTGCTGTCAACAACAGCGTGTAACGGTTAAAGTAGACGTTATATTTCGCAGAGTGAGAGACAGAGTGAGAACAGTGAGAAAGCACTCTTTGTAAGAGAGAGGATTGTGCACGTAGTACGGCTTCAAATTGCACAGTACACGGCCAGCTTCTACTCTATCTGATCCTCTTTGTCCTGGAGTACATTTAAAATTTTTAGGTATTCGTTTTATATAGATTATTATATTTTATATAGATTTTTTTACATAATAATTCTTCTTCAATCTCGTCTATTGGATTATCCCTCTTTTGTATCTATAAAATATATGATATTTTTTCATCCAAATGTAATCGCGTGTATATAAGATACTAGAAATTTTTCTTTCTTCTTCAATCCTTGGCATATGTGAAAATGAAATACTACTTTTAATCTTTGAGTTTGTTTAGTAAATTTGGGAGATTTAGATCTTACGTTTGTTTGTCTTCTAGATTTCCGTTTTTTATTAATAAGTGGAGTTTGGATTTTACTTTTAATCATTTCTATTAGTTTAGACTTCATTTCGTGCTCGATTTCCTCGCGTTAGTAATTACCACGCGTTCAGCTTTAGATCATTGGCTCAACTGTTTGCCACGTTTCTGACTATTACTTATTAACAAAAAAGAATAATTTATATTAAGCAAAGATAATATATTTTTTTACTTTATTACATATATTTGTTATTAGCAAAAAGTTATTAAAATAATTTGTTTAAAATATTATATATAATTTAATTTTTTGTTATATATTGTGTATACTGTTTAGAATTGAGTTTTTATGTTAACATCAACTCATTTTTTCAAATTAATCAGATGATTTTTTTGAGAGAAAGGCTTACATATTGGCTAAGAATAGATTTCTATTATTTACGTTTCTTCCATTTTTTATTTTTTGACTTATATTTTATATATGCATTGAATATAATTAATATTTATAGAATTTAAATATAGAATTTGAATATTAATTTAAATAATAATGTTTCAATTTTTTATATATTTATATACTTATTTAAATATTAATTGTGAATAATTAAGGGGGTACGCCACCTTAACAGGTTCAAAAAATGAAAAAAATTGTTTGCCTTATTTTAATATTTGTATCTAAAATATTGGGCCAAAAGAATTTTTCAGGATACAAAGTTTTCAACTTTTTACAAAGTCACAGCACTTTGAAGGGTCGTGCGTCCGCGCAGGTAGAAAACCGGCAGGGAGCCTATTTCTCGTCGCCCGAATGAATTCTTTTATGCTTTATGGCTTGAGATCAATATGAAAATTGTATTATCATCACAGTTTGATGTTTATCTGATGGCAATTTTAACACATTGATATGTTTGGAGACGCTGCCTCTATCAATACATGTAGAGAAGATAGCGCACACAAAAGTAGAGTCAAGTCGACGCCGCCTTGCCCTCGGTTAGCTTCAGGTAAGAGAAGATATGTCCGTTAGACAAGCAGATTTCTTTTTTTTCCCGAGCTGACATCACCAAGCACAAGATCGAGATGTCGAGAATTATATATCAATCTTATCGATTAAATCTCGCGTATCCCTTCCCTTCTAGCTTAATTGTCACAAATATATAAAACATTAAAATTAATATTTAAATAAATACTATAAATACTATTTAACTAAACTTTACTAAATTAACTTTACTAAATTATATTTATGATGCATGTAAAAAATATAATCAATTAAAGAAATAAAGAATTAAAATTAAATTATATATCATGTTTCAATTATTTTAATAATTTTTTGCAAATAACAAATATGTGTAATAAAATTAAAAAAATATATTATTTTTCCTTAATATGATTTATTCTTTTTTGTAAATAAGCAACGTAGTTAGTTGACTGTGTCGAGCTCAAATGTTCATGCGGACCTTGGGCTTCCGAGCAGCCATGTCCTGGGGCCAAAATTGGCTCTGCGAGCTAGGAGCCAAGGTGGGCAGGTGGGGGCAGACTCTTTGGAGGGTTCTGCCAAGCCTGGCACCTCAGCAGCGTCCACGGGTGAAGGTTAGGTGTCTGACTCGGTTCTGACTTAAGAGCCAATCCCCCTCCCGAAAAAGGGCGCACTCGAAGTTAATGAGTCCAGTGAAGTCACCCTGATGGAGACCTCTAAAATGGACATTGAAGCCTTGCTGCCTTTGTGCGATCAAGGACGTGAGAATAGATGGCTCTCCTTTCGACTGTAGTCGAGAAGGGCAGGAGCTCTCCGTCTAAAAAGACAAAGGGAGAGCTCTTGAAGGACACTGGGGAAATTCAATTCTTCCCCGGAGCTTTCCCCCAAGAGTTCTTCGAAAAAGGAGATCACGAAGGGGAAACTCCATCCATATTAACAATGTTGCTTATTTACAAAAAAAATAATATTATATTATATAAAAATTGTATATATATATATATATATATATATATATTTATTTATTTATTTATTTATTTTATTACATATATTTATTATTAGTAAAAGGTTATTAGAATAACTTGTCTTTTACATGCATAATAAATATAATTTATAGAATTTATAGTATTTATTTAAATATTAATTTTATTTGTAACAATTAAACTAGGAGAAAAGATAGCGAGATTGATATATAATTCTTGATAAGATTGATATATAATTCTTGATATCTCGGTCCTGTGCTTGGTGACGTCAGCTTGGGAAAAAAAAGAAATCTGCATGTCTAACGGATATATCTTCTATTACCCCTGAAGCTAGCTGAGCACAAAGCGGCCACTTGCGACTCTTCTTTTGTGTATGCTATCTCCTCTACATGTGTTGATAGAGGCAGCGTCTCGAAACTAGTCGATACGACATAATTCATCGATAACTGAAAATCATGCGATTACGCTTATGAGCTCGTTTGGACAATTAAGCACGATTAAACTTACAATACAAAATAGTAATAAATGATACAATGAAATGACTATCAGCGGCAGTTACTCAAAGAGAAAGGATTCATATACGATAAATAGCTTGGATGAAATTATTGATCAGTCGCCATTTCGATCTCAATCTCGCGACGCATGTTTTCTAATTTTGATCGCAGAATTAAAGGGAATTTTAACAAAAGCTAATTACCGTGAAGTTGCTCATCCGAATTGAGCAATACTTGACTTAATTGACGACCTAACAGAAAGGTTGACACTTGTCTCACCGATGTGTCGCAGCTAGCATTTTTCTAGGTATATACGTTGTTGGGATATTTGCGATCGATTGATAAGCATTTGAATTGAGTCGAAACGTTAATGTTTGTCCTTTAATCATATCTTATCATCTTATCATCTTATTATTTCCAACATGTGCCTTGTTAAAGTTTTTTGTAAATGTTATTCTTAGCACAATAAAATCGCTTTTACGTATTCAATACCTATCTGGTCCTTAGTCTTTTATTCTATTTTATGATTTAATTTTATGATTTAACAAAATTTGTTCGGGTCTCTATTTGTTGTTAGTTTCTAAGGTTTCGAATTTTTGTAAGATTTATCTTGCAGTTGTTGATTATCTTGCTGGTTTTTTTAGGTCTTTAGATTTCGTTATTGATCCCTTAGGTTTTGTTAGTATATATATATATTATTAATCGGTTTCTTGATAGACTTTTTTTAAGGTATATATATATATATATATTATTAATCGGTTTCTTGATAGACTTTTTTTAAGGTTTTTTTAGGTCTTTAGGTTTCGTTATTGATCCCTTAGGTTTCGTTATTAATCCTTTAGATTTCGTTATTGATCTTTCAGGTTTCATTATTGATCTTTTTTTTTCTTTACCGACATTTGTTTCAGGTGTATTTGTAGTAAAATTTGTTTCTCTGCACTCTCTCTAAAAACAATCATGAAGTTGTCTTGAAATATACGATATAATTGTTTTATATGTAATTCATGTAATTCATAATATTATTACAGTTAATTATTAATTAGTTAGTATTATTATTAATTTTCAATGAAATTACATCACACAATATTGTTTTAAACATTGTTGCAAATAAATAACTCACAAACTTCATAATAATTTTTTTACAATTTACATATAATTATTGTATAATATACTAGTTAAGACAAATTATTAAATTGTTAAATTGTTTATTAATTATCTTATTACAGTCATAGATAAAAAAAATGTTTCTTTAAAATAAAATAAACTTATATGTTGCTTTTAATATAAATTTATTGCAGAGTCTGCTATAAACTAAATGCTCAAATAAATTTCAAAAACGGAAAAATAAAAAATGAATATGTAGAAGCTGTGGACAAGTAAGTGTCTTTTACTTGAAATATGTTTACATAGATTTTTACATCGATTTCTTTTCGCATTTCATGCAACATACAATGTTAAAGTCATATAATGAAGTTATGTTTAAAAAATTCCGTTTTAGAATTGCATCTATTGTACAAATGCGTTTCACAAATGTGAATATAAAATGATACAATTTTCAAGTTAATCAGAGCAGGAAAAGAACATGATCACGCGCTTCATATCATTCAAGACCTTGTTGACAAAGTAATGAAAATTCTAAGTTAATTTCGAATGATTAGAGTTTTTATAGTCATTTTCTAGTGTAACAATTTCACGAGATTTCACGGAGCAAAGTTCAAATCAAAATTACGAATCGGGATGATTTAGTTAGCATAATATTGTTAGTTTCATATTTAAATTTCATCGAACTAATTATTTTTTATTATTATTGCAATTTTAATGCAATTTTGAAATGAAATCGAACACTAAATTTCGAAAATTAAATTACAGTTTCAATTTCAAATTCAGATAACACTATATCTAAGAAAAAGGGAATCTCTTTCTTTTTTAGTGCATTTTGATATCGAGATTTTTCGGGCATAATTATAGAGATAAACAATTAAAAAATTGATATATAATATTTTCGCTTTCGACATGTATTAGGGGCAGCGTCTGGAAACTGGCCGATACGATCTCGGCCGTCTTCTCTATAATTTTAATAATATAATTTTAACAAATAATCGATGGACAAAACAAATATATAATTTCCGTAATTAGCGCTCGAGGAGTCCCATCAAGCATTGACATAGAGGAAGGTTTTTATTTTCCTATCACAAAGTACTTCCCGTGTAGAAATGTTGATAAGGTTTTAATAAAGTCCCGATAATTTGATCTTAATATAAATCGGAGCCTCATAGAGTAAAATAATAAGGCCCTCATGTGGCATGTACAAATTGTTTACAAAACTTTCATAAGGAAAGTTTTTCAGGCCCTTATAAGGAAAATTTTTTTTTAATATTTTCAACCAGCAACAATCACATCTCGGTAAAACCTTAATATATAATTTAATCATAGAATTTGCAGTACTTGCAATAATATACAGTATTATTACTGAAAAGCAATAACGATAAAAGTTGCCAATTATTTTAAAAACAATAAAAAAACTACTACACAAAATAATTAATACACAGTAAAAAATTTCTCTAAAGAAGAGCCCAGCTCCGAGAAGCTTATGTCCTTTAATCATTTATTATTTCCATTTATTATTTCTATTCGTCTACCTTGTTAAAGTTTGTTGTAAATATTATTTTTAGCACAATAAAATCGCTTTTACGTACTCAACACCTAACGTCTGGTCCTTAGCCTTTTATTCTTTATTCTAATTATATGTTGAATTATGATTTAACAAAATTTGTTCGGGTCTTTATTTGTCGTTAGTTTCTAAGGTTTCATATTTTTGTAAGATTTATCTCTCTCAGTTGTTGATTAGATTTATCGATTTCTTGATAGGTCTTTTTTAAATTTTTTTAGGTGTTTAGGTTTCATTATTGATCCTTTCGTTATTAATTGAGGGGGTGATTTGAACAGGTTCAAAAAATGGAATTTTTTTGCTTTATTTTAATGTTTAAAGTATCTAAAATGTTGGGCCAAAAGGATTTTTCAGGATACAAAGTTTTTACAAAGTTACAGCACTTTGTAGGGTCGCGTGTCTGCGCAGGTAGAAAACCGGAAGAGAGCCTGTTTCTCGTCGCCCGAATAAATTCTTTTATGCTTTATGGCTTGAGATCAATATGAAAATTGTATTACCATCATGGTTTGATGTTTATTTGGTGGCAATTTTAACACTGTTAAATTTTAATATTATTTTTTTGTAAATAAGTATTATTAATATTAATCGAGTTCCTCCTTCGTAATCTCCTTTTTCTTTCTCGGAGAACTGCATTTCTTGGGGAAAGGGCTCCGGGAAGAACTGGGTTTCCCTAGTGTCCTCCGAAAGCCCTCTCTTTGTCTTTTTGGACGGAAGGCTCCTGCCCTTCTCGACAATCGAAGTGAGAGCCGTCCACTCGCACGTCCTTAATTGCACAAAAGGCGGCAAGGCTTCAGTGTCCATTTCAATCTCGCCATCTTTTCTCCTAGTTTAATTGTCACAAATAAAATTAATATTTAAAATTAATATTTAAATAAATACTATAAATTCTATAAATTATATTTATTATGCATGTAAAAGATATAATCAATTAAAGAAATAAAGAATAGAAAAAGCATAAATGATAGAAATCCACTCTTGGCCAATATGTACGCCTTTCTTTAAAAAATCACCTTATTAATTTCAAAAAAAATATTATTGTTAAAATAAAAACTAAATCTAAACAACATACATAATATATAACATACCAAGCAATATATAACATAAAAGTTAAATTATTACGTACAATATGTTAAACAAGTTATTCTAATAATTAATTTTTTTTGTAAATAAGGAACATTGTTAATATGAATCGAGTTCCCCCTTCGTGATCTCCTTCTTTTTCTCTCTCCCCCCTTACGATAAATAATTCGCAAAGAACTCTGCCCCTCTGCCATAAACTGAGCTTGCCGTTACCGTTTCGATATCGTGGCGCGGAAATACCGCGCCTGGCGCCCATATTCTATCTCCTTTTTTGTGGGAGATTCTGTTACCGTACGTTACCGCCATTTTAAGATACCGTTACCGCCATTTTAAGATCTCGATACCGCCAATTACTGACACCGCCAAATTTGCACGCTACCTCCTCGGGAGCGGCGTTCCCGAGGCGGGCGACGGCGTCGCAGAATATATTTAAAGATTTTGTCAAAGATCATCGGAGGAGCCAAATGAAGATAAAATCATCCTCTTATTGTCATTTTCTTATTTACGAAAAGAAAATTTATTTTATCTTATTTTTCATCAATATAATTGATTGTCCCAACTATCTCGAGTCAATTGTTAAAGATTAAATATCAGATTAATATAGATTAGTGTTATATATCATAGATATATAACATTATCAGTTGATATAAATAATAAACATTTATAGAAAATATTTTTATTGAACAATTATTAAGCAACAGATTTTAAGATGTATTTCCTAATATTACAAATGTAATTAAGAATTATGCTATATAAACGAGAACTTTTCTCTTATCTATATTTTTATGTTTCTAGTGGGTAACGAAATTCCACCAGGTTCAACAGTTCTCATCAATTCTTATCTGCTGCATCGTGTTTCTCGTTACTTTCCCGATCCGCATATTTATCGTCCGGAGCGTTTCTTTTTTGCCGGATAGTCCAAAATTACCGCTTTACACTTTCATCCCTTTTAGCGCTGGATCACGAAATTGTATCGGCTCGAGATTTGCCACATCGGTGGCTGTATTATCCGTGCTAAAAGCTTTCCGCGTGGAGGCATTCGATACAGAAGATTAATTGCGTTTTATATCGGAATTAGTACTTGTAAATGCGAACGGACTTCGTCTAAAAATAACACCACGTTAACAAGACGAAAAATTCTATTTTTAAAATATATGTCCTATTTACTCTGTATATTCTCTATATTTTTGTTGCTTAATAGAATACATATCCTATATATTAGAAAAGGAAATTATAGAAAAAAAGAGAGAGTCTCCTGGTACTAGATTAAGACCCCTATTTTGTAACTTGTTGTTATTTTACGACATCGTTGTACTAACGACTCTCTTACGAATGATTGTTTAATGACAATTTGGAAAAAGTTATTTTATAAATTTAAATTATCTTGAAGATCGCCAATAAATAAATAAAAGAGGTAGTTGAAATCGATCAGCACTGGCAATATTTATTGAGTTAAAAAATCACAATCACGACGTTTCGACCATAGGTTTTGGTCCTTTTCGAGTGAACTACAAAAAAAAAAAAATTATTTCCAATAATACAACAACAAGAAAAATAACTGATACTAAATTACATAGATGTTCGAGTAAGATTTGAGCAACAAGTTATATATACATACAGTAATTAAATTAACAGTTCTATCGTGAGAAATAAGAAATCACTTCGTCAAGATTATCATGTCACTGTCTCCATTAACACACAGAGAAAGACTAGACAACCTTTATTATTCTATCATAGGTATCGTTTAAATTTTCAGTGTCCTTTTGTAAGTTAATCGTGTTGTCAAACTTTTTTATATAAAACATTTCGGCAATTTCTCTCTTTCTCACGTGTTTCTCATTGTGTAAAATAGTCGGTGATGACCAATCGAAGTCATGGTTAAATTCCACTCTATGCTTGCTAATAACGGAAAAATTACTTTCGTGCACTTTGATGTTGTTGCGATGTTCTTTTATGCGAGTGCTTACATGTCTTTTTGTTTGGCCGATATATGATACGTTACAATTTTTGCAGTCTAGTTTGTAAACGACTTCCGTTCTGTTATTAATAGGCAACCTATCTTTACCACGTTTAATTAATGAGTTGAGTTTTTTAGGCACATTATAAACGACTCTAAAGCCTATTTTTTTAAGGACCAAAACCTATGGTCGAAACGTCGTGATTGTGATTTTTTAACTCAATAAATATTGCCAGTGCTGATCGATTTCAACTACCTCTTTTAGTTATTCTATAAGCATGTCGTTCAGGTACGAATGACTACCTCTGCTTAACGACGTTTTTTAGAAGGTTGGTACTACTTTTCTATAGTATGTGTAATGGAAATCATAGATTTTCAATGTTGGTAGTATGTCACAAACGGAAAGCAATTCTTCAAGAGCAGCTCTGTCAAATATAGTTAACAAATCTTTAAAATGTTCTATTTTCCGATTAATTTTTGAAAATTCAGAAGAAAAAGAAGAAATCTTCATATTTAATTTTAACACATATTTATTATATTTAATAAACACATATTGAAACGCTCACCGATTTTGTAATTCGTGTAATATTACTTCAATTAATACTCGATTCACGTTCATCCTTTTATTATAATTTTAAAAAATATTTTTTTTTATTTGTGTATGCGTGTGTGATATGTAATTTACATATATCACATTTCTTTAATTGTTGAAAAGAGAAAAAAAGTAATTGCACATTAATAATAACGTTTCTCATTAATAAAGTTATGAATTGGTTTTTATCTCAAATTCTGTTGCAAATTGTAAATTATTTTAAACAAGTTTGATTTTACAAAAAATAATTTCATATGTCTATAGTTGAACAATAATTTCAAAATTAATTACTTACAGCAGTATTAAATACAGCGGACTTACGCTATTTGAAATCAACTCCTTTTTTTTATTGAAGACCGATGTATTATTAATTCGCACAAATAAAATTTCGACTTGTCATGCAGGTGTACCATAGTAGTGGCAAGATCTCAATATTATAGATTAAAATGTATCTTATAACAACATCATTTCATTTAACAACACCTCTTTGGCTGTTTACGACAATTTCGTCGGCATTTTATCATTAATTAACAACAGTTACTATTTACAGAATAAGAAAAGTCATTCGTTAATGACAATCGTTACATAACAACATTGTTAAGGCTTACAGAATAAGGGTCTTAATCTAGTAACAAAAGTCTATCTCTTTCTCCTTTTCTCTTATCTATATTTTTATGTTTCTAGTGAGTAACGAAATTCCACCAGGTTCCATAGTTCTCATCAATTCTTATTTGCTGCATCGTGATTAAGATGTAGTTTTTAATGTTACAAATGATAGATAATTGAGAAATGATATATAATTGAGAATTTTGTAATGCAAACAAGGACTTTTCTCTTATCTATATTTTTATGTTTCTAGTGAGGAATGAAATTCCACCAGGTTCGACAGTTCTGAAAGGAGGTGCAAGGAGAAGGGCATATGTCCGGCTTGCTTAACGCCTCCGGGGTTAACTTTCCCCGTATCACCTCCAGTGGCAGGTCGATGAGGACTCACTCTCCCTCGACTAGGGACTTGGGGGACGTGCTGTTGAGGGCACAGACGTTCCCCCCTTAGGTTCCTTCCTGGAGGGGCGACGAGATTGCGTGGCCGCGTCTTGTCGTCATATTCGTCGAAGGTTGGGGTGTATAACACCCCAATATTTGGTAGGGAATCCTCTCTGTTAACTGAAGAGGGGTCTTGCATGCAGGGGGTCGCAGCCGAGTGCGTAAGCGATCCCGTGGTCCCCCAATTGCGATAGCGGTCACCATGGGGTTTTAGCGGGTAGTCGAGATTATCCCTCGGAGTCCCGCATAATCTCCGCCTTTCCCTAAGGGCGGGGGTATGCGTAAATGCATTTCCCCATGTAAAAAAAAAAAAAAAAAAGATTCAACAGTTTTCATCAATGATAATTTTATTTATTGGCATAAATGCGCATATTCGACACGCATTTATTATTCATTTAACGCTGCTCGCTGAAGTGCGGGCAACCAAACTATCACCCGATTTCATCAATGACCTTATTAGTCGCAATTTAGCAATGAGATCACTGATATCATATAATAGATGCGTTGTCGGGTGTGAGTATGTCCATTTTGGCATCACTGTACTTATTGACATTTTTTGTACAGACGAAAAGATATTTTTTTTCTCGAAAAACAAATATTCTACAATGATATTGTTATTATTTCTTTCTTGTTACTTTAGAGAAAGATATTCTAAATGTTTTACTCAATTTTACTTCATAATAAATTTTATTTCACAATAATTATAAATATTCTTCTCATTATAATCGCATTTTTTTTATTTTTTAGTTCTCTATTTATTGTATTAACTTCTATTATTTTCTATTATTTTTCTAATAATTTTTATTTTTTATTAATAATTAATTATTTTATTTCTAATACAAATATGAAACATGAAATTATATATTGCATATTTTATTTGTTCTCCCAAATTATTCGATTATATTTTTTGCCACGGATGATAAATATGTATTATATAATAAATTTATCTTTGTGCGAAACTTTTTAAGACAGCTCGATAATCGTCGCTACAGCAACAATTGGCGATCAATCTGTGTTCCCTACAAGTATTGGCATGCAGAAATCGGCAGTCCGCTAATCTACATTGATAAGGCAAATCATGAGAATCGACACAACAGCAGGCATCATGTAACAGTTTCTCGCCACAATAAGGATATACCGAACTATCACACAAAGGACATCTGAAACAGAAATGTGTAAGTATCATTATTCGTAATATATACATGTTTTTAAATCTCATTTTAATTTATATATATATATTTATTATTCTGTTAAAATTTGGTGATATAATTACTGATATTTATACTTCGATCTTTTAATTTTGACATTAATGGTACTAATAATGTGAAAGAATTGTATAAAGATTCAGATTAACAATATCTTGCATGTACAATATAATAAATCAACAAATTGATGTCAGTTAATTAAATTAAATTAGTATAAATTTTCAATATATACATATTTTCAACATATAAGCGTCATCAACATTTATCTAAAAGTGAGATTTACTTGCAACTTGCGGCCAGATTTTTTAGCTTACACCTATTGTTCTCCTCTTATCGCTCGCATCGTTCGTAATTACGGAACGCTCAGGAACGTGCGCGTCACAAATGTAATGTGACAATCTATCTAAGTTCTCTTTATTATTTATTAATAATAAAAATAATTATTCTATTATTAATTACGTTTTAAAACATAAATATTTTTAATTGTTACAGAACATATACGTTATGAGCGTTCGATGGCGCGGTCGCTAAGGCACGAGAGATAAGAGGAGAGCAGTAGGCGTAAGCTAAAAAATCTAACTAAAACATTATTCATTACTTTTAACCAAGTTTTTGACTAACAACTTGGGACAAACAATTTTTTATTATTATAGTACATCACTTTAAATAATTGTTAATGATGATACATAATGAGATTTAAATATAGAATATTCCATTTTAAACGAAGTAATTTTGAAAATTAGTGTTATTTGCAATTTATCGTCATGCTGAGTAATATTAAAAATCTGTGTAATTTCTGAATAGCCTTAGTATTTTATAATATATAATAATATGTTATGATATGTGAAAAGAAAAATAAAAAAAGGATATTAATTACTTAACATTAAATATTTTATGTTTGATTACGTATTATTGTAAGTCGCAATACAGAAATGTTGTAATAAAATGTTATATAAAAAATATTGTTATAATAAATATGAAATATTAATAATATAAATAATAAATATATTAAAATATAAATATATATAAATATATATAAATATATATAATATTATAAATATAATATTATAAAAATATAATATTATAAATATATATAAATATATAAAATATTGTTATAATAAATATAAAAATATAATATACATAGAAATTTATGATAAACTCACCTTTGCGATCCAGATGTAAATGAAGGAAAATGATAATTTCCTTGAAATTGTCGTACTTCATTTTTTGGCAAAGGCGTTAATGGTGCATTCATTGTATTTGTTGCATTTAATGCATGATTGCTAATTAAATTTCTATCTTCATCTGAAACAAATAGATCGTAAGAATATTTTTTGTCAAATAATAATATCTAAGACAATATTTAAGGCAATAAATTTATATAATAAAATAATTTTTAAAAAAATAACAGTTTTCGATTAATATTATTTGTTAAAATAAAAGACTTTATTTTTTTCAGAGTTCATATATTTTCGATTGTTATAAATTGCACACAAGTTTATTTGAAATATCTGTCAAACATATTTCTATATATAAAAAAATGTTCAAAATATTATATTTTATCGTCTTAATGTTTAATAGAATATGTTTAGATTTTATTTTTAATATGTTTAATGCTGTTTTTAATGGATTTACAATCTGAAATAAATGTTATTATTGTTATAAATAGAAAATATGTTAAATATTTATTTTATCTTAGCATGCATATGGGAATGATATGTACAATATTATATCTATTATAATATTATAATATTATAATATATCTATGCGTACAAATATTATTAATACATCATTTTTTAAAATTACATAATAAATATTTAACTATTTTTATTTGCAGTTATTCAGTTACTATATAAATGTAAGCTATATAATTTAATATAATATATAATATAATTTAAGCTATATAAATTTAATTAACAGATTTTCTATTATTAGTTCTATTTTTTTGTTAACAGATATAATGTATAAAGTGTAATATTCAAGAGAAAATATTTATTTATTTATCTCTATGTATAATTATCGAATAATTCGACTCACCTGATAAACCGAACACGCAGCAATGCAAAAGAACGCTGACACCAAAGAAAATGAACTGGAACGACATATTCTTATCAAAAACAAAGATCAAAATAAGATCGTAGTTTATTTGCTCTTAACACGGCTGAGATTTTTCAGAGAAATGAAATCGTTTACGGTTCTTCCTCCTTCGATTTCTTTCCATAAACCCACGCAACTTGTAACTACGGTTCTCGCTTTCCTCATAAAGAACGCGGTCGACGTACCCGTTATTCCTAACTGGTCAACGATCATTTTTTTTCTTATTATCGGTAAATATGTGGGAAAGAAAAAGAAAAAGACACAATAATGAGGATGTTAGCCTGAAATTCACAACATAAAAATAAAATATTTTTCGCAAATAATTTAATTATTGCAGTCATGTGTTTAATAAGAGTGAAAATTTTTAGGGATAAGAAAAAGAGTAATAATTATTTTTTTACGAAATATTTCGCTTTATAAAAACTGTTGCTAATTAAATATAAATCTAAATATTTTTTACAATTATATATTTTTAAAATGCAATATATAAAAAAATAATTAATTTTTTAAATAACAAAAAATATTTAAATGATATCAGTTTTCTTTTCTTTTATGTATTTTTTTCTGATTACTACATGTAAATATATTTTCTAAATTTTACTATAAATAATATCTCTAAATATAATATTTTACATTATATGATTTTATTTTGCTATCGAATACAATCTATGAACTTTTAAATTAAATTGAAACATTAATTAGAAATTAGAACAAAACGAATAATTTAAAGAGAAAGTCGACACAGAATTATTTTGCATATGTATATATATATATATATATATATATATATATATATATGTTATGTATATATATTTTGTTT
Source organism: Camponotus floridanus (assembly GCF_003227725.1). Lineage (NCBI taxonomy): Eukaryota > Metazoa > Arthropoda > Insecta > Hymenoptera > Formicidae > Camponotus > Camponotus floridanus. Next base: position 1,896,959 of record NW_020229392.1, read on the forward strand.
AAAGGCATGTCCCTCTCTCCCAGATTTGAGGCGGCCAGTGAAAATAGCCTAATCAAAATGATGTCAATATGTCAAAATTGTCATTTATCATCACTTTCTATCTGGCTGGAGGTCGATTGTGAACTTAAAAACTTATTGTTAGTGAAAATTACAAAAATTGAGTGAATTTACTAGAATATTTATAATTTCATTGGTATACCTAGTGAATTCGCTCACTTTTGTAATTTTTATGAATAAATAAAAATATAAATAAATATAAATATAAATATAAATATAAATAAATCTAAATATTTTTTTAATAAATAAGTAATTCATGATATTTCATTTTTAGTATTATAAAAATTTGTCAGACGAAGAATTTCAAAAACGGAAGAATCAATGCTCGCGACATCGATACATCGATTTGATGAGCGATCAAATACATTAGAAGGTTTAATATTTTATTTCATTATTACTTTTTTATGTTATATATAACAAATATAATCTTTTTAAAGGTTTTTGGGATCCGGAGTTTTCCGAGACAGTCTCATGCACTTTTTGACAAAATATGTTTCGTCATTCGAATCTGATTCTAAAGGCTTCATTGCAACTCGTGGTATGTACAGTAATATCATTGCCATCATTTTGGTCACTTATTTTGACATCATACTCTTCATCAATTTGATGTCACTTTGACATCATTTTGACTAGGTTATTTTTACTGCATCTGCTTCTGACTTTATGTAATTTAAATGATATATGTGGATTTAGTGTCTAAAGAAAAAACCAGAAACTCCATTACAACAAATATAATCATGAATATAATATAAGAATGTAATCATAAACGCCTTTGTATTGAAAGTTTACTGTGACTATATATTCCTGCAGAATACTCTGGAAAGAAAGAAAGTAACTGTAACAAATTGTTCTGCAACAAAATCGAAAAGAGAAAAAATATACAGTAGTGACGTAAAATGACAGTGACTCTGCAGAAAATAATAGAGAGCAAAAGATTCACGAGGTAGCTTCAATTTTATGTAGAAATTGCTATCCTCTGTTTTTACTGAAATTTATTATTCACCCATTTGGCAAGATGAAGAAGATAAACACATATCTTTATATAATGGATCTGAGGAAGAGATAGATAATATTAAAGATAAACAAGTGAAGAAAGTAAATATTTCTTGCAAAACTTATACACAGTCATTACTATTACTATTATCTCTACTAAATTTTAATTTTTTTACAGGTAGCGACTCGCTTAGCGACTGCCATGCTTGATATAAAGGTCCTTACAAAGCTAGCCTCTTTGAATTTATTCATCTCTTTGTCTAAAGAAAATCTTCAGTCGTTCTTATTTCCTCAGAATAGAAGTATATATATTTTTCTTTTTTTTGCAATGTCCTTTAATGAACACTTATTACAAAGTTTATATGCCCCAGGTAAGAAGAGTTCTGAAGACGTTATTCACAATAATGGAGCTAACAATGTACAATTGGCATTGAATCCTGCCACGAAAGAAATTGTATATCACCTGAGTGTGATGAATCTGGAGCAGAAGCTGGCTCTTATTGTTAGTGACCGTTCCAACAAAATTAAACCATTATCTGGATCATATTATGTCAATGATACTATTTTGCAGGCTACAAAATTAACTGTAATAAGAGAAAAGACAATTCCAAAAACTGTGAATGTAATTTCAGCTGAAACTGGATTTAAAGAACAGGCTGAAATGATAAAATTGTAAAGCAGGAAGGCCAGATCAAGAACTCAAACTCAATGTTTTGTACAGATAAAAGCAAGGTGAGATTAAAAAAATCGAATTTAAAAATTTCTTATAACTTCAAGTACATTTTATATATTTTTTGTTCTCAAAAGGGAATCCTGATCGGTGATGACGTATACTGCACATCAAAGTTATACAAGACTGCAGAGGCGTCAAACTCTGCTACTAAAGCAGTCAGATGTCTATTGGAGGGTTTATATTGGACTCACTTCTTCAGTGTACTGTGTCTGGTCTTCTGCCAAGACGCAAGAGTCGCCAAGCCTATGCAGACCCAAGTTCTATTAAAAAATTTCTAGATTTCCCTGCTGGAGATGCAATTATTGGTAAGTTTAGAATATATTAAGTTTTATTTGCTTGCGTTGATGAAAAAATGGTCTTTAGAATTGCTTATAAATACCCTCAATTTTCTAGATAAGGCTCTCGAATGGCAGAAATTCAAACATTGGCGTCTTAAAAAGGATTCTACTCACAGAGTGGTATGGCAGTGCGTCTCTGCGAAATCAGGGAAAGAGAGCAAAAGCGCCAGTCTAATGAATCCAGAGTATAATATCTCTTACAAATATCATGACAAAAAGTTGTTTAGCGATTCTTCCATGCAGTATCGATCTTTAGTTTGATGAAATATATTAATAACTTCTTCATTTTTATTTTCTTTTGAGCTAGCAAATTGTATTCTAAGTTTTTATGATTATGATAAATATTTTGTGCCACTACATCAGTCTTTTTAGTTAGATCTTTTTGTTGTTAGCGATTAAAATTTGTTTTTATATATTCGTGTTAATTACTGTCTATAAAGTGTTGCATTTCATAAATTTTATTAGATATTTTCTTATCTTTTTTTTAAGTCAAGTTTCTTACTGAGCATAATTTTGTGTTTTTACATATATTCTATATTTTTATATTTAAACTCTACTTGTAATGTGATTCTTTAACTTCAGAAAATCAATTCAGAAAAAAATGTCTTGTAGCAAAAACTATTAAAGAATTTTTTAAAATTGTATCTTATAATTCATTCCCTGTTGATACCATTCTCCAATCGCATTATTAATCTAATCAACAGATAAACGTTTTTTAAACATTCGAAAAACATTGCCTATTGATTGGGACTGCAATATTTTGGTAATTGCTATACTACAGGGCACCAATTATGTAACTTTTTCTCTAGGGTGGAAACGAGAAAAATTTTATAACTATCTATTTTTATTGGTGTTGAATAGAAAGAGACTAATTTTTTACTTTTTACGTTTCTGCCTAAGAGAAATGTTATATGATCGATGTCCAGGTGCGTAACGTGCGCTGCCCTTAATTGCCTTATAAAGAATATATTAAGCCTTATTTTAAATTTAATTAAATTTGAATTAAAATTCGGGGCTTATTAATTTATATATTATGATTTATATTCATATTTTATGATTTTAATTAGATTTAATTTAATTTGAGTAGATTAGCTAATTAAATCCTTATTAAGACAAATTAAATATGAATATCTTGATAATGAAATGATACTAACAATAAGAAGTACGTATATATACTTTGCACTATGAAACATATGTGTATGAGTATGCATGTCGATTAAGAATATACGACATGTATACATATGTTTTGTAGTATACAAAGTATATATACATTCTGGACATTTTTATTCGACATTCTTATAGTCTTAATTAGTTTTATATATAGAACAAATATGAACCATATTAATGCTGTTAATAAGTACTAATTTAAATTAAATAAAATTCAAATGAAGAGCTTTTATTAAGGTCTATATTAAGTTCATATTTTACTGTTTTTCGAGGGATATATATACATATATATATATATATATATATATATATATATATCCCGCAAAAAACAGTAAAATATGAACTTAATATAGACTTTAATAAAAGCTGCATTTGAATTTTATTTAATTTAAATTAGTATATATATATATATGTATGTATGTATGTCCCGCGAAAAATAGTAAAATATGAACTTAATATAGACCTTAATAAAAGCTTCATTTGAATTTTATTTAATTTAAATTAATACTTATTAACAGCATTAATATGGTTCATATTTGTTCTATATATATATATATATATATATATATATATATATATTTATTTATAATAATAATATATTTATATTAACAAATACTAATACCATTTTTTAATATTATCATTGTTATAATGTTTAATGAATAGATAAATTTTTTCTGTTTGCAAAAAAACAAAAGAGAATACGTCGATAAAATAAGAGAGATTTTATGTAATTCTAATTTATACATATTCAAAAATTAGTAATATATGTCTGGTTTAATCTTATTAAAATCTAATTAAAACAAGCTTGTCCGCGGGCCGCGCTGCGTCTCGTGACTCATTCGTGATTTTTTGACGCTTCCTAATGCTTGTTTTTTAGTTTATTAAAAATACTTTAAAAGCATCGTGCGATTTGAGAAATCGCTTATTATTGTGACACATCTGCTTCTGTATAAATAAAATCATATGATGCCGCGCGTTGAGATTGTGAGCATAATGGTGGGGAAAATTCGTATCGATAAGAATGGGATCGGCTTTTTTCTTACTAGCGGTTAGACAAGCTTGAATTAAAATAAAGAAATAAGAACAATAAAAATTGATATAATATCGAAACAAGTATTTCAAAACATTTATACAATTAGATACTATTTATTTGTTTACACAAACTATTATTATTAAAATTTATTAATTCTTTTTAAACTTATGCATTAAAGTTTAATTTAATTAATATTGTTTTTAATATGTCGTAATGTGATAAAAAAGGAGATATAATATTTCGCTTATATATATAATTAATATCTAGTAAACTGTTATATTAATATTATATTAGTATAAAGTAAATATGTTTTATATATATATATATATATATCTTAATGCTAAAAACTTTAATTACTCGACGATTATTAATTCTATTTACACCGTGATGCTCTTGGGTTTTTGAATCATTATGACGTTTAATGGAATACGAAACAAATACTTCATAAAAATGATCTCTGTTGTATAGTGACAAAAGTGAATTTTAAGAAAACATTAATCTTGTCGATATACACGTTATAATAAAACGTAAGAAGAAAAAAAACAAAGAGAGAAAAAAGTTTAGCGGCCTTGTAATTATCTCATATATGTGACCGATTTATAATTAGGACATTTGTATATGTGACCGATTCATAATTAGGACATCGATATGTTTACGTTACATTATCACTTACATGCGCTTCTCAATATATCGCTCTAGTTACAAAATTCTTCCAAAGATAAAAAGACATTGCGATTACTACATATAAGACATAAAATAAAATACATAGAGAAAGAAAGAGCGAAGTAGAACAGCGAAATATAACAGATGAGAAAAAAAAAGAGTGAGCGAGATATAACAGATTATATAAAATATTAAAATACTAAAATTTAAAATGCGCTACCGCGATCAATATCAAATATATCGATTTACTTCATTTTTATAGTTCAAACACAATTTCTTATCAATATTAATGTGACAACAATGCAGGAGTTTTGCGCTTCTAAAATTTTTTATTGGAGGTTGTTAATTTTTTTATATCTTAAATTTTTTAAGTTTTAAATTTTTATATCTTAAATCTTTTACGAGCATGCGTCATCTTTGGAACTGTACATTTTATCCCTTTTATCTCTTATCGGATCAGATACTTAACATGTGTCTTTTTGTGACATCTATATTAGAATTCTTTCGTTCGTCTTCAATTCGCTCAATAGTACTTTAGAATCACGTTGAAAAGAGAAATTAGCATAGAAAGAGCGTCAAAAAAGCTGGAATAATGAAAATGAATAAGCTAGATGCTGAAGATATGCAAGCATATATTGACGACAATGTTTTGAAAAAGATATTCAATGAACATTCAGATGCTAATAAACATATCTTGTTGCTAACTAGATCGCATTTACGTTATTGATGTGCGCGCACGTGTAGATATGCAGGCTGTTAGAGTCAAATTTCTCATCGTGAAATCTGTTTTTTACTTGCAGAGTTCTCAATTTTTTTTTAGATTTTTCTTTAGATCATTCTTTTTAAAGATAAATTTCTTAATAAATTTAAGATTAATTTTTCCTTAATAAAAATATTTACTCTTTTCGCAATTTAAAGTAAAAAAGAAAAAAAAAGTAGACAATACCATAATCACATATATCTCCATTAATTTCAAAAGATTTTACTTTGATAGAATTTTTATTTTTGAAAAGCTTTTGTTAGAAAATATATACTGTAATATTAAGTTGACAAATTACGGTAAATCACAGTCCTCCTCAGTATTTTCATTTAAAACGAAATCATTTTAATTTGCGTCCAAAGAATCTATTACAATCTATTACAATGACAATTGTAACGTGAATTGTAAAAATATCATGTATGGAATCTATTACAATGTATTACAATGACAATTGTAACGTGAATTGTAAAAATATCGTGTATAAAATGTATGTAAAATAGTATATTTTATTGTATATTTTGTTATGTATCTTTTTGAATTTATCTAGGAAGTATTACTGCAAAGTCATCTCGCAACATAAGAATAGTCTTGTGATTTTAACATACATATATGTATTTACGTAGGCTAAATCTATGAATGCGAATAGGTAATTATTTACTTTAAGGGAGTAAATAATTACCTATTCAAAAAAAATTCATAGGTTCTTTCTCTCTCTCTCTCTCTCTCTCTCTCTCTCTCTCTCTCTCTCTCTCTCTCTCTCTCTCTCTTGCTGTCTTTTCTCTTTTTCTTTTTCTCTTTATAAATCTTATCGAATCGATCTCAATTAAATAGCGATTGTCTTACTGTTACTGTGCAATGTATTCTTGTTATTAGTCATGAAAAAGATCGCAATTTAATTTTAATTATCTATAAATCGATATCAATCAAATGGATGTTATTTTACTGCAATATATTCTTCTTCATCACAATACTGATTATTTCTACGGCGATAAGTATAACTCGCATATTCAAAACACATACATACCAATATAATGATGTCTGCGAATTTAAATTTATTATTATTCCTTATCAGACTATTAAGTTTATATACAAGAAAGAAAGAGAGAAAAAGAGAATATCAACTATATTTAAATATATATAAATATATTTAGGCATGACGAATTTAGATTCGATAATAATATGATAATTAATTTGCAAATAAAATTAACTTACAAACACCCAGTTTAAAATTTTTTTATTATTTTTTTATTTATCAAGTATTTTTTTTAATATTAACAGGTAAAAGATCAATAATTGCTTCAAAGATGATTCAAAATATATATAGTTTAGTAGATTGTAATCTAGAATAAGATTCAGGGAAAAACAGTATGAAAAATTATTATAAATTTAATATAAGTAAGAATTCTTTTTAATCTGATTTAAAAAAATGATAAAAAATAGAATATTACAATTATCTTTGATATGTTTCTGAGTAAAACTGCACAAAATTCCTCACAAGTGGATATCAAAAATATTATTTTATCGAATCTCATCGAACTTTTGAAAATTAAATTACTGTTGAATTAGTGTATTGTAATGAAAATTAGCGTCGCAATTAGATTATAAGTTATAATTCATAACTTTATCATAATAAATAATTTATAACAAATAACTAATTTATAAACAATTTTGTATAAATAAGCGGATTAAAATTAAATAATTAAGTTTAATACAATTATTAATTACTTATTATATTTAAGCAAAGCATTTAATATTTATCTAACATTGCGAATCTAAGTCAAAAGATACACGTAATCAATCAAACTATGACTCTGCAGAAAATTAAATAAGTGATTTGATCGCGCACGTGGCTATTATCAGCGACTGCAGGTAGATAAATCATGTGTAAATCGATTGCTACTAATTAATAGTTGAAATTTAGAGAGGAACAAGACCAGTCTTGAAACGGAAGAATAAATGGAACTTAATGAGTGCATTCTTAAATTGTAATAGTATGTACTATCTTATTCTTATGTATTCTCTTATACATATATATTCTTATATCCTCCGTTCATTCGCACTCACACGCGTGGTGCAGAGACCTTGTTACGTTCACATGGCACGTGGCGATAAGGTAATCATCGTCGATGACATCATATATGATGTTATCCGATATACTTACCGAGTGAAGGAGAACGTCATCAGGAGTTTTGATGGGGTCGATTTATTGTCTGGTTGATCTACATAAGTTAGTAAGTATAGTTAATCTACATAAAAGTGAATAAAATGCCGAAGACATAGTCGAGAGATAAAAAATATCTTTACAAATGAAGATTTGAGAATTGATTTGAATGAGAATTGTTCACAGAGATACCGCACAATATCAAGAAGCTTTCGTAAAAAAAAAAAACACAAGTGTAAGTGAAGGACATCTATGGAAAGATAAGAAGCTTTATATATGCGAAATGTAAATTTAGAATTAAAGATTAAAAGATGGCCTCATTTAGTGATAAATTTAATTGAGATGTATAATGTACATATCTTAATTATATGTGTTCCAATGTGAATATAAAAATCGTTGAATATAGAAATAATGTTGTACTTTTGTATTTCAATTGAAATCGAATTCAAAGATAAAAGAGAAGATAAGTGAAAAAACATATTGAGATCATTAAATTGAAGTTATTTATAACGCAGAAGAATCAGTGCTAAGTAACGTTACTGATAAATATATATAGTATTAAACAAGGACACTTATTTTTCCACCAAGTAAATAATTAAACGATTGCATAAATATAACAAGTGAGATCGTTGTTTAAAATGTCGAGTACAAAATGCAAAAGAATAATTTCAAGATACAAATCTTTCCATATTTAATCTTTTTTTTATTAAAATATTTAGAAACAATTTTTATTTAAAAAAATTTTACTATAAAATCTCATAATATTAATTTTTTATATCACTGTATACTTCATAAATTGATATTTTATTGTATTTAAATTATTGCATTTAAATTATACTAATAAGGATATAATGGATTAATAAGGTTTTGGGATTTTTTATCCGCATTCAGTTCAAAACAATATGTCGTCGTAATTTTCAATAATTGGAATTGACGCATTGCTATAATTTTTCTAATTAAATTCTTCAAATCCTACACACTGCATACATACATAAGCGATGATATAAAAAAAGATATAAAAGCAATAATGTTGGGTAATATTGACTACATCTTGTACTTTGTTATAACAAATATTTCAAGCAATATAATTGCAATGACATCGCTAATAAAAATAAATGATAGAATTATTTTATTATATTTTTCATATACGTATGGCGGAGTTGATAAAAAATATACTAAAACATATTTACATAGAACTCTAAGTTATAGGATGCGAGATATACTGTCTTTATTTTAAATTGATAGCGTAATATTTGTCTCGAAGCAGGAAAAATTCTATATGCGCAGATGTCATGTATTATTAATTATCGTATTATATTCATGTTCTTCTAAAAAAAGTAAAGAGTACCCGATGAACAAGTCAAAGTATAAACAACAGAACTTTTATTCATATGATAAAATTTGTAAATTTTGTAGAAAAATTTTACCATTAAATCGCGTATTATGAAATTTTTTTACTTGATTAAAATTATATATATATATATATATATATAATTTTAATCAAGTAAAAGACACACACACACACACACACACACACACACACGTGTGTGTGTGTATGTCTTGCTGAATTAACAAAAAAAGCAATTTCGCATTATTTTGATTTTGTATTTTGTATATTCATCTCTATATTTACAACTAGATTCTATATTTACAGCTAGACAATATTAGAGATACAATATTAGAAAATAAGAGATTAAAAATATGTGGAAATTTAAGATATTAATGGAATGACTCACTTAATTGATATAACAGGAAAATATGATTCTTACGTAACTTTATTGCGATGAACAGATGCTTATATGAAAAGATCTGCGATTTCGCAGAATGGATAAAATAATCGAAACAAGGAAATAATCTTTCTAATTCTTTTTTTATTGTCGATGTTTTAATAAAACATTGTTGCCGAACAATTCATTATTATTATTTTGTTTATAGCATGCATAATTAATCAATCTAATTCAAAAACCAGTTTATCAAAATCAATTTTTTAATCTTTCTTTTATCTCTGATCATTTAAATTTGTGCCGAAATGTTTTGCTATTGAGCAAATCATTTAACAAAGAATCAGAAAGAAAATAACAAAAAATAATAATCCACGTGCAAGAATCTTACTATTTATATACGTGATAAAATAAACATATCAGTATCATTAAATAATTATTTATTCATTTATCGCAATGATAAAACGATTAAGATAAGTCAACAAATAAATATTCGAGACATGAAATAATACCGCACGTGGAGAATGTTTTTTGCCACAGGTTATAATAGCAACGTTTTTTTGCCTCAGGTTATAATAGCAATTCTATTGTTTTTTTACTTCTAATTATCTTGTAATGAATATAAAAACTAATGAAATACTAATTAAAGAATAATTAGAATGTGTATTTTGTTTTTCTCTCCCTAATAAAATTATAATGCATATAAATTCTTTTTCACGTAAAGTAAAAAAAATATTGTATTGACCTAAATTTTAAAGATATAAATACCACGTGTATACAACACAACGTAAATGTGACATGGAAACATTCACTTTCAAGTTTCGCAATCGTTACGTGTCTTCGTAACTCCGTGAACATGCTTGTGTGCCAAATATACCAAATTATTTTGGTTTCTGATTGATAACTTTTTTATTTTAGTAAGAAAAGTCTTTAGAAAAAGGTGCAAGTATTATTTTCAAACATTATAAAGAAATGTGTAACGCGTGATAAATATCAAGTCTAACAGAAACTTAATAATTTTATATTTCTCAATATAATTTTCTACATTTTTTAATAAAAATACATATTATTGTTTTTATTGCATTTCATAGTGCTATTAAAAACTGTATATACTGATGGTCTGTTTCGCAAGACGGACGTTTCTATATGATAAAAAAAGAAAATCATGTCGCACACAAGAGCTGCAATATTTGCGAATGACAGATTTACAGATAAAGACTTACATGTTATTATTATAAAAAAATGTTATTTCATTATCTAAACATTACATATTTGATATAAATTCATCTTTTTCGAAATAGGACAAAATAAATCTCTTTTCCTCCATCATATTATCTATCATCTCCGATGTATCGACACGGAAAGCGAGACTCTTTTTTTGCGAAATCTCTGACAGTGAATGTCGCATATAATGCAAATTATCACACTGTCATCGACGGTAACGTTGGCGGGAGTCGCTTCTTTTTCATGTGGAAATTCTTGTCTTAAGAGATGAACCTGACTGAGGCTGCGGGCGATGTCGATGAGCGATAGGGAGGGCGAGCGGCGATCTCGGAGGGGTATTCGCTTCTGTATTTCTGCGACTTCATTTACACACGCGCACACACATATATAAACGTATACAATGAAATATATATGTGTGAATATATGTTTTCTTTTCACATCTATACACAAACAGACAGATACATATATGTCCCACGTGTTCGCTACTTTATTGGTGAGGAAGCTAGCCACTGCCCATCTGGTGTAATACACCGGACATTCCAGTAGTATATAAGGGCAGCTTTTTCGTACGATCATGCATTATAACCGGAGAGAGCAGCCACGAGTGACACGTCTTTATAACGCGGTTGAGAAATCGGCAATTTTTCTTATTTTTTGAAGCTCTTGTGACGCTTCTCTCTTTTTCTCGTCCTCTTTCTGTGGACTTTGCACGAGATCGTGACCTTTCGTTTCCTCCATATATTTACACCTAAGATTGCATTTTTTCCGTAAATACTAGTGAACGTGTTCATATTAAGATCGGATCTCTTGACACGATCTCCGCAATCGCTCGTGAAAAGATTTTCAATCTTATTGCAAAAATTAAGAGTCCAGAATTCCTCGACATAATTCTTTTTTAAAGAGATCTCGGAAAGGAAGAGTGTTAGATCATTCTTAAAATCTAACGAAGAGATTTGAAAAATTTTGTTTTGCCTCTTTCTGAAAAAAAGAAGCCTATATCGAGCAAGCACTGCTTCTGAAAAAAGAAGCCTATATCGAGCAAGAAGACAATTGATCACAGCACTAACATGATTGTAGAGTCAATTTTTATGGCAGAAGGATCTTGGATGATCCTCTCTGTCTGTCTGCTGTCACTTCTGTTAGCTTTATTGATAAAGCGAGGAAGATTTTTGTACGCCTTGAGGAAGGTACCCTATCCCACAGCACTGCCCATCATCGGTAATGCTTATCAGCTCAACTGTTCGCCAGAAGGTAAGCCCTTGTGATTTCGGCATATTAAAAAACATAGCATCGCAGTGACAATTATGTATCTTACATTTTTCATGCATGATAACATCATAATTCGTTAATATATGGCTATTATTACTGATGAGAGGACGAATTAACAATTTTGCTAAAAATGAATGTAAATGATATTCATTAATATTGAATATAATATATAATCTTTTTTTCGGTTGTTCATGTGTCGCATAAAAAAGTTATTATTACGAAAAGGTTATATAACTAGAATAATATTTATATTATTCATCAAAGAAAGAGAAAAGATAATTATTGCATGTAAATTTTATTGAGGTTGCAGATTGTGTGTGTGTATATATATATATACATACACAATCTAACACATATGTGTGTGTGTGTGTGTGTGTGTGTGTGTGTGTATGTGTGTGTGCGCTGTGTGTATTTGCCCAATGTTTTGCCTAAATTATACAACATAATTTTATAAAATTGTGTTATTTAGACAATATTATAGAAAAAATTACATTACATTACAATTTTGAAACATTACAGTGAATATGTAAAACATTTTTTGCACGATAATTAAAAGCATTGTATGTAAGATCTCTCTCTCTAATAAAGTAGACTTCGAAAAAACATTTATGGAAGATGTAACAGTGTTTACTCCAGAATATTAGAGAAATTCCTTATATCGTAATAAGAATTAAATGAGATTTCTCATACTCTAAAAATGAATCAATGTATTATCACTGAAAAACAGTAAATAGTCACTGATTACAGCAGTTATAAGTACAGCACTGTAAATCAGTGATATTTTATTGAAAGAATCAGTTAATAATTTTGACTGTTTCAATCAGTAATATTTCTCAGTATCAGTAATATTTCTTTCTATCGTCAGTAATATTAAATTATAATTCATCTCTTCATAATTTTCATTAAGTCGTCAGACATTTAATTGTTCAACTTATATAAGATCGATTTAATAACTTAAGCCCTTCTATTGAGATTGTATCAGAAATTAAATCAAAATAATCCTTCTAATTTTATCTGTCGCTCTTTCCAAACTTTATATAATTCTTATGACTAAAACTAAATACGAGAGAGATAGCGATCATAGCGGTAAACGAACTACCGATTACTGGTTTTACAGTGAAATTTACTGGTTTTATAGTGAATTTTATTTTACTTGACCATAATCAGTGAGATATAAGATAAAATAACAAAAAAATAAGCGTTCCCTGAAAATCAGTAAAATACTCACAGATTCTCAGTGAAATCTTATTTTACTGTTTAAATTAGTGATATTTTCACTGATTCACTTTTAGAAAGTACGTTTTGATTTTATTTTAATTAGTATTGCTTATGCAAAATGAAATAATTTCTTTTCGTAATAAACCATGAAGACAGTTTCTTTCATAATAGACCGTGAAAAAATCAACCAAGTATATATAATATAGTGCAATTTTGTTTAAATTATTATAACAATTTGATATTGACTGTAAAACAGTATTCGTTCTTTTTTAACAGTATCTGTTCTTTGAACGTTCAATTCTTAAAAAATTCAGATCTTATTATATTTATTCTGTTAATTACACAAATTGATTATTATAATAAGAGACAAATAATCTCGCATAACTTTCGCGCGTAGAGACACTCACGCGACGGGAGAAAATAATAAAGAAAAAAAAAACGATTCGCGCCATCCACTACTAAAAATCGGCCACCTTGCACGTGTCAAGAAACGAAATTGTGAGGAAGAGAAAAAATAAAACGAACCGGGTCGAGGTCGTTTGGGCAGTCTGAGTATTATTACACGCGATTTTATACGGGCAACAGTATTATGTACGCTCCTCTCGTTTCAGGGAGAGAATAAAAAAGCATCCACGCAGGCAGGACAAAGTTTTATAAAAAAAGCCTCCTGCATCTGAGATTCTTCGCGATCGGAGAACGACTCCGAATCAGATTTCAGCCAGACGTCGTCGGTCGCGAGAAGAGAATAGAATTTAATTTGATGCTACGTACGCGTTATGACGCATATGTCAATTAATCAGATCGACCAGCACAAAAGGGGAGACGTGTAATTAACGTATATAATGGCAACGAATATGCATTGCGAAAACCGTCATTGATCCCTATTGTTTCATAAAACAAGAAAAAGAATATATATCGATGTATTTAAAGCGATAAAATCTTAGCCTACAACGACACTCTATTGCAAATATTGTTAATCAATATTTTTTTCTTTTTGATTTTATTTTCGCTTATTATGTGCTTTCAAAAAATTTCGGCTTCAATCAAAATTTATGGCCGCTCTTCTTCTTCCTTATTTTATAAATAATATCTAGGAAAATTTACATCAAACTGATGAAAAAATTGTCAAGAGTTGAACTCTTTAGTCTCTACATACTCTGCTAATGTCTAATACAAAATAGTTTTATATAGGCAAAAGACATAATAATAAAAGACAAAAAGAAAGAGTAGAATAAAAAATCTTTAATAAAATAAAATAAATAAGAAATAATGAAAAGATTAAAAAAGATTTTGCCATTTATTGTTTTCCATTTGAAAACATTTACTTATAAATTCAATTTTTTAATACGCAAAAATTCTTTTTTAGAACAAATCTTAGTTTGCAATATATTGGATATTCATTAAAGTAAATATCGATAAATGTCGACAATAAACGAAATATAAATACGATTCTATATGTTTCTTCGTATCAAAAAAAAATATCATTTCGAATTGTCACGCAGAACCGGTCCCTCTTTTATGCACAATACATTTTGAGCGTTATGTCAAATTTATTCATTATTCAAACTTATGACGCATCCTCTACGGGAAAGCGGGGAATAGGCCAGCTGACATAGGCTAGCTCCCGGCCTAAAATAGGTCATCGAAGGCCCACTACTGTCCGAAGGACGCTTAGCGTCTTGTTGCACGCCTGTCAAGGTCTCTGACAGCGAAGTCTTTCTCATTCTTTTCAGAGCAGTATCTCTTTTTCTTTCTCTCTCTATCTCATTCTTTCTCTTCCTTCCTCTTGATTTCTGTCTCTTTCTCTCTTGTTCTTTACATTCCCCCATCATCCATGTGCAAATATATATGCTGTTTATGTTCGACCGGTCAATGTCCAGTCAGTCTCGGCCGTCAACTCACTGCACGTGCGATTTCTCTCTTTCTCTGTTGAGTCGTACTCTTTCTTAATTCCCCATCTCTCTTTTTTCTCGTTCTTTTTTTCTGTTTATCTATTTCTACATCGACCTTTTTTTCAATGTATCATTCAAAAAATATAAATAATTTATTATTTCTCTTCATTTAGTTGAAATAAACTACATATAAATTTTAATCAAAAAATGAAATTTTCATATGTAATGTTAAAAAAATTTATAAATGAATTGTTTAAAACATAAAGAGAAATTAAAAGAAAGAATTTTAAATATTTTTTTTATTTTTAAGCTATCTATACACGAGAAAAGAGCGATTAAGAGAATATATATATATATGAGAATAGATATATGAGAAAGAATATATATAAGAGAATATATATATGAGAAAGAAATAATATTCTTTTACATAGAGTTAAAAATATCGACATTCCATTGTGTAATTGCCTAATAAGTAAATGGAGAAATCTCATTAAAAAATTGACAAAATAATGAAATTTTAGCGAATTTACGTTTAAAATTCAATTCGTCTCTTTTTTCCCAGAATTTTTCCAGAATTTGATCAAATGGGCTGAAGAATTTGGTAACATTTATTTGATTTGGGTCGGCCTGCGACCTTTTATCTTTCTTTATAAAGTTGAAGCGATACAACCCTTGCTTAGTAGCAGTACCCATATTGATAAAAGTCTGGAATATGAATATCTGAAGCCATGGCTTGGTACCGGCCTGGTGACCAGCACCGGTAAGTGATTAACGATTCGTTAAGATCATATTGCGACGACGAATATTTTTTGTTGGATATCACATCTGGCCTCATTCTGTTTGAACAAGCTAAATTTAGCTAGATATACGATGTGTTTTTAAGATCTTATTCTATTTAAATTTCAATAGACACTTTTGAAATTTAAATAAAAGAAGATCTTAAAAACACATCGTGTATCTAGCTAAATTTAGCTTGTTCAAACAAAATGAGGCCATGTATGTTCTTGCACAATCGTATTTTTATTTTAATATGTAATAATATATATTATGTTGAATATCATCGAAATGTAAAAATAATTAAAATTATATTCTTTTTTTAGGTGAAACATGGCACTTTCGCAGGAAATTATTGACGCCGACGTTCCACAGCGGTCTTCTCGCAACATATTTTAAGATTGCAAAAGAAGAAATGAATGTTTTAATTTCTTGTTTTGAAAAAGAAAGTAACAAATGGTTCGACGTAGTACCCTATTTAAAACGCGCCACTCTCGATATTATATGCGGTGAGTTAATATAACTGCTATTTTGATCCAATAGTTTAATAAATTTAGTTTTAAAGTTGTTTTAATTACACATAATAATTAATTTGCGATTTACGAATAAACAATTATTTCTAATTAAAAATATCATTTTTTGTATTAAATTGATATATTTTTCGTTGTTTTATTGTATATATTTTATATACTTTATGTTCTTTTTTTTATTATTATTTATTATTATATTTTTATATATATTTATTATTAGTTTTATTAAAGAAAAATATATTAATTTTTTTAATGCAACAACGTAATACAAATCAATTCAATCAACAAACTCTAGTAGAAATAATTTTTTATTTAAAATAAAATAAACTTATTTTATTGCAGAATCTGCAATGGGATATAAACTAAATGCTCAAGTAAATTCCGAAAATGAATATGTAGAAGCTGTGGACAAGTAAGTGTCTTTTGCCTGAAATATGTATAGATAGATTTTTACATAGATTTCTTTCGCATTTCATACAACATACAATGTTGAAGTTACATAATGAAATTATGTTAAAAAAATCCTGTTTGTAATTTTCAGAATTGCATCTATTGTACAAATGCGTTTCACAAACGTGTGGGTATCAAATGATAAAATTTTCAAATTAACCAAAGCAGGAAAGGAGCATGATCACGCACTTCGTATCATTCAAGACTTTGTTGACAAAGTAATGAAAATCTTAAGTTAAATAAATTCGAATGATTAGAGTTTTTATAATCATTTGTTAGTGTGACAATTTCACGAGACTTCACGGAGCGAAATTCAAACTAAAACTACGAATCGAGATGATTTAGTTAGCATAATATTGCAATTTTTATATTTAAATTTTATCGAACTAACTATTTTTTATTATTATTGCAATTTTAATACAATTTTGGAATGAAATTGAACACTAAATTTCGAAAATTAAATTACGGTTTCAATTTCAAATTTAGATAACACTATATCTAAGAAAAAAAAATCTTTTTCTCTTTTTAGAGCAATTTGATATCGAGACTTTTCGGGCAAAATTATAAAGATAAAAAGTTAAAAAATTGATATGTAGTATTTTCGCTATCGACGTATATACGGACTGTTTCATTCATAGGTAATCGCACAGAAAAAGATCGAATGGCAGCAGAAACACGATGGGAACCTCAATGAACCGCCGAATAAGAAACAGGCTCTATTGGACTTACTGCTCGACATATCGAAGAATGGAACTGTGCATCTTTCAGATGCGGATATTCGTGATGAAGTAAATACTTTTATGTATGCCGGACATGACACAATGGCTACCAGTATATCCTGGACGCTTTACGCGTTGGGGCGACATCCCGAATATCAGGTACGTTGGTCCTATTGCATTAACATTTAATTTTAGCAATTCTCATTGGAATTTAATGAATCTTCGACATTTACAATATTTCTTTGAGAGAGAGGAAGTGAGATTTTTCATCTAAATAAACTTAAAGAAATTGATATTTGATATATTTTAAGAAGGTTTATTTATAATTAATAGATACATGTACTTTTCTCTCATATTTTTAACTTAACATCCTCTTCTGCTTTCTCTTAGGAAAAGATCTTAGACGAATATTACAATGTATTAGGCACAACAGAAGTAACATTACAAAATATCCACAAATTAACATGGCTGGACGCCTGTATTAAAGAACAATGGAGAATATATCCAGTAGCACCGCTCATAGCGAGACAAATCTATAAACCGATCAATTTGAGTAAATATCTTTTAATTCTATTTTTCGAAAAATCGATATATTCCTCTTCACAAAATATTATTTACTTGATAATATTACTGCATTATTATTTCATATATCTTAATGTTATAATCATAGATATATAACATTATCAGTTGATATAAATAATAATCATTTGTAGAGTATATTTTTGTTGAACAATTATTAAGCAACAGATTTTAAGATATATGTCCTAATATTACAAATGTAATTAAGAATTGTGTAATGTAAACGAGGACTTTTCTCTTATCTATATTTTTATGTTTCTAGTGGGTAACAAAATTCCACCAGGTTCAACAGTTCTCATCAATTCTTATCTGCTGCATCGAGATTCGCGTTTCTTTCCCGATCCGCATATTTATCGTCCAGAGCGTTTCTTACCGAATATTCCAAAATTACCTCCTTACAGCTTCATCCCTTTTAGTGCTGGATCACGCAATTGTATCGGCTCGAGATTTGCCACATCGGTCATCAAAGTGGCTGTGTTATCCGTGTTAAAAGCTTTCCGCGTGGAAGCCTTCGATACAGAAGATCAATTGCGCTTTATATCGGAATTAGTACTTGTAAATGCGAACGGACTTCGTCTAAAAATAACACCACATTAACAAGACGAAAAATTATATTTTTAAAATATGTCCTATTTATTATATTAAAATTTATTATATTTAAAATTACTTATTGTAAGATATATGTCCTATTTACTCTATATATTCTATATATTTTTGTTGCTTGATAGAACATATATCTTATATATTAGAAAAAGAAATTGTAGAAAAGGTGAAAGAGATAGATTTTTGTTATTAGATTAAAACTATTATTTTATATTATTATTTGTTATTAAAACTTCTATAAATGTTCCTGCGAAAAACAAATTTTTTTATCACATATTGAATATGTTCCGAAGTCACTATAAGGAAATATTTTGATCAATTGTCTTGTTGCTTGATAGAATATATAGGATATATATCCATTTTTCAAGAATTATTAATTGCATATGCAAATATTGATAATGCATAATTTGGAATCAGAATCATATTTTTTTCATTCATGGTTTTAATGATAATTATTAAAAAATAAAAAGAAAATTTAGAAAGTTAACGTTTATTCTTTTTTCTGAATGAAACATGTATATTGGATATTTTTAGCTATTTCAAACAAATAAATATAAAAACTCAAATCTATACATATAACATTATGTGTACATATGTATAGATCTGAGTTTTTATATTTATGTACGTACGTTTAAAATTACATAAAATGTATGTACATACGTTTGTGTGGATGTATGCGCGCGTACATGTATATACATACATGCACATATACATACACATATATTGTACAAATTTTTATATATATTCCAAAAATTGCAAATATTGATAATGTATAATGAAAACAAAAAGAAAGAGGAAGCGAGTTGAATTACATTTCTTGATACATTAAGATAAAAATATGTGAAACTGATGAATACAATCCGGATCTCGATGCCGTTTTCTCCACTCTAAATGCATGCTAGTGACTATCACGGCGTAGACAATATTGTTTTTCGCGATTCTCTGTCGCTAGCATGCACTTGGAGTGAGGAAAACCGCACCGAGATCTGGACTCTGCTGATAAATAGGAACAAAAAATTATAAAAATGTATATATGTGATATATGTGAGATAGATAATTAAGACTGTTTATTAAATGCGCGCATTTATTATATTTCTATATTTTTATTAATTCTAATAGCCTTAATCGCTCTACGTGCTAGCTAAGCCAAAAGGAACTTGCTAGATTAACCAAAGTTAAGAAAATTTAGAAAATTTAGAAAATATATCCTAATTACTATATATGTTCATACTAGCACTTCGAACGATGCGGTTTAATAAATTGGTTCAGTTAACTCTTTGCTATCGAAATTAATCCTACATTGTTTTTTTTAATTTTAAATTTGAAAAAAGTAAAACCTCATTTTATAAAATCGTACTTTTAAAATAATTTATATAGAAAATTTATACGTTCCATTACTAAATTCTTGTACTTGTTTCCTACTATTTTATTTTGTTATATATAATACATATGATGTTATATCAATAAACATTATGAAAAATTGATATAAAAATATGCAAAATACTTTAACCAATGTACTTGTAAATACTTGTAAAAACTAAGCACACTTTAATGATTGCCGGAAATATACAAAATGACACGACTTTAATTAAAATTAAAGTGCTATATAAGTTTGAAAAAATAATTTTATACTTATTATTTTGTTTTTATACCTGTTATTCGTTGTCTAACACAGTGCTGGGATTTATTTGCTTCAGCAGATATCCTCCGTTGAATCTGTTGAATACGAAACTTCATCAATCATGACATATGAGTGAAACACATTGATCCTACAACTATTATACATGGTTGTATAGATGTTTGATTCTTTTTCTGCTTCATCGATAGCTTCTCGAATCTTTGTAATATCAGCAGAAGTCTACAATAATATAATCAAATTTTAAATTAATCAAAACATTATGTGTGTTTAAATAAAAATTTTAGATATCAATATGCTTACAGTTACACATTTTATCATATTATCTTTCGACAAAGCAATGAATGCTTTATTATAGTTTTTCTTTGTCGCAATGTGTTTTTGTTTGACCTTTTGTTTGGAGGGATCATGTATGAAAAAAGTTGTATTGTTATAGCTAATTTGGAATCTATAAGAAAAAAAAAGACAAATTATTAAGTTATAATCAAGCATATTGCGTATTGTATATATAGTGCAATATATAATAATAATATAAATATAATAAATAAATTAAATTGTGTGCCTGTGCCTTCAAATATATCTAAATTTAATGTTTCTATTAAATCTGAGAAATCATTATTTTTATTTGTAAGTTGTACATTTTGTTTTATTGTATTAAAAAATTCGTTCCATTTTTCTAAAGTTAAACAGAAATTTATTAACTGCATTTGCTCAAAATCATGTTTGATAAGTTTATATCCATATGGATGTTTTAAAAGAGACCATTCCTCAAATATGTTATTCAATCCTTTATCAGATGATTTCATTAATAATTAAAGTCGATATTTAGAAATTAAGTGTCATTTATCCAAAACTATCCACATCCCAAGGTGCTTAGTTAATTTTTAACCAATCCAAAACATTTTGAATATCTTCATTGCTCACTAGAAATGTATAATAATTATGTAATATTCATTTGTAAGCATTTCTCTACTAAATTCTTTACCATCATTATCAATAAAATTATCATCAGGATCAACTTCAGGTTCTTGTATCAATCATTTTTTTAATTTTGAAAAAGCATATTTTCTGCATATTTTCTTGCGCTAACACGACAATAGTTTACCTTTCATAGCTATTGATTTCTTATTCAAAGTGTGGATCTTTTTTCCATCTATAAAGTAGATACCTTCAGCTTCAGAAGGAAATAACTTGACAATTCGTTCTAAAATGCCTTCGGCTATTTCATTTGTCATACTGTAAAAATTATTCCAACGTATTATATAATTATAAATATATATGTACAGTTATAAAAATAATAATAAATTCTGCAAAGAAAATAATATTTATAATAATATAGCATAGGAAACATACACAATATTATGATCCTTCATGTAAGTGATAATTATATTGCAAAGCTTATTTCTCATTGACCCACTTAGTTCTTTAGTCTTGAGAGTCACATAAAATTATTCTATCCATTTTTGATTATTGTAATAAATTTTCAATGCTAGAAATTGTTTCCAAAAACATATCTTGAAAAGTAGATGCATTTTTTTCGCATAATATGCTTTTTTTGCTATAATTTTCACAAGTACTCATCTCTTGTATTGCATTTTGATATTTTTTCAAGACTAGTGTTGGATATATGAAAACTATTTCCTGTGCTCTAAAAAGTACACAAAATTTATAGTACGTATGTTTAGAAAATGATTTAATTCTGCTGTTTTTTTGTTAGGATTTACGATTGTTACTATTCTTTTTATTATTTTATTTTATTTTACTATTTATTTTTACTATTCGATTTACTATTCTTCTATATTATTTGAGTCAATATGAGCTAAATCTACTTTTCATAACTTAATAAAAATGTCGAAAAGGAAATAAGTATTTACAAATTTTTAGAAACAAATGTACCTTCAGAAATCCTCTTTTACAATACTTTTTAAGAGTTAATGTATTAATAATTTACTTAACATTGAAAGAAAAATATTTTCTAACACGTGGCATGCCACATACATGTACCATATTAAAATATAATAATAATAAAATTAGCCTTTCTTAACATTAGGTAATTTTAATTATAATTTATTACAATGGTCAGAAACAAGTAGAATAATTGTCGACATAAAAAACCATAATTATGTTCAATTTTCAATTATTTTCAATTATTATTATATAGATATTTCTAATGTATTATAAATATTTAAGTATCTAATATATTATAAATTATAAATTATTTTTTTAATAATATGAATACTATTTTATTATTTTATAATAATTTATATATAAATATATTTTATAATAATTTATATATTTTCGTAAAACATGTAAATTGTATAATAAAATATTTTTTAAGCCACATTTGCTTTTAATATGAACAAAAAATATTTGCTATCCGTCTTGTATTTTTATTAAAGTACCCAGCTAATCATTTCTGTGAATGCAAATGCAGGCAACATATTCTGTTTATCAAAAAGCTGCAAATGAGAAACATACTTTGCCATTGAAAATACTGTGAACACAATTTCAGTAAATATTCATCAATATCGTTCAGACAGATTACGTGACAAAGTGGCAGTGAATAGCAAGCAGATCTGTAGAAAGTGATGATGACAGAAATGCAGCAGATCTGTTGAAACATCATTTTGCAACAAAAACACGCAAACATGCCAAAAGTAGTTTGAAGATTTATTTCTGTTCACTATTTTAATTACAGGATGTTAATAAATCTGCTCTCGGTTTGTTGCATTCATCTGTTATCGCACTGTTAGTGACACATCTGCACTGTGTGGTTTTGCACATAATTTAATAGAATGCGATTTCAACTTTTGGTTGCAATTGGAGCGCACTTGACACAGTATGCTCTGGATTTGACAACTTCGTTCGGCAGAAAATTGTTTTCCGCTTGCTAGCAATCCGCAAACAAATGATTAGCTGGGTAAATATAAGATCAAGTTATAATAGATGTTAATAAGATCAGGTGTTAATAAGATCAGGTCTTATTAATACAATAAAAATAATTGTATAGAAAAAATGATTAAAAATATAAAATAAAAATAAAAATATATTACCGACAGTGATTTTATACTAATAAACAAAACAATCAAACACCAAATAAAATAATTTTTTTAATACTTTATACCAACAGAGTAATTTTTATATTTGAGTTAAATAAATCAAAACAAAACAACAATCAACAATGGAATATTTGTTAAACCCACATTAGTTTCTGCATCTGAACTTGTGCTTATTTCTTTCTTTTGTGAAAAGTTTTTTTCCAATATGATAAAAAAGTTATGCGTGAACTCACTTCGGAATTCAGCAATTACTTATTCATCTAAGTCTTTCATTAATTCCATTGTGATTCCGTTTTCTTCAATTAAAATATGAAAAAAATTCAATATTCACAAATTTTTCAATTAAAAAATGAAATTTTTAGAATGTGTACACAAATGCTGGCTTTTGTGTGTGTGTGTGTGTGTGTGTGTGTGTGTGTGTGTGTGTGTGTGTGTGTGTGTATGAAAAATATATTATGTAAAATATTTATAAAGTTAATTAACACGAGATGACACAAGAAACCAAGTAAAAAAATAATACACCATAAAAATTAATATACTGCAAAAATCATATATACAATTTCCGCCTTAATATGTCAAGTTTTTGAAATTTTCCATAAAAAATACATGCGTTAGTTTATCATATATAATACATGCGTTAGTTTATCATATATAATCCAGAGATAATCTGAAACCTTATTGTGGATGCATATAGTAAAATGCTAAATATATTTTTCTAATTCCGCGTTTCACTTTTCTTACATGAAAGTTACATTATGTTATTTTTTAGTTTAAAAATTAGAGACATATTTAATGTTCATTAAACGACTCTGATATACAAAACTTTATTATAAGTTCATATTACATGTAAAACGCATAAAAATCGTATTGCATGACACTAATTTCTAGAGCAAAGATAATGTTTTAAAATACTTATTAATTACTTTCGAAAACATTAGCATAAGTGCTTATTCCCAATTGTTGTAAAATATCCGTAACCTGCATATTTTCATAAAATGTTCTTTCTCTTGAAATTGTCGTGAAATTATTATGGCAGAAAATATATGTTGATGAAAGCTATGTAACAGCACTATAAAAAAAATTAATAAAATAATGATGCAAGTAATAACTGCGTTTAGCAGAAAAAACAGCTTTGCAAATGTATAAATAATAAACATTTGTACAGTATATTTTTGTTGAACAATTGTTAAGTAACAGATTTTATTATAAGATGTATGTATTTCTTAATATTACAAATGTAATTAAGAATTGTGTAATGTAGTTTATAATATAGTTTAGAATATATATCCTATATATATCTCTATAAAGAAGATGATTCTTGAAGTTAAATATACATTCCAATTTTGTTTTGAGTTTCATATAGAAACTTTTCTTCTTCTTTTTAATTTCTTTAAAATTAAATGGCCAATGTTGACTTCTTGATACAAGAGTTAGGTGGGGGATTTAGGCGGCTATATCGCAGAAATAAATTTCTGCCTCAACGGGACTCGAACCCAAGAAACCTTCGTATGGTACCTTGGGCAGTAGACAAGTACCTTGTCGTCACACGCCGCCCCACACTTTATATCCATAAACCATTTATATAACTTTACACCAATCATTACTCAAGTTGTACAAATATTTTTTAAGGAATAATTAATCTCTTCTCTCTCTCAAAATGATCAAAAACGCAAAACAAATAATGTCCAATTTAATTTATAACAAATAATGCTCAAGTGTACATCTTTGTATGCATATTGATAGGCAGCCACATATATTCCACATATATTAAATATTTAGTGCAATTTGTCTTAATCCATTCATTTAAAAAGGACAATGGATTTATGTAGAGTATATGTATTAATAATACTTACTAATTGTTACTAATTATATATTCCTTACTTACTAATTGTTACTAATTATATATTCCTAACTTTTTTATTATATTCTATATTCTAAACTTTTATTATTTTAAAATTTTTATTTTTATTATTTTTAATTTTTATTATGTTTAATATAATTTTAAAATAAATTATGGTTCTATTATCAAATAGAAAAAAATAATAATAAGAACAAATAATAAATAAGACTATGCATATAATAGATTATGTATATATGATTTGCATTATGAACATAAATTTATTGTATACGAACTTTTATGTATTAATAATTGCCAGAAAAATATTTCAAATTGTTTTACTACTAATATTTGTCATTTTATAGATATATTTTGTATGTATATTTCATGCACACATATAAACACAAGTAATTTTCTCAAATCCACTCTCTCATAAAATAAACAACAAATATAACAAATAGATAATAATCTGATAATAAAATAGTAACAATAAAATAATAAAATAACCTATAATTCAAACTCATCTATGTAATTCCGGCAGAATTAAACAACGTTGAATTTATAAAATACACAAATATATCTATTTAATCTAAATTAAAGCCAGAATGGTACGTTATATTTAAAGCAAATCCACGTTATATTTAATATCTCGAAAAATAATTATACGTTTTAAAATTTTTCTTTTGTTTAATTTTTTACAAATAGTAATAAACAAGTAAGTTATTTACCTCATGATTGCTCCATCTTTTGATGCCGTCTCAAGCCTTTCATTATATTCTCTAATTATATATAACAAGATGACATAAAATCATAAAACTTAACAAGCATTGCAATTCAAAAATAATATTTTATTTCGTTACTAGCATAATGAAAAATCTATTACATTATTAATGGAATACACACATAATAGATAGTATAAAAATAATTTGATTGTAGAAAAATCTTTATTTTTAAGTCTAAGTATTTTTCATTAAAAATAGTTTTATAAATATCTTATTTTTATGCCTTTTATTTGTAATATTTATTTTAGTTAGTCGCAAAAAGTTATCTAATTTTATATAAATTTATTACAAGTTAAATATATATTTAAAAAATAAATTTTGCATAATATGAATTGTTTTTCATCATATTTTTAACAACGAAAACACAATACATATGATATAATATTACAAATAAAGTGCCTAAAAGTTTCAGAAAAGAAATCAAAAATTTTAAATATATATAAAGACTCAAATTTTTTAAAGTATATTAATAAAGTACTTATATATATATATATATATATATATATATATATATATATATGTATATGTATATAAAGACTAAAATTTAAACATTATTTAGACATAAATTGAAATTCTGTATAATATTTTCCACTAATCGCTTAGTTTCCATTTCGTCAATAATTTTCTCAATTTCATTTAATTCAGACGTCACATTCAAGAGCGTGGAATAGGTAATTGCTAGTTCAAAGTATAGATGTTTATAATATTGATATTCTTGTAATGTACTATATTTTGAAGATAATGCACTAATATAATTCTTCAACATTTCTGTTTGTTGTTTAATTACTTTTACCTGTTTACTTTTATTTCCTTCAAAATATGCATAATATTTGTAAGCTTTGGAAATATAAAGTATTGTTTGCACTTGAGACAGAAACCGATCTCCGAAAAAATACTGATTTTCTTTACAAAATATGTATATTACATTAAGCCATCTTAAAACATTTACAAAAATTATTTTTATATCCTTGAGATTTGACACATATGTATCTGTGATATGATAATTATCAATATTTTCTAGCTCTTTTTCTAAGTCAACAAATGTTAGAGGTTTCATTAATTCTTTCTCTGACTTTGGATGAGATTCTGATTCTACGTTATTTGCTTTACAACATTTATTACTTTTACACTGTATTAATCTTTCTCTTAATGAACGTAAAAACATAATACCATATATTACCCAAACTTCAATGGTAGATGTACGAGAGAATTGCAGAATATCCTCACAAGTTTCTGAATAATCTTGATCTGTTAAAATTGATGCATACATCATTGTCATATAATTTGCAGCAGCAAGATGAATTTTGGCTTCCATAAAACGATCATAATATAAAAAGTAAAGAGCTAAATTAGTTGAGGCATCAGCCCATAATATAAACATGTGGTTTTCAATTGAGTTTTTCATTATTTTCAGCTGTTTGTTCAATAAATTATGAACATATATTACAAATTTATGCATATTTATGGGTTCACGAAAATACAGGTCATTCATATACTCTAAAGTCAATATATGTTGTTTAATTAGAAGAATTTTGGAGTTTTTAATGTCATCTTTAGGATAATAAAAAACATCTATATTGAAAGGATCTGGATATTCACTTTCATCTTTTGTATAATTTAAATATAGCTCTAATGCTTCATCTAACAATGGATAACAATTCTCTAACTGTTTTAATTGCATATAAACCCTATTTAAGACAATACGTGCTTGAATAGCTGTCAAAATAACTTTATAGTGCAACTCTTCTCCTTCCAATAATTCTATACATTTAATAAGATGATATTTAGCAGCTTCTAAATTATTTTGTTTGTAAATATATATTTCACCTAAATTAAAATAAGCTTTTGCAAGAACTAAAATATCATCAAGTGGAATTTCCATTGAATTAATTACATAATTTTCAAATAAATTATTCATCTTGAATTTCCCCTTACTGATCATTTTCTTAATCCTTTTGGAAATTTTATTATCCCTATCGAATTTTTCATACAGAAATTTTAGCTCAAACGTTGAATTTAGAATTTTTGAGTATTCTTCATTACCAAAAAGAACATCGTTATTTTTACTTGCATTTGTTTCTTTCGTTTTTGTTGTTTCTGTTAAAAGTCGAAGTTAAAAAATTATTCAATGGAATACATATATATATATATATATATATATATATATATATATATATATATATATGATAGATCGTTTTGAATACATTATTCTTATTTACATTACCAGATTTGAGTATCTGTTCGATGCGTTGTTCCAAGACTTTATAAATAAAATCCAACATTGCTTACAATAAATATGACACGAAAATTCCTCTTATTAACTCGTAAAATCGTGTTATGCAAGATTGTCATATACGTTGAAAACTTAATAAAAGATTCCCAGATAACTTGTTCGTTACTAATTTCCAACAAACGTTCAAAATACTTGAGATACAACAAAATAAACAGTTTTGCTTCATCCCTTTCTTCCGCGAAAAAGACTTAACGGAAAAAAGTGAAACTAGTAAAATTAGTTTTGTGCTTTTTATTCGTTTTTCCTAACTTTCCAACAAGAAAACAGTAAATAGATATTCAATTGGTTATCGAATAGAGAACTTCTAAAGTTCGAAGGAATTTCTCTATTTGATACCTAATCAGAACACGAGATTATATTATTGGGTATATATGAGTATCTTTTGCCGCAGTATATAAAATACATAGACGGAACATCAATATTGAAACAATAAGAAGAAAACAAAGATTTAGAAATAACATCGACATGATATTAAAGACGATTAGCCATAGGTAAATTTTCGTTATGATCAAATAATTATATAATGTTATATTGTAGATATAATTTCTTTTTAACAAAATGTCAAGTAGTATTAAAATTTATTATTTATTTTTTTATTTTTCACCAATTATGTTGCGCAAATATTTAAAGATGAAGAAATATAAAGCAATAAATAGAAATAACAGGAGTAGAAACAGGATACGTTTCGCGATTGCATCTTGAAAATTAATGTAACGTTTAACATTGTTGACCTACTTATTCGACTATTATCGCGCGAACGACGAGATCTCATAAATAATACATCGCATGTTGCTATATGTCGAATTTACGCTACAGAACCGCGAAAAATTATTAAAATACGATTTCAATTATTACTTACTCATCAATTAAATGTGTCGCGCTTTAAAACTGATCCATCTGATGCTCATATTACTTCGATACCGACTCCAGAGTGAGATCAAAAGCGATGATTAGAACGAAAAAATATAATTTATATACATCGCATCGACTATATAATATAAAATATAAATTATCGATAATATTTGAGTTTCATTTAAAGAATGACTTTACTTTTTTAGCTTTTACATCGAAATTAAAAATTTAATTATCTCATTTAATTTATCTCCTTGATGACTACTGAATTTTCTCATAAATGTTATACATATCATAAGAATATAATTATAACAAGATGGTATAAAATCATAAAACTTCACAAGCATTACAATTCAAAAAACTCTAATATTTTATTACATCGCTAACATAATAAAAAATTTATTCTACTATTAATAGAGTACACATATAGTATAAGAATAATTTGTATAAAAATTTTTATTTTTAAGTCTGAATATTTTTCTTTAAAGAATTAGTTTTAAACCCTTTTTTGTGTCTTTTATTTGTAACATTTATTTTGGTTTGTCTTCAAAGAAATTATCAATTCTTATATATTTAATTACATGTTGAGTATATATAAAATGAAGAAAGTTTGCATAATGAATTGTGTTCTTTATTATATTTATTTATAATAAAGCATAATACATATGATATAATATTACAAATAGAACGCATGTGTAAAAGTTTCAAGAAAGAAATCTAAAAATTCAAATATATAAAAAGAGCTAAAATTTAAAAATACTTATAAATAAAAACAAAAATTATGTATAATATTTCTCACTAATCGCTTAGTTTCCATTTTCATTTCGCCAGTAATTTTCTCAATTTCATTTAATTCAGACATCAAGAGCGTGGAATAGGTAATTGCTAGTTCAAAGTATAGATGTTTATAATATTGATATTCTTGTAATGTATTATATTTTGAAGATAATGCACTAATATAATTCTCTAACATTTTTGTTTGTTGTTTAATTACTTTTATCTGTTTATTTTTACTTCCTTCAAAATATGCATATTTGTAAGCTTTGGATATGCGAAGTATTATTTGCATTTGAGGTATAAATTTATTTATTCCTTTAAAATGCATGTATATTATATTAAGCCATCTTAAAATATTTGCAAAAATTATTTTTACATCTTTGAGATTAGACACATATGTATTTGTGATATGATAATTATCAATGTTTTCTAGATCTCTTTCTAAGTCAACAAATGTTAGAAGTTTCATTAATTCTTTCTCTGACTTCGAATAAGATTTTGATTCTATGTTATTTGCCTCGCAAAATCTATTACCTTCAAACTGTAGTAATTTTTCTTTTGATAAATGTAAAAACATAATACAATACACTGCCCAAAGTTGAGTGATGAATGTATAAACTAGATTATATTTATTATTATTTGTACGAGAGTTTGCATCCTGATCTATTATAATCAGTACATAATATCTCAATGTCATATATTCTGTAGCAGCAAGATGAATTTTGGCTTCTATAAAGCGATCATAATATAAAAAATAAATAGATAAGTCAGTTGAAGCTTTAGCCCAATATATGAACATATCATTTTCAGTAGAATTTTCTATTGATTTCAGTTGCTTATTCAATAAATTATGAACGTATATTGCATATTTCTAGGTTGAAAGTAATATAATTGTATCATATACTTTAAAGTTAATGTATGCAATGTAGTTAGTTGAATTTTTGAGTTTATTATTTCTTTACTACGATATAAGGCATCTATATGAAAAGGATCGGGATATTCATCTTCGTTCTTTGTATAATTTAAATATAGTTCTAATGCTTCATTTAACAATGGATAACATTTCTCTAACTGTTGTGATTTTATATAAACTATATTTAAGTCAATATGTGCTTGGATAGCTGTCAAAATAACTTTACAGTGCAGCTCTTGTCCCTTCAATAATTCTATATATTTCATAAGATAATCTTCAGCAGTTTTTAAATTAACTTCTTTGTGAGTATAAATATTACCTAAATTAAAATAAGCTACTGCAAGAGCTACAATATCATCAAATCCAATTTCTGTTGAAGTAGTTAAAAAATTTTCAAATAAATTATTTAATTTGACTTCTATCTCATTGAACATTTCCTTAGTCATTTTGGGAACTTTACATTTTTCATACAGAAATTTTACTTCCAACGATGAAATTAGAACTTCCAGATATTTTTCACTAACAATGAAAGCATCTGCATTCTTGCTTGTATTTGTTTCTGTTAAAAGTCAACGTTAAAATTATTCAATAGAATATATGATAGATCATCACGAATAGATTATTCTTATTTACATTACCAGATTTGCGTATTTGTATGATGCGATGATCCATTTTTAAAAATAAATTCAAACATTGCTTACAATATATTTGATTTAAAAAATCTTGTTATTAATTCGTCAAATTAATTATGGATAAAGGAATTCCTAATAAGATAAAGATAACCTATTCGTTACTAATTTTCAACACACACAACATCCAAAATATTCAAAATACAAAAACAATAAACAGTTTTGCATCATCTTCTTTTTTCCTTGAAAGAAATTTAACGAAAAAATAGGGCTAGCCAGAATTAGAATTAGAATTTTGCGCTCTTTATTCGTTGTTTCCATTCCTTTCCAACAAGAAAACACAATTAAACATTGTGTCAATTGGTTATTGATTAGAAAATTCAATGTTGGAAGAAATTTCTTTATTCAATACCTGATCATAGCGAAAGGTTATGTAATTGGATTATGTTTATACATCTTTGCCACAGCACATAAAATACATGAACGGAACATTAGCCATTAATATTGGAGCAATGGGAATGGACAAGGCGAAAGATAGAGACCCTAAAGGTGCAATTTCATTGACGCTAGAAACCAGCGGCAAATTAAAATCACTAGACTTTCTCTAGATATGGCGTCAATAAAATAAAGTTCAAACAGTTTCAACTTTTTCAGTGTGTAAAGCGGCCTTTTCATTGATGCTATTTTTTAGCGTCAATGAAATTGCACCTTAACAGTTGGCAGCCCTACGAGATAGGCTGTGCAGCACTGCGCGTATATAAAATAAATTTGAAATCGCTTCTAGCCTAACCAGCTTCACGCGATCGACTTTATTTGAATTGCACGGCATCGCATCGAATTATGATGCGGCGCCAATTTGTTCGAACGTAATTCGGGACATCACGATGCTGTATAAGCGTCGAATGAGCACGAATTGTCACGCAAATATGATAAATCACATCTACTCACCGTTCACCGGCTGCATCCACAGGCCGCTCCACTCGCTCGCCTCGGGACGTCCCATTCCGATCTTGATGCACACAAACTCACACGATATCATCAACGCGAACGCGCGACACTTTATTCGGCACTCCCGATATTCGCTCGCATCCGATAATCATCATCAAGGGCGCAAATAACGCGACGCGACTTCGCTCCATCTTCGCGATCGCGCTATCACTGAACTGTAAAAAATAGCTGTCGCGCATTTTCACCGACATATTATGAAAGTCGTGCGATCATCCTTGGACACTTTCGACGCTCTTTCACTCGCGATATTCGTTTAAAAACGGTTAAAAGACGCGAAAAATGCGAACGTACGACGATCCGTGTAACTGCGTATGACTCCGACTTCACGTATGATGCGTATGACGTAGCAGTGACGCGTATGACGTAGCAATCACGCGCTAACATGGCGGCCGAACCAGTGCGCAGAAACGAATGCGCACTGGTTCGGCCGCCATGTTAGCGCGTGATTGCTACGTCATACGCGTCACTGCTACGTCATACGCATCATACGTGAATCGGAGTCATATGCAGTTACACGGATCATCGTACGTCCGCATTTTTCGCGTCTTTTAGCCGTTTTTAAACGAATATCGCGAGTGAAAGAGCGTCGAAAGTGTCCAAGGATGATCGCGCGACTTTCATAATATGTCGGTGAAAATGCACGACAGCTATTTTTCACAGTTCAGTGATAGCGCGATCGCGAAGATGGAGCGAAGTCGCGTCGCGTTATTTGCGCCCTTGATGATGATTATCGGATGCGAGCGAATATCGGGAGTGCCGAATAAAGTGTCGCGCGTTCGCGTTGATGATATCGTGTGAGTTTGTGTGCATCAAGATCGGAATGGGACGTCCCGAGGCGAGCGAGTGGAGCGGCCTGTGGACGCAGCCGGTGAACGGTGAGTAGATGTGATTTATCATATTTGCGTGACAATTCGTGCTCATTTGACGCTTATACAGCATCGTGATGTCCCGAATTACGTTCGAACAAATTGGCGCCGCATCATAATTCGATGCGATGCCGTGCAATTCAAATAAAGTCGATCGCGTGAAGCTGGTTAGGCTAGAAGCGATTTCAAATTTATTTTATATACGCGCAGTGCTGCACAGCCTATCTCGTAGGGCTGCCAACTGTTAAGGTGCAATTTCATTGACGCTATAAAGTAGCATCAATGAAAAGGCCGCTTTACACACTGAAAAAGTTGAAACTGTTTGAACTTTATTTTATTGACGCCATATCTAGAGAAAGTCTAGTGATTTTAATTTGCCACTGGTTTCTAGCGTCAATGAAATTGCACCTTAATAAGAGACTGGCTATTAGGAGATCGCTTTTAATTGGTTCGCCATTTTTCCTTAATTCCCGCTCATATTCAAATTTTAATTACTTCATTTTCACCGTAAATGATATTAAATAATAAAAATTAAATAATAAATATTATAAATTACAATAGTAAATATTATTGATTGTAATAATAAATTTTATAGTATTTCTATAATAAAATAAATATTACAAAAGTTCTGAAAAATTTTAATTTCAAACTAAATTAGCAAAAAGCGAAAACTCAAATACTTCATGTATAGTATCGTTTTTATATGAATTACTTGAATCATTATGATTTACATGAATAATTACGTAAATTACGTACATTTTTCAATAAAATTTAATAAATTATGATATTTTATAGATGAGATAAAATTTTTATATTTTAAAATAAGAGTGATATACATATATTTATATGATTTTTTCGGAATATATTTAACGCTAGTTCTTTCTTTATATATATATATATATATATATATGTGCGTGTGTGTGTGTGTATATATATATATATATATATATGCGTGTGTGTGTGTGTGTGTGTGTATATATATATATATATATATATATATATATATATATATATATACACACATATATATGTACATGCAAATTATCTTAAAATAATCGATTGTTGTTTAACAAATTTGTGAAGTCGTATTGTGAATATAATTTCCTTTTAATAAAATCGTCCAGTAGTATTAAAATAAAATTATTTATTTTTTTATTTTTCATCAGCAGTTATGGTACACAAATATTTTTAGAAATGAAGGAATATATAGATACATAGATTGTATAAAAATGACAAAATTATACGAATAAAATATAAAATTATATAATAAATTGTATAAAACTTTTTATACAAAATTTTTAAGTCTGAGTTCTTTTCTTTAAAAATACTTTAATAAAAATCTTTTACTTATGCCCTTTATTTGTAACATTTATTTCGGTTTGTTTCTAAAAAAAATCATCTATTTTTATATGCATTAATTACGTGTTAAATATATGATAAAATAGAAAAATTTTGCATAATGAATTGTGTTGTTTTAATATATTCATACAAAGAAAGTACAAATGTAATATAAGATTATAAGTAAAAGACAAAAAAGTTTCAGAAAAGAAATCTAAAAATTCAAATATGTAAAATGAGATCTAAAATTTAAGATAAATTTGTAAATAAATTAAATTTATGTATAACATTTGTCACTAATTGTTTCATTTCTATTCTCGTTTCATCAGTAATTTCCTCAATTTCATCTAATTCTTCAGACATCAAATCCAAGAGTGTGGAATAAGTAACTGCTAGTTCAAAATTAAGTTTTTTAAAATAATGATATTCTGGTACTGTAGTATATTTTGAAGCTATTGTACTAGTAACACCTTCCAATATTTCTATTTGTTGTTTAATTACATTTATCTGTTTACTTTTACTTCCTTCAAAATACGCATAATATTTGTACGCTTTGGATGTGCAAAGTACTACTTGCACTTGAGGTATAAATTGATTCCTTTTATTAAAATACATATATATTTCATTCAGCCATTTTAACACATTCTGAAAAATTATCTTAACATCATCAAGATTAGATACATATGTATCTGTGATGTGATATCTAATAATGTTTTTTAATCTTTTTTCTAATTCAACAAATGTTAGAGGTTTCATTATTTCTTTCTCTGACTTCGAATGAGATTTCGATTCTATGTTATTTGCCTCACAAGAATTATTACTTTCATGCTGTAGTAATCTTTCTTTTGATGAACGTAAAAGCATAATACCATACATTGCCCAAAGTTGATTGATGAATATATCGACTATACTATACGAATCAATTTTTTCTTGAGATTTTGCAACATCTGGATCTGTTAATATCAATGTATAATATATCATTGTCATATATTCTGCAGCAGCAATATGAATCTTAGCTTCCATAAGGCGATTAGAATATAAAAAGTAAATAGATAAATCAGCTGATGCTTCAGCCCAATATATAAACATGTGATTTTCAGTCGAGTCTTTTATTGTTTTCAGTTGCTCGTTCAATAAATTATGAATATATATTACAAATTTGTGCATATTTGTAGGTTGAAAGCAATACAATTCTTCCA
This sequence comes from Camponotus floridanus, assembly GCF_003227725.1. Classification (NCBI taxonomy): domain Eukaryota; kingdom Metazoa; phylum Arthropoda; class Insecta; order Hymenoptera; family Formicidae; genus Camponotus; species Camponotus floridanus. Next base: position 1,933,032 of record NW_020229392.1, read on the forward strand.
TATATGTTAAAGTTAATATATGACATTTAATCAGATTAATTTTAGAGTTTTCTTTGTTAGGTAAAAAGAGATGTACATTAAGAGGATCTGGATAATCATCTTCCTTTGTATAATTTAAATATAGTTCTAATGCTTTATCTAATAATGAATAATTCTGTAATGAACAATTGTCTAACTGTTGTAATTTTTTCCAAATCTCATGTAGGTAAATATGTGCATAGATAGCTGTCAAAATAAATTTATAGTGCTGCTCTTTTCCCTCCAATAATGCCAAGCAATTAATAAGATAATCTTTAGCAACAGTTAAATTACCTTCTTTGAAAAGATATATTCGACCTAAATTAATATGAGCCATTGTAAGAACTAGAATATCATCACATTTGATTTCTGAAGCAATTACAAAATTTTCAAATAAATTATTCATCTTGACTTCCAGCTGATTCATCATTTTCTTAACTTTTTTAGGAATTTTACTTTTTTCATAGAGCAAATTTATTTCTCCCAATATATTTTGAATTTCTTGGTATTTTTCACTAACAATGAAAGCATCGGTATTCTTGCTTGTGCATGTTTCTTTCTTTTTTGTTGTTTCTGCTGAAAATTAAAGTTTAGAAAAATGTTTTTAATAAATAAAAAGTTTTTAGTAAGTAAAAGATAATTCAATGGAATATATTATAGATCGTTTTAAATAGATTCATATCCACATTACCAGATTTGTGTATCTGTTCGATGCGATCTTCCATGATTTTTTTAACAAAGGCCAACATTGCTTACAATTATATATATTACAATTATATGTATTTGATTTAAAAATTCCTCTTATCAACTCGTAAAATCGCGTTGCACAAAATTGTGATATATGTTCAAAATTGATTACGGATAAAGGATCCTCAAATCTGTTACTAACTTCCAATACAAACGTCCAAAATATTCAAAGTACGAAAATAAAAAATACAAAGAAACCTAATGAAAAAAACGGTGCTATATGTTTTGCACTTTTTATTCGTTGCTTCTATTGTTTTCCAACAAGAAAACACAATTAAACACTGTGTCAATAGGTTATTGATTAGAAAATTCCTAACGTTTGGAAGAAATTTCTTTATTTAATATTACTGTTTAATACCTTCTTCTTCTTCTTCTAAGTTTAATGACAAAAGATTATTGTAATTAGATTTATATTTCTTGCCACAGCACATAAAATACATAGACGGAACATTAGTCACTAATAGTGGAGCAATGACAAGGCAACCGATAAAGACCCTTTAATAAGGGATTGACTCCTGGGATTGGCTATCAGCAGATCGCTTTTATTGATTCGCCATTTTTCCTTACTCTCTCATATTTAAATTGTAATTACTTTATTTTGACCGTAAATGATATTAAATAATAAATATTGTAAATTACAATAAGTATTAGAGATTTTAATAATAAATTTTATAGTAATTTCTATAATAAAATAAATATTACAAAAATTCTGAAAATTCCTCTTATCAACTCGTAAAATCGCGTTGCACAAAATTGTGATATATGTTCAAAATTGATTACGGATAAAGGATCTCAAATCTGTTACTAACTTCCAATACAAACGTCCAAAATATTCAAAGTACGAAAATAAGTATTAGAGATTTTATTTCAATTTTATTTTAATTTCAAACGGAACTAGCAAAAAGCGAAAACTCAAATACTTCATGTACAGTATCGTTTTTTATTTATATATGTATAAATTATTTGAATTATTATGATTTACATGAATAATTATGTGAATTTTTTAATACAATTTAATAAATTGATATTTTATTATCCATAAAATATTAGATATATAAATATAAATAAAATTTTTATATTTTAAAATAAGATTGATATACATGTATTTATATGACTTTTTCGGAATATATTTAACCATGCTTTCTTTCTGTACATATATATATATATATATATATATATATATATATATATATATATATATATATACATGCAGATTATCTTAAAATAATAGATTGTTGTTATTGAAATTTGTAAAGTTATGTATTGTGGATATAATTTTTTTTAACAAAAATATCAAGTAGTATTGAAATAAAATTATTTATTTTGTTTAATTATTTATTTAAATTGTTTATTTTGTTATAATTATTTATTTTTTATCCGCAGTTGTGATACGGAAATATTTAGAAATGAATGAATATACATAGATTGTACAATTTGATAAAATTATACAATTAAAATATAAAAATTATACAGTAAATTGTATAAAGCTGTAAAAAAATTTTATTTTTAAATCCGAGTATTTCATTCCTTTCAAATACTTTAATAAACATTTATTTATGCCTTCTATTTATAACATTTATATTGGTTTAAAAATACTTTAATAAACATTTATTTATGCCTTCTATTTATAACATTTATATTGGTTTGTCTCCAAAAGTCATCTATTCTTATATACATTAATTACATGTTAAGTATATAAAATAGAAAAATTGTGCATAATGAATTGTGTTTTTATTATATACATTTATAAAAAAAAAGCCCAATATGTGATATAAGATTACAAATAGAAGACGTACATAAAAGTTTCATAAAAGAAATCTAAACATTCAAATATGTAAAATGAGCTAAGATTTAAGATAAATTTGTAAATAAATTAAATTCCTGTATAACATTTGTCACTAATTGTTTCATTTCCATTCTCATTTCATCAGTAATTTCTTCAATTTCATCTAATTCTTCAGACCTCTTATCCAAAAGCGTGGAATAAGCAATTGCAAGTTCAAAATGAAGTTTTTTAATATAATGATATTCTGGTGATGCATTATATTTTGAAGATGCTCCACTAATAAAATTCTTTAATACTCCTATTTGTTGTTTAATTATTTTTATCTGTCTACTTTTAATTCCTTCAAAATATACGTAATATTTGTATGCTTTGGATATGCCAAACATTGTTTGCACTTCAGATATAAATTGATTTCTTGTACTATAATATACGAATACTTCATCAAACCATCTTAACACATTCCCAAAAATTATCTTAATATCATCAAGATTAGATACATAGGTATCTGTGATGTAATATTTAATAACATTTTTTAAACGTTTTTCTAAGTCAACAAATGTTAGAGGTTTTGTTATTTCTTCTTCTGACTTCGAATGAGATTCTGATTCTATATTATTAGCCTCACAAGATTTATTATTTTCATACTGTAGTAATCTTTCTTTCGATGAATGTAAAAGCATAATACCATACATTGCCCAAAGTTTAGTGATGAATATACGGACTGTACCATATGTATTCATTTTTTCTGGAGATTTTACATTATCTGTTAATATCGATACATAACACATCATTATCATATAATCCGCAGAAGCAAGATGAATTTTAGCTTCCATAAAGCGATTAGACTCTAAAAAGAAAATAGATAAACTAGCTGAGGCATCAGCCCAACATGAAAACATGTGATTTTCAGGCGAGTCTTTTATTGTTTTCAGCTGCTCGTTCAATAAATTATGAACATATATTACAAATTTATGCATATTTGTAGGTTGTAAGAAATACAATTCTATCATACCCTGTAATGTTATCATATGAACATTAATCAGATAAATTTTAGTATTTTCTTTGTAGTGGAAAAAGATATCTGCAAAAGGTTCTGGATAATCATCTTCCTTTGTATAACTTAAATATAGTTCTAGTGCTTTATCTAATAATGAATAACAATTCTCTAACTGTTGTAACTCTTTCCAAATCCCATGTAAAAAGTTAAGTACATAAATAGCAACCACAATAAATTTATAGTGCAGCTCTTTTCCCTTCAATAATTCGATGCATTTCATATAATAATCTTTAGCAGTATTATAATTATCTTCTTTGTAAAAATATATGTAACCCAAATTAATATGAGCCAACACAAGAACTAGAATATCATCACATTTGATTTCTGTTGAAGCAATTAGAAAATTATTAAATAAATTATTCGTCTTGACTTCCAACTGATTAATCATTTTCCTAACAGTTTTGGGAATTGTATCTAGGTCCTCCAGCAAACTATTTATTTCTGCTAATAAAATTAGAACTTCTCGATATCTCTCACTAATATTGAAATCATTGATATTCATGCTTGTATTTGTTTCTTTCTCTTGTGTTGTTTCTGCTAAAAGTCAAAACAGAAAGTAGAAAGTTTTTAATTAGTTAAAGGTAATTCAATGGAATATATAACAGATCGTTTGAATAAACTATTCATGTCCACCTTACCAGATTTGTGTATTTGTTCGATGCGATGATTCATGACACTTTTAATAAATTCCAACATTGCTTACAATTAGATATATTACAATTTTATGTATTTGGTTAAAAAATTCCTCTTATCAAATTGTGAAATCGTGTTGCGCAAAATTGTCACATATGTCCAAAACTGATTATAGATAAAAGATTCCCAAATAATTTATCCGTTATTAACTTTCCATATAAACGTCCAAAATATGCAAAATACAAAAATAAAAAATAAAAAGGAACCTAATGAAAATAAGTAGGGTTATAAGTTTTGCGCTCGTTGCTTCTATTCCTTTCCAACAAGAAAACACAACTAAACACTCTGTGTCAATTGATTATTTATTAGAAAATTCTTAATGTTTGGAAGAAATTTCTTTATTTAATACCACTGTTTAATATCTAAAGGCAGCAAAAGATTATTGTATATGAATTAAGTTTATATTTCTTGCCACAGCACAAAAAATACATAGACGAAACATTAGTCATTAATATTGGAGATTGGAGGAACGTCGGGAGCGTCCCGTTTGACCACAGCCAATTATATCGACCTGTGCCTAGGGTAACCAACAACGATTAACCAATCAGAGAGTCCTATTTTGAATTGGCCAATTGGCGACGTGGTCAATCGGGTGCCACCCGGAACGTCAAGACGAAGGATAGAGGCCGGTATTTCGATTTTATATTTGAGATCGTCTTAAGTTCGAGCTTGAAATGCTACGCAGTCATTTGATTGGTTGAATGAGGTCTTAAGTCAACCTCGGACCAGACTTAAGACAATCTTAAAGAGAATATAAGATCGGACTATGAATATCGGCCAGAGACCCTTCAATACGAGGCTGACTATCAGGAAGTCGCTATCAATCGCCATTTTTCCGTAACTCTCTTTCATATTTAAATTTTAATTAATTTATTTTGACCGTAAATGATATTAAATAATATTGTAAATTACAATAATATAAGTATTAGAAATTGTAACAATAAATTTTATAGTATTTCTATAATAAAATAATTACAAAAATTCTAAAAAATTTTTATTTTAAACGGAAGTAGCAAAAAGCGATAATTCAAATACTTTATGTATTAGTATCGCTTTTATATATATATATATATATATATATATATATATATATAAATTACTTGAAATTATTATATAATGTAATAATTATGTGAACTTTTTATTATAATTTAAATTATGATGTGTGATTAAATTATGATGTGTTAGTGATAAAAGATGAGTAAAATTTTTATATATTAAAATAAGATTAATAAACATGTATTTATATGAATATTTTTCGGAATATATTTGACACTCCTGCTTACTTTATATATATATATATATATATATATATATATATATATGTATATATACGCACACATTTAATCAGAAATATATATATATATACATACGTGCAAATTATCTTAAAATAATCGGTTATTGTTTACCAAATTTTTTTATTTTTCATCAGCAGTTATGGTATATAAATATGTAGAAATGAAGGAATATATAGATAATTATAAAGTATAAAAGTATAAAATAAAAGTATAAAATTATAAAAGTATAAAAATTATAAAAGTTAATTATAAAAGTATAAAAATGATAAAATTATACGAATAAAATATAAAATTATATAATAAATTGTATAAAAATTTTCATTTTGAAGTGAGTATTGATCTGAGTATTTTTTTCTTTAAAAATTCTTTAACAAACATTTTATGCCTTTTATTTATGCCTTTTATTTGTGCCTTTTATTTGTAACATTTATTTTGGTTTGTTTCCAAAAAAATAATCTATTCTTATATACATTAATTACATGTTAAGTATATATAAAATAGAGAAATTGTGCATAATGAACTGTGTTTTTATTATATACATTTGTAACAAAGAAAGCACAATATGTGATATAAGATTACAAATAGAAAATATACAGTTTCAGAACAGAAATCTAAAAATTCAAATATACAAAAAGATCTAAGATTTATTTGTAAGTAAATTAAAATAGTGTATAATAATTGTCATTAATTGTTTCATTTCGTTTCTCATTTCATCAGTAATTTCTTCAATTTCATCTAATTCTTCAGACATTAAACTCAAGAGTGTGGAATAAGCAATTGCAAGTTCAAAATTAAGTTTTTTAAGATAATGATATTCTAATGCATTATATTCTGAAGATAATGTATTAGTAAAACTATCTAACATTTTTATTTGTTGTTCAATTACTTTTATCTGTTTACTTTTACTTCCTTCAAAATATACATAATATTTGTATGCTTTGGACATGCAAAGTATTATTTGCATTTGAGGTATAAATTTATTTATTTCTTTAAAATGCATGTATACTACATTAAGCAATTTTATCACATTCGCAAAAATTATCTTTATATCATCAAGATCAGATACATATGTATCTGTGATGTGATATTTAATAATGGTTTTTAAATCTTTTTCTAAATCAACAAATGTTAGAGGTTTCATTTCTTCCTCTAATTTTAAATGACATTCTGATTCTATATTATTTGCCTCACAAGATTTATTACTTTTATGCTGTAGTAATTTTTCTTTTGATAAACGTAAAAGCATAATACCATATATTGCCCAAAGTTGATTAATGGACATATAGACTAGATGATAGTTATACATTTTCTCTTGAGATTTTGCATCATCTGGATCTGTTATCAACGATATATAATACATCACTGTCACATATTCCGCAGCAGCAATATGAATTTTAGCTTCCATAAGGCGATTAGAATACAAAAAGTAAATAGATAAATCAGCTGAGGTTTCAGCCCAATATAAAAACATATGATTTTCAGTCGAGTCTTTTATTGTTTTCAGCTGCTCATTCAATAAATTATGAATATATATTACAAATTTGTGCATATTTGTAGGTTGAAGGCAATATAATTCTTCCATATATTCCAATGTTAATATATGACTGTTAATCAGATTAATTTTAGAGTTTTTTTTGTTGAATAAAAAGATATCTACATTAAGAGGATCTGGGTAATCATCTTCCTTTGTATAACTTAAATATAGTTCTAATGCTTTATCTAATAATGAATAATTCTGTAATGAACAATTCTCTAACTGTTGTAATTTTTTCCAAATCTCATGTAGGTAGATATGTGCATAGATAGCTGTCAAAATAAATTTATAGTGCAGCTCTTTTCCCTTCAATAACTCTGTGCATTTAATAAGATAACCTTTAGCAACATTTAAATTATCTTCTTTGTAAAGATATATGTAACCCAAATTAATATGAGCCATTGCAAGAACTAGAATATCATCACATTTGATTTCTGTTGAAGCAATTACAAAATTTTCAAATAAATTATTCATCTTGACATCCAGCTGATTGTTCATTTTCTTAACTGTTTTGGGAATTTTACTTTCTTCATACAGCAAAATTACTTCTCTTGATAAATTTAGAACTTCTTCATATCTTTCACTAACAATGAGAAAAGTATCAGCATTCTTGCTTGTGTTTGTTTCTTCCTCTTTTGTTATTTCTGCTAAAAGTCAAAGTTTAGAAAATAATAAGTTTTTAGTAAGTAAAAGATAATGCAATGGAATATGAGACAGATTGTTTGAATAGATTATATCCACAAATCTACATTACCAGATTTGTGTATCTGTTCGATGCGATGTTCCATGATTTTTTCAATAAAGGTCAACATTGCTTACAATTATATGTATTTGATTAAAAAGTTCCTCTTATTAACTTGTAAAATTGTGTTGCGCAAAATTGTTACATATGTCCAAAACTGATTATGGATAAAAGATTCCCAAATAATTTATCCGTTACTAACTTTCAATATAAATGTCTAAAATATTCAAAATACAAAATTAAAAAATAAAAAGGAACCTAATGAAAATAAATAGGGCTATAAGTTTTGCGCTCTTTATTGGTTGTTTCTATTCCTTTCCAATAAGATAACATAATTAAACACTGCCAATTGATTATTCATTAGAAAATTCCTAATGTTTAAAAAGAAATTTATTTAGTACCACTATTTAATATCTAACGACAGCAAAAGGTTATTGTAATTGGATTCTTGCCACAGCACATAAAATACATAGACGGAACATCAGTCATTAATATTGGAGCAATGACAAGGCGAAGGATAGAGACCCTTTAATAAGGGACTGACTATCAGGAAATCGCTTTTAATCGGTTCGCCATTTTTCCTTAACTCTCGCTCATATTCAAATTTTAATTACTTTATTTTAAACGTAAATGATATTAAATAATAAATATTATAAATTACAATAATAAATATTATTGATTGTAATAATAAATTTTATAGTATTTCTATAATAAAATAAATATTACAAAAATTCTGAAAAACTTTAATTTCAAACGAAACTAGCAAAAAGCGAAAGCTCAAATACTTCATGTATAGTATCGTATTTATTTACATATATATAAATTACTTGAATCATTATGATTTACATGAATAATTACGTGAATTTTTTAATACAATTTAATAAATTATGATATTTTATTATCCATAATATATTAAATATATAAATATAAATAAAATTTTTATATTTTAAAATAAGATTGATATACATGTATTTATATGACTTTTTCGGAATATATTTAACGCTCGTTTTTTCTTTATATATATATATATATATATATATATATATATATATATGTACATGCAAATTATCTTAAAATAATCGATTGTTGTTTAACAAATTTGTGAAATCATAATGTGAGTATAATTTTCTTTTAACAAAAATGTTGAATAGTATTGAAATAAAATTATTTATTTTTATACTTTTTATCAGCAGTTGTGGTGCGTAAATATTTAGAAATATTTAGAAATATTTAGAAATGAAGAAATATATAGATACATATATAGAATGTATAAAAATGATAAAATTATACGAATAAAATATAAAATTATATAATAAATTTGTATAAAAATTTCCATTTTTAAGTCTAAGAGTATTTCTTTTCGTTTAAAATACTTTAATAAACACCTTTTATTTATACCTTTTATTTGTAACATTTATTTTGGTTTATCTCCAAAAAAAATCGTCTATTCTTATATATATTAATTACATGTAAAGTAATATATAAAATAGAAAAATTTTGCATAATGAATTGTGTTTTTCTTTATTATATTTATAATGAAGAAAGCACAATACAGGTGATATAAGATTACAAATAGAAGATATATATAAAAGTTTCAGAAAAGAAATCTAAAAATTCAAATATATAATAAAAGCTAAGATTTATTTGTAAGTAAATTAAAATTCTCTATAATAATTGTCACTAACTGTTGAATTTCCATTCTCATTTCGTCAGTAATATCCTCAATTTCATCTAATTTTTCAGACGTCATATCCAAAAGTGTGGAATAAGTAATTGCTAGTTCAAAATTAAGTTTTTTAAGATAATGATATTCTAATGATGTATTATATTCTGAAATTAATATATTAATAAAACTCTCTAACATTTCTGCTTGTTGTTCAATTACTTTTATCTGTTTAATTTTACTTTCTTCAAAATATACATAATATTTGTATGCTTTGGACATGCAAAGTATTATTTGCACTTGAGGTATAAATTGATTTATTCCTTTAAAATGCATGTATATTACATTAAGCCATTTTATCACATTCGTCAAAATTATATTTATATCATCAAGATCAGATACATATGCATCTGTGATGTGATATTTAATAATAGTTTTTAAATCTTTTTCTAAGTCAACAAATGTTAGAGGTTTCATTATTTCTTCCTTTAACTTTAAATGACATTCCGATTCTATATTATTTGGCTCACAAGATTTATTACTTTCATGCTGTAGTAATCTTTCTTTTGATGAACGTAAAAGCATAATACCATACATTGCCCAAAGTTGATTGATGAACATATAGATTAGATCATAGTTATAAATTTTCTCTTCAGATTTTGCATCATCCGGATCTGTTATTAATGATATATAATACATGATTATCATATAATCCGCAGCAGCAAGATGAATTTTAGCTTCCATAAAGCGATTAGAATATAAAAAGAAAATAGATAAATCAGCTGAGGCTTCAGCCCAATATAAAAACAAGTGATTTTCAGTCGAGTCTTTTATTGTTTTCAGCTGTTCGTTCAATAAATTATGAATATATATTACAAATTTGTACATATTTGTAGGTTGAAGGCAATACAATTCTTCCATATATCGTAATGTTAATAAATGACTGTTAATCAGATTAATTTTAGAGTTTTTTTTATTGGGTAAAAAGATATTTACGTTAAGAGGATCTGGGTAATCATCTTCTTTTGTATAACTTAAATATAGTTCTAATGCTTTATCTAATAATGAATAACAATTATCTAACTGTTGTAATTTTGCCCAAATCTCATGTAGGTAGATATGTGCATAGATAGCTATCAAAATAAATTTATAGTGCAGTTCTTTTCCCTTCAATAATTCTGTGCATTTAATAAGATAATCTTTAGCAACATTTAAATTATCTTCTATGTAAAGATATATGTAACCCAAATTAATATGAGCCATCGCAAGAACTAGAATATCATCACATTTGATTTCTGTTGAAATAAAATTTTGAAATAAATTATTCATCTTGACATCCAGCTGATTGATCTTTTTCTTAACTCTTTTGGAAATTTTATTTTGTTTATACAGAAGAATTATTTCTTTCGATAAATTTAGAACTTCTTCATATCTTTCACTAACAATAAAAGCATCAGCATTCTTGTTTGTGTTTGTTTCTTCCTCTTTTGTTGTTTCTGCTGAAAGTCAAAATTTAGAAAGTAAAATGTTTTTAGTAAGTAAAAGATAATTCAATGGAATATGTGACAGATTGTTTGAATAGATTATATTCACAAATCCACATTACCAGATTTGCATATCTGTTCAATGCGATGTTCCATGATTTTTTCAATAAAGGTCAACATTGCTTACAATTATATGTATTTGATTAAAAAATTCCTTTTATCAACTCGTGAAATCGTGTTGCACAAAATTGTTACATATGTCCAAAATTGATTACGGATAAAAGATCCTCAAATAACTTATCTGTTACTAACTTCCAACACAAACGTTCAAAATAATCAAAATACAAAAATAAAAAATACAAAAATAAACCTAATGAAAAAAGTAGGGCTATAAGTTTTGCGCTCTTTATTCGTTGCTTCTATTCCTTTCCAACAAGAAAACACAACTAAACACTCTGTGTCAATTGATTATTCATTAGAAAATTCTTAATTTGGAAGAAATTTCTTTATTTAATACCACTGTTTAATATCTAATGACAGCAAAAAGTTATTGTAATTGGATTAGGTTTATATTTCTTGCCACATAGCACATAAAATACATAGATGGAACATTAATATTGAAGCTATGACAAAGCGAAGGATAAAGACCCTTTAATAAGGGACTGACTATCATGAAACAGGAAATCGCTTTTAATCGACCCATTTTTCTTTAACTCTCGCTCATATTCAAATTTTAATTACTTTATTTTGACCGTAAATGATATTAAATAATAAATATTATAAATTACAACAATAAATATTATTGATTGTAATAATAAATTTTATAGTATTTCTATAATAAAATAAATATTACAAAAGTTCTGAAAAATTTTAATTTCAAACTAAATTAGCAAAAAGCGAAAACTCAAATACTTCATGTATAGTATCGTTTTTATTTAGATATGTATAAATTACTTGAATTATTATAATTTATGTGAATAATTACGTGAATTTTTTATTATAATTTAATAAATTATGATATTTCATAGATATCATATAGAAAGTTTTTATATTTTAAAATGAGAATGATATACATGCATTTATATGACTTTTTCGCAATATATTTAATGCTCATGCTTTCATTCTATATATATGTATATGCAGATTATCTTAGAATAATCGATTGTTTAACAAATTTGTAAAGTTATGTTGTGGATATAATTTCCTTTTAACTTCATCGAGTAGTATTGAAATAAAATTTATTTTTTTATTTTTCATCAGCAGTTATGGTACACAAATATTTAGAAATGAAGGAATATATGGATACATAGATTGTATAAAAATGATAAAATTATACGAATAAAATATAAACTTATAATTAATTGTATAAAAATTTTCATTTTGAAGTCTGAGTATTTCTTTTCTTTAAAAATACTTTAATAAACATCTTTTATTTATGCCTTTTATTTGTAACGTTTATTTTGGTTTGTTTCCAAAAAAAGTCATCTATTCTTATATGCATTAATTACGTGTTAAATATATGAATATAAAATAGAAAAATTTTACAAAATGAATTGTGTTTTTTTAATATATTTATATGAAAAAGCACAATACATGTAATATAAGTTTACAAGTAGAAGACATAAAAGTTTCAGAAAAGAAATCTAAACATTCAAATATGTAAAATGAGCTAAGATTTAAGATAAATTTGTAAATAAATTAAATTCGTGTATAACATTTGTCACTAACTGTTTCATTTTCATTCTCATTTCATCAGTAATTTCTTCAATTTCATGTAATTCTTCAAACATTATATTCAAGAGTGTGGAATAAGTAATTGCTAGTTCAAAATTAAGTTTTTTAAGATAATGATATTCTGGTAATGCATTATATTCTGAAGATAATGTATTAATATATTTCTTTAACATTTTTGTTTGTACTTCAATTACTTTTATCTGTTTACTTTTACTTCCTACAAAATATACATAATATTTATATGCTTTGGACATGCAAAGTATTATTTGCACTTGAGGTATAAATTGATTTGTTTCTTTAAAATGCATGAATACTTCATCAAGCCATTTTAATACATTCCCAAAAATTATCTTTATATCATCAAGATCAGATACATATATATCTGTGATGTGATATTTAATAATGCGTTTTAAATCTTTTTCTAAGTCAACAAACGTTAGAGGTTTCATTATTTCTTTCTCTAACTTTAAATGACATTCTGATTCTGTATTATTTACCTCACAAGATTTATTACTTTTATGCTGTAGTAATCTTTCTTTTGATGAACGTAAAAGCATAATACCATACATTGCCCAAAGTTGATTGATGAACATATAGACTAGATGATAGTTATACATTTTCTCTTCAGATTTTGCATCCAGATCTGTTATTAATGATATACGATACATCACTGTCATATATTCCGCAGCAGCAATATGAATTTTAGCTTCCATAAAGCGATTAGAATACAAAAAGTAAATAGATAATTCAGCTGAGGCTTCAGCCCAACATAAAAATATGTGATTTTCAGTCGAGTCTTTTATTGTTTTCAGTTGCTTGTTCAATAAATTATGAACATATATTACAAATTTGTGCATATTTGTAGGTTGAAGGCAATACAATTTTTTCATATAGTCTAATGTTAATATATGACTATTAATCAGATTAATTTTAGAGTTTCCTTTGTTCGGTAAAAAGATATCTATGTTAAAAGGATCTGGATAATCTTCTTCCTTTGTATAACTTAAATATAGTTCTAATGCTTTATCTAATAATGAATAACAATTCTCTAACTGTTGTAATTTTTCCCAAATCTCATATAAGTAGATACGTGCATAGATAGCTGTCAAAATAAATTTATAGTGCAGCTCTTTTCCATTCAATAACTCTGTGCATTTAATAAGATAATCTTTAGCAACATTTAAATTATCTTCTTTGTAAAGATATATGCGACCTAAATTAATATGAGCCATCGCAAGAACTAGAATATCATCACATTTGATTTCTGTTGAACCAATTGCAAAATTATTAAATAAATTATTCATCTTAATTTTCAGCCGATACATCATTTTCTTAACTCTTTTGGAAAGTTTACTTTTTTCATACAGCAAATTTATTTCTTTCGATAAATTTAGAACTTCTTCATATCTTTCACTAACAATAAAAGCATCAGCATTCTTGTTTGTGTTTGTTTCTTCCTCTTTTGTTGTTTCTGCTAAAAGTCAAAATTTAGAAAGTAAAAGATAATTCAATGAAATATGTGTCAGATTGTTTGAATAGATTATATCCATAAATCTACATTACCAGATTTGCGTATCTGTTCGATGAGATGTTCCAAGATTTTTTTAAGAAAGGTCAACATTGCTTACAATTATATATGTTACAATTATATATATTTGATTAAAAAATTCCTCTTATCAACTTGCAAAATCGTGTTGCACAAAATTGTCATATATGTCCAAAATTGATTACGGATAAAGGATCCTTAAATAACTTATCTGTTACTAAGTTTCAATACAAACGTCCAAAATGTTCAAAATATAAAAAAAATACAAAGAAACCTAATGAAAAAAGTGGGGCTAGCTAAAAGCTTAGCGCTCTTTAGTCATTGTTTTTATTGCTTTCCAACAGAGAAAACACAAATAGATACTGTAGCAACTGGTTGTCGAATAGAGAATTCTTAAAGTTCGGAAACAAATGTTTCTATTCGAGATCTAATCATATGAAATTATATCATTACTTCTTCTATACGTTACTTCTTCCATATAGTTGAATTAGGGATCGAACACAGGATGTTTACGATCATAGAATTATATAATAGACCGGCCCTTACCGTAAGAGGCAGGGTTGAAAGATCGGGAGCGTCCCGTTTGACCACATTGCGATTGACCACAGCCAATTATATCGACCTGTGCCTAGGGTAACCAGCAACGATTAACCAATCAGAGAGTCCTATTTTGAATTGGCCAATTGGCGACGTGGTCAATCGGGTGCCACCCGAAAGATCTAAAGGACAGAAAGATGATTCCGGGTATCTCTGTCCTTCTCTTTTGTTTTGTGGTGGGGACACTGTAGGAGTGAGGGGAAAGCAGTGTGCATGCTCGCTTCGTTTTCACCATAGACCTTACAGATATGGACTGGCAATTGCCTATAGTTTCTGTAGAGAAGCAGTGTCCGGAGGAGGTTAGAGAGAGAAACATACTTTTTAGTACTTCTCTTTCTACAAGTGTCCGAAAGTATGCATTGCACTTGTAGAAAGAGAAGTACCAAAAAGTATGTTTCTCTCTCTAACCTCCTCCGGACACAGTCTGATACGTATTGCCAGTCCATACTTATAAGGTCTATGGTTTTCACTCATCCCATCAGTGTCCCCACCACGAGACAAAAGAGAAGGACAGAGATACCCGGAATCATCTCTCTGTCCTTTAAGCGTCGTCTACAATGACAGTAGGATTAATGGATTAAAGCTGTAACTCAAGAAATTGACCAATCACAGTCGAGTATTCTTTTGATGCTTGACTGTGATTGGTCAATTTCTTAAGTTACTGTCCATTTAATCCATTAATCCTACTGCCATTGTAGACGACGTGTTAAGACCGCAGCACACACTTTTGCATAAGCGCATAATCATAAGCATAAAAAAATTGATTGGTTCATTTTCTTATGCATATACTTGGGGACCAATCAATTTCCTTATGCTTCTGATTATGCGCTTATGCAAAAGTGTGTGCTGCGGCCTTTAGGGCCTATCCAGACAAACTTGCATAGGTGCATAACATAAGACCATATGGATCAATGAGCATCAAGTATTAAATCGCTATATTGACTTACATAACATACTACTCGATGCTCATTGGTCCATATGGTCTTATGTTATGCATATGCACCTATGCAAGTTTGTCTGGATAGGCCCTTACGGTAGGGGCCGGTCTATTATATAAGTCTATGTTTACGATAATTAAGGTCTTTGCACATACAAAAATTTTAGTCGTAATCGTAAGGTCGTAAGAAAACTGACCAATCTCAGTTGATTATTCTTTTAGCGCAGGAAGAATACTCGACTATGATTTGTCAGTTTTCTTACGACCTTACGGTTACGACTAAAATTTTTGTATTTGCAAAGGCCTTTAATCGGATCTCTGATCGGACTGAGCAGTGATACTCAGCGATAGACTTCCTAAATTTGCCTAGACTAATTCGGATCAATAAGAATAAGGAATAAAAACTATTCACCAATAAATACGCGGAATAGAAAATATTCGCCAATAGGAGCAAAGATGGATCTTCTGTTCCTATTGCTTGTTGCCTGGTATTGTGAAAGAGCCTTTATAGAATAGGACCTTTAGAGGAACAGCTGATTCAGAATAGCGGAAACGTGGACAGGCGAGTGTGTGAAGTATTCTACTACCATCGCACAAATTTTATCATATGCCATAATATAATTATATACTGTGATATAATCATGTGATACATTACGTTATCTAGTAAGTGATTTCTTGACAATTTGCATTAACCTACATTTGATATCGGACACAGTATATAATGGATAGCCTGTCGAATGATGAGAGTGTGTGTATATAGTATGTATATAGTATGCTATAGTTTGTAGATTAAATCGCAATTCTGGAATTAACCCGTGATTGAATAAGAAGAAAAAGAAAGATCTCGAGCACGATGCGGGCGGCTATCGCGATATTTTGCGTCTTCCTCGGCTGCTGCACTAACGTCGTGTTCCTGGAACTGCTTGTAAAGTGAGTACCGATGACTCGGTCGACTTGATATATTGCATAACGTATAATAAATAGTATAATAAATAGTATAATATATATTGCATAACGTATAATAAATATGTATACGCATTGTAAGTATATGCATGTACATACGTGTACAATGCAATATACATATTTTGCCATTTATTAGGATCATTTATAGTTTCTTTTATTCAATTACATCTTAATGTCTAAATTTAATCTTAATTTCATCAAATTAAGATTTCATCTTAACTTAAAAGTGACGTGTTTATATATCTGCTGGTTTCGAACTTTAATAATAGTATTACTGTTTGTATATATAGCAATTGTTATTATAAAATACAAAATATATTAAAATTTATATTAAAATACAAAATATATTTAAATTAATAAGTAAATTATTGGCTTATATTCTTGAAAAAATCAAAATAGATATATTCGGGCCCCAATATTTTCTTACTCATCAATTTGCTTACTTTTCAAAATGTCTTACTTATCTTATCTATTTTACGTTCTGTCTTATCTCATAATTAATTCAACTACTTACAAACTATAACTACTTACAAACTCTTCTTGTTATCTTTGTATTTCTTAGGCCCGGTTGCACCAACGTTATTTTAACTTTAAGCGAAATTTAAATATATGTCTGTCTTTATTTATTTAGAAAGAAAGATAAAGATAGATATATATTTAAGTCTCGCTTAAAGCTAAAATAATGTTGATACAATCGGGCCTTATAAACACATTGTATCTCCTATATGTATATCATATTCTCTCTTTTCCTATATATTCCTAGAACTTTCATTTTCACTACAATTTTTCTGTTTCTCTCTTCAAATATATAATTCATTGATAATTCAGTATTTAACATCTATTTAATATCTGAATTTTTATGATTTCAAAACTTGCCATTTTAATAGTTCCAACTTTTTATCATTTATTAATTTTCTGCTAAAAAGAATTTAAATATAAGAATAAAGATTGAAGCTAGTTCCATTAATAAGAGGAAATTTTAAGATTATCAAGAATGTAGTATATTTTGAGTATTGAATTGCAATATTCGACCTTCTATTAAATTTGAATATGCTTGTTCAAATGTTAATTGTTTGATTTTAGGGATGATCCTGGTAGTGGAAATCTTATTACATTTTCACAATTTTTTATTATAGCCCTTGAAGGTTTTCTATTCACATCTAAATGCGGTACTGTCAAACCAGTTGTAAGCGTAAAGGATTATTTTATTTTAGTCATCATGTTTTTTGTTGCCAATGTTTGCAACAATTATGCATTTGACTTTAATATTCCTATGCCATTGCACATGATATTTAGGGCTGTAAGTACCGATAAATTCAATTTACATGATACAAATTATTAGCTTTTATCATATATGATAATCATATTATTTCAGGGTTCTCTCATAGCCAACATGATTATGGGTATTATTATTTTGAACAGAAAGTATGCATTTAGCAAATATTTATCAGTATTCATGATTACAACGGGAATAGCACTCTGCACGATTGTTAGCGGTCAAGAGATCAAATCCTTACAACAGAAGAATGCAGACTATGTGCCTACAACACCATGGGATGATTTTTTTTGGTGGATTCTGGGGATATCTCTACTTACAATCGCTTTGTTCATTTCTGCTAGAATGGGTATCTATCAAGAAGAGCTTCATAGCCGGTACGGTAAACATGCACGGGAGGCTTTGTATTATACGGTACAGTTTTTCATAATTTTTTGCCACATTAAATATCAACGTTATATAGTATAATTATTAATATAGTATTTAAAATATCTTTACAGCATTTTTTACCTCTGCCATTCTTCTTAACACTAGCACCCAACATTTACGATCATTGGAAATTCGCGCTCGCATCTGAGCCATTGAAATTACCTCTGATTGGTGTACACATGCCATCATTAATTGCATATTTAATTGGAAATGTTTTGACACAGTATCCTTTTCTAATTGCAGCTATATTATATGCAATATCATATATTTAATGAATGTACTATTATTAGATACGTTTCTGAAATATTCTCCTTAATCAAGTTTTCAGGTACATCTGCATCAGCTCTGTATTTACATTGACTACAGAGTGTAGCTCCCTTACAGTTACTTTGGTAATAACGCTGCGAAAGTTTCTATCTCTGTTATTTTCGATTATTTATTTCAAAAACCCGTTCACTATACATCATTGGATTGGTACACTACTAGTCTTTATAGGTACAATTATATTTACTGAAGTAATACCAAAGATTATGCAAAGTTTACAAAATGTACCTAAGACGAAAAAAGTGGAATAGAGGTACATTAATATATAAAAAAATGAGGCAAGCAAAGCACTCATCTTTTATCTCTATCGAGTATATGATAAAATTCCAAAAACGAATTCTTTAAAATATTTTATATAATAATGACATTAAATATAGAAAATTGCATGTTTTTCAAACCTAATATCGAGAAGATAATTAGCCGTCCATTGTTTACTATAAATTTATATGCTTCTCTAAAATAGATAATAACATTCGAAATGTAGTTCTTACTACCTCAATAATATATTTTCATATAATTCAAATAATAAATAAAAAGGAGAATCGTATTTTTATTTTCAATTACTACAAATGTACCTGATCATTTGTTGATGTTGATGTTGATGTAAATTAAATTATTGTTAGCGCATATTATTAATAATTTTACAAATTTGGTTTTAAGACAGGTATATTTCTGTTAAATTATTGTTAGTGCATATTATTAATAATTTTGCAAATTTGTTTTTAAGACAGGTATATTTCTGTTTTTTGTAATATATATATTTTTTACAATAAATATATTTTTTCTTTATCTAGCAACAGTATAATTTAAATTCGATATGAGAGCACAGTAATTTCGAGTAATTTTATAGTCGAGTAGTTTATATATCGCTTAATTAGGCTCGTTGTTTGAAAAGTTCTCACAGAAAATAGCTGAAAAACAGTAAGAAAGGCCACGTAATAATTAAAGTAAAAGGAGACAGCATATATATATATATATATACTGCTACTTGGCACGCAAATATATAATTTATAGAAAAAAATCTTTGTTATATGTCTAATTGAATTAAATTCCTATTTACACTATTTGAAAAAGAGAGAATATTATAGAATGTATACAATGGCACGAGTCAACTATCTGTGTACGAACTAGCTGTCTGAATACTTGTCGAAACACTGTCATACGATTTCATGATACAAATGTACAAAAATGTAAGAAAATAAAGCTAAAATCCAAGAAAGGGTACTGCTGTTGTCGGGCACAGCCAAGATATGAAAAACTGATTTATTCCGTCGCGAGAAAATATTAATATTAAAATATTAAAATATTAAAATATTAAAATATTGTATATAATTGTAAGATAAACGAACATATATTCGGTTCTAGCTTATTACAATACATATGCAATTATATTCTTAATATTGCAAAAACAATAGAAGATATACCTTCTAACAACTATTATTAAATTGGTCAACGTGTATATATAATTTCTGATTGATTTATCCTTATGATTAAAATCTCTATAAAAAAAAATTATAAGATGCATTATGGTGATTCACGTATTATTTCACCATTAATGTAAATTTTCGTTTCAAAACTGAATTCACAATTTATTACCGAATTACAACAATCGGTTAGATCACATTTATTTCCTTATAATCCCTAGTTTCGTATTTCTATACGTCATGTGGCATACATTACAATCTTAAGCTTGCTTTCATAATGTAGAGTATATGTATGACCACAATGAAAGATATACTTAAAATTATACTTTATTTAAAGTATAATTCGAGTGATTTCAAATTTCTGAATTATATACTCCTGATACATCAAGGAAAAGTTATATACCTTAAAAGAAATAATCCGTCGGAAAACTCACAAAATTATAGATATTTTGATCGATGTAGAAGAACTAAAAATCTCAAGAATCGTATGAGAATACAAATTATAAGAATTCTAATTTGTAATCTCTAAATCGAATGCCTTCATGTGTTAATTAATCGATCCATTTTGACATACCTCAAATAATAATCTTATTAAAATGGAAGGGATTCGGGTTTCTCTACGACTTTGAAGATATTAGATAATTCGTCGACCAATGTCTCATACCGATAAGCTACCCGTATATCCGGTACGTTGGTTCGCGTGATATCATTACCAGCAACTCCTTCTTTCGTATAATTAGGTCCCAACCAGTATTGTTTGCTCTGTAAAATAGAAATAATCGAATTACATGAAAGTTTATCGAATCGCGAGTCGAGGCATTAAACAAATTTATAAAATATAAAATCAAAAGATGTAGAATGAAGTACTTAATACGTTATCATTATAATAAAATAGGAAATGAAGCTTTCATATCATGTATATGAGAAAGCTAGAAAACTGATATAATAACTTACTTTGTGCGGAAAACCGCTCATGAGAACGGAATTGCGTGCCAACTCACACATGTCGCATGAACTAAGTTTCCACACTTGAGCAGCAATACTATATTCTTCCATCAGGGGTTCCTATAATTAATATATCATCATATTAAAAAAGCTCATAAAATATATTAAATATATAGGAATAATAATTTTTGAATATATAAATAAAATAAAAAAAATATATTTTAAATAATTTCTTTGTTACGTAAAAAATATAATTATTTTTTTATTTACCTTGGTAAAATGAAATTGAAGAGGATCGTCTGTGGACAAGCTTATACATAGTCCTCTAGCGAGATATTCCGGAAGCGGATTACGATGATAGTTTAGGAAAAGTGAATTGTTACTGAGCGGCGACATTGCAATACCGATTTGCGCCAGATAATACAAATATTGGAGCACGGGAACTTTTCTGAGCAGCAGACCATGTGAAATATTTTCCGCCATCATATAGCCACACACTAAATGCTGAACGGGTCCGGCTTCGCCACAATGAGGTCTCAGGACGAATGTATTCAAGCCTTGTTCGCTATAAAAAATTTCATATATTCAGGCTGTTTTATGATATAATTATTTTAAATAGTATATAGAAGAATTTTGTAACAAGCAACATACGCTCTAAAGTAATTGAGAACTATCATATTCGCATAAGTGTAGTACTGATAATATCCGTAAGGAGGATTTTCTATGTCATCCCATTCTGCAGGTGGACAAACATCTTTGTCAAAAAGAGGATTTTCTGGCTTACTTTCGTCATCCACAGAATCGAAACCGATTACCTATAATGACAATAAAATAGCAAATATATATTTAAAACAGTATAATAAGCGGATTAGAAAAGAATAGTATAAGAAATACATAGAAGAACGTACATATTGTAAGAATTTATGTAGCTCCGGATGAGAATGAGGATCATTGGTCACTTCGAAGAGCGGCAGGAAGATATTGTTGATGATCTCTTGGAAGTTTGTCATAAGCTTATTCAGCTTAAAGATATCACTATAAAAAAAATGCGAACAATGAAAATTTGTCGAGTTTATGTTTTGTGCTCGTATATATCATATAGACTTACTATAATCTAGGAATTTGTATGAGCCAACGCACGTTGTCTGAATAAACGTCACCCTGAATTGCCCATTTAGCCAGCTTATCCCATTCCTCTGGACTTTTACCGTAGATCGAAAGGCGCAGTTCTGCATTCTGATACTTGGACTCTTCAAGATCACTTGCTACCTCTTTGATTATTCTCGCAAAATATGTGCCGTTTAGATAATTGTCTGTTTTTAGAAAAACTTCACGCAGACGGCTCTCACCGATTGGATTGTACTTTGCGTTGAATTTATCGAATCTGTGAAATGTGTTTCTATCCTGTAAAAAAAAGAATTATGCACTTTAATACTTCTTCTCTCGAAAAAGCTCATCTTTAATATATTTTAACGGTGAGAAGGATATTTACTGCGTGTACATCCAACATATCAACGCTTAGATCGTAGGTCGTCAGGTTCATAGACTGAAAAACTTCCCGGAGTGTCATGGTTTCCCCGTTCTTGGAACAAGTAACCACTTCGTCTGCGTGGTTCTTCAACGTTTTCTTGATAAACCTAAGCAGATGCTTTTGATTCATGCATGAAGCCGCATGTATGTGAGTGTCAACCTATAAGTATTAGTAAATTGTACAACACATAATTTGACGGTACATTGATGTATAGCAAATGAAAAGAGTTAATTTAAGAAATAGAAATTGAATATCTTATTTGATTTTTCTTGTTCAAGTTATCAATATAATAAACTTTTTATTTAAAAAACTTTATAAGCTATAAAGTATTCATCATCAAATTGATGTGCAAGGTTCATCGTTTCTCTATATTAAGTTCTGCTTTAAACAAATTTTTAAAAAATTGTTTTTCAAAAGGATTATGTTGAAATTAAAATGAAATAAATGTGATCACATCATTTTAACTTCAAACATTTTTACATTCTAAACATTTTTATTTAAAATGAATTCTAGAAGCTGCATTTTAGAACCTTATCGATTTTCTCATCGTATATACCGTTTCATCTTTAAGAATGGATCTTTACAAATTATGATTTCAATATACTCGCACTCCAAACTATTCGCTTACAGACCTTTCTAATATTGTAGAAGTCTCTATGCGGCACCGCCTTCTGACTCGCTAGCTCTCTGAGTTCATTCAACAGTACGTGCAACTGATATTTGGAGGAAAGATAACTCAGTCTTCGGTAGCAGAATGATTTCAAGGGTCCATCAGCTATCATGGTGCACAACAGATTCATGTCTTGGACGAAGGTCGCCAGATCTGGATAAGAGTACGGGAGTGGCTTGCCGTTAGCCAGGTCCTCATCGTTGGCGAACACATTGAATACGCCGTTGACGGGTACAATCTTGTAATTCTTCGTCGGTGGAAATTCGCACTCCCATGGATCGCCCCGAGACGCGGGCGCATGTACCGGATGATCTGATAATAATCGATCAAACATGTATTAGCATAATTTAATGTTAATTAACTATTTTTTGCCGCAGCGCTGTTTCTTTTTTTTAATATAAAAAGATTATTTCGCGCAAGAGAGAAAGAGATAGATAGATAGATAGAGAGAGAGAAATTCTATCATATTTAGTAACTAATCTGATTTAAAACAGCGTGCAACAGGATATTTAAGGCAAGGATAATAGGCATTAGGAAGACCTGTCCAAAAGACGTCTTTGATCAGCGCGTCGATGTCCGCGTCAGACCGAGCTTCCCGGATTTCACTCACGATATCCAGCAGCCCTTTCCCTTAAGAAATATATAATAAAACTAATATCGTATATTTCTCATTAGCTCATATATATGCAAAGGATTTGATAACGCAAAAATAAAATTGTGTTTTATGATGTTTCACTAGAGAGCTGCGTGATTGGCACATCGCGTATCGTTGCATTGCGACGAAAAAAAAAAGAAAAAAAATTACACAACACACAAACGATAGCTTGACGTCGATCGATTGCTATCGACATTGAAGCGCTAAACAATAATATATTAAATGCGTTATAATGTTTCATGAAAATCAAGTATTATTTGTTCTTTCTTGGTGTCACGACGGCACGAGGAAGAAACGGGGACACGTAGGGCAAGGATGTAGACCATCAATTTGGATTCCTCACATGTAACTTTGAGATTCGAATTCGTTCCTTGATTAACAATAATTACCTGCGATGGCCTTCCGATCATCATGATGGACCTCATCGTTCGTAGTGAGTGGCTTTTTGTCGACACTACGTAAAAATCTAGATGTAATCGAAGGGAAGCTCTGCTTGGAATTGATCATATATTTCTCGCGTATCGCCAATGCCTGGACCAGCATTTTTGACGCCCTTTGAAGATCTTCCAGAGGCACCTGCAATTCAGTACAATTTTTAAAAGAAAATATGATACATATAATTATATATAAAACAAATATTTATAATTGAATCATCTATAATTGAAACAATTACATTTTTGGATACATGAAGCCGTGAAATAATATTTTAAGAAATTTCTTATCATAATCGCTTCATGTGTAATAAATTCATAGAAATATATATATAATTCAATTGTAATATTATTAATTATATATATGTAGAATTAAAAATATAAAATAAAATTCCAATATATTTAATAAATCAAGGTCATTGAGTAGAGAAACTCGATTTTTTAGACATTAGAGCGTCTCTTAGATTAATATGAACATGAAGGATAAAGGAGCGAGAGAGACAACTAGATGACCAAAGGTTTCTTGCCTAAGTCTCCGCAGTCCCAAGGTTTCAACTTCACATAAAATCTTTAAAGAGACACGTCGTACATAATATAGCATCCGTGAAACTATAAAGCTAAAGTTACGTTTCTAGATATCTCGATATAAATAATATATCGTTGTTTCTCGAAAAATATTCTATAAATAACTCATTTTCTATATTTCATGATTAATAACTTTAATAATTTAAATATTCGCTACAAGCATGATGCAATAATTGATAATTTACATTTGTAAATCATTAATTATAGTTAATTAATCCTTCTAATTAAAATGATAATTAATACAACAATTACATAATTCGAAAAAATCGGTCGCAGAAAAATTTTACGGAGCATTTATTAAAAAAAATCTGTCATATTAAAATTGTCAATATTCTGAGACTCACTCCGGAAGTGTCCTCGCCGGATATGGAAACCCGTTGGAAGTGTGGCACAAAGTCATTTTCTTCAATTTTAAAACTATGATCGATGTCATCGGGAACGCCTGGATGAAGCGATGGCTCGTAGTGACTGCGACGTTCCTCAAGATCTTTTGCAGCTCTGTCAAGAAAAAAAAACATTGATGAATCCATTTTATTTTAGATGAAAATTTAATTAAATTTAAAATAAAACCTTGCAATAAGGTTTATCTGTATATAAGATTATTCGCAATTATTATGCAAAATGTTAAAGTCAAATGTACTTATTTAAATTTAAAATGAAATTTAATAATTTAATAAAGTGGTATAATAAAGCGTAATTTATTACAACTTTTTCATTTTTAATATTAAATATTTCAATGTGTATATATGTATAATGAAATGTAACATTTACATTTTATTGTGTTTACTTACACAAAACTAAATAAATAATAAACAATAAACTTGCAATATTCTAAAAAAAGACCAACATTCGCGCTTTAACATTCTATAAATATAATTTTTGTTTCAGATTTAACTAAAGAATTGTATTTCATATTGACATACATTAACTGTGTGCTCTGCTCAGAATAATTTCTAAAATTATACAACGTCGATATGAGAGAATTTATAACGCAGTTAATTTACGAGTTGCAATGAAGACAAATAAAGTAATTTCATGATTGAGAAAGAAGGATTAAATTTGACGAGGTCGTGATAATCGCAATACTTCGCGCTCTTTCGACTCCAGGGTTATCGATAAATATCGTGTTGATACGCAGGCTTCTCTTTCTTTTAAACATGAAAAATTAAAAACAACTCTGAGAAACTGCTCTTTAATTATTGCATCATCCGAAATTCTATTGATATTCATCCGATATTGGCTTATTTTCTCACATGTCCATAATTTTATAATATTATTTTAAAAAATGAGATTTCCTATTGAAAAAAATATCTCCGATTGCGACGTAAATATTGAAGCTGTTTGCAAAAGACACGCATGTAATAAGAGATATTTGTTTGAAACAATTTTAGATGTAATGCACATTTAAGTATAAAAGAATAAAAAGTGATTAAGATAAATTAAAAATGAATAAAAATTAATATATCTTAATACTTATAATACATCCTACATATTATTACTTATAATATAATCTATTATGACATGTAAAAAATAGTAACATCAACATTATCAAAATTAATAATTTAATTATCTATGTAATATTTAGATTAATCGACACTTTCATTGCATTATTATCAAATATGATCACGTAACATAATAATAATTTACAATGTATATTGCATGATAGTAATAGCCTAAATTAATAATATAAAATTAATACACACAAGAGTGTATATATTCCAGTTTTCAGAATTAAAAAAAAATTAAATTAATCTATTGCATTCTTCGCTCATAGTTCATAAGTAAATCGTAAATTACCTCAGGAGAATCCTATTATCTCTCGTCCATCGTTTTGACTCGTTCGCGTCTGCGAACATGTTACGCGATCGATGCCACGTGTTGCAGATTGATCGCTCTTACGCGAGAAGTGGAAATTATGCGAGTCGAGTAAATAAGTTTGTGCTGCGCTTTGTTCTATTCTCATTGGGAGTCGTTCGTTTTACGAAAGTGCGAAAACAACGTTACAGAAATCCCAGGGCGCAAAATAGTTTTCGCTTGTAAAATAGCGTCTCGCTCGTAAGAAGACGAGGACGCAACGAATCGCGAATTCGTTTCGACCTAATAGCGTTTCTCGATCACGATCACGAGTCGGTTGCATCGTCCAATTTCCAGTTACATGATCGGAAAATTCCCATAATCTGTCATGATTAGTCGGCCGATATACCCGATAAGTTCCTTTTACAGATGCTAACAAGGCGCAATGGGAGCCACGTGGTCCTTTCCCGGTATTTTTCACAGTCTCACGCATATATTTCACTACACTGCTACATTTCGCATCACTAAACAGGTTAACATAACCGTTTGCTTTTATCATTAAACATTTGTCTCGATAATCATTGTTTGTCGCGAATGATTTCTTGCCTGGATATATATTTTGCAAAATATTATATATATTACGTAATATCGTTAAATTTAAAAATTCAAAAAGAATTAATATTTATTATACTTCAAATATTATTCATGTATGGAAAAGAAAATATAAAATAAAGAAACGTCAATCGCATCGTGATTATAGATAATTTCTATTATATAAATAATGTGTCAATTTTTTAACGCACATTATTATTTTGTATTCTTTATCGGTGTTTTATCATTTTATATCTCGCACTAGTGCGACCTAACTTAGACGATGAATAGTTGATGAAGTTACAGGATATAGTGAAAGAGTAACAAAATTCTGCAGTATAATATCATCCTATACGATGCTGCGGTAACACGTTTATCACATCTTTGCTCCTGCTTTCAACGCGACAAATCTTTTTAAGTCTACAACTAAGATTGTAAAATTGTTAAAATAGCAGAATTTCAGATAATAAATGCTATTTTAATCTATTTGATATTTTCATTGCTTTCAATGACAAAAAATTAATTGAAAATTTTAAAATTTTACACACACACAAATCTAGAACTTTAATCATTTTGTTCATATTTTGAAAATAATTTAGGTCCATTTCATAGAAATGTTTCAACATATATATTTTATAAGATTTTTAAATTTTAAATTTTAAACATTTTAAATTAAATTTTATTTTAAAATTTTAATTTTTATGATTCTATTATAACAATTCCTTGTTAATTTCTAATTCCTAATTAGATTTTCTAACTCCTAATTATATTTATAAAATTTGAATTATTATAAACATCTAATATATGTTATAAGGATAACACAAATATATACAAACAAGAATTTATAAGAAATACAAGATTAATAAATCATATTAATTAAAAACCACAAATTTAAATTGAATTCTTGAAGAATCCTTTCAATTAAGCTCCAGAATCGCGTCGTATTACATGTTCCTGCGTCACCCGATGCTGTTGACACGATATTTAAATGCTAGTGAGAGGCGTCCCTTTTCAATCAACTAGTATCCAACAATCTGATTTGATCTTGTCCAAATGTAATTCATATAAGGATTAATGCTGTTACATATGCAATATTATAACGAGAAATTTTTTAATTCATTATATCTACGCAGATTAAACACGTGATAATATCGTTGCATCACGCATTATACGTATTATATTTGCAAGTTCAAGTTCTGATATAACTGCATTGCAGCGAAAGACTTAAAAAATTATGTTCCAGATTTTAAAATGGATTAAATACAGAACTTTAATATAATCTAATCTTTTATATTATGTGTTTATTATGTTAGTGAATTAAATATCTTTTTAATATATAAACGATTTTCTATTGAATATGTAATTACCGAGAAATATTACCCATGTACATGTATCTTTATATTTATTATAAAAGATACATATTTTACACTTTCAATCTGAATTAATGAAAATGTTACTGATTAAAGCAATGACAAGATTTCACTGAAGATTAATGAATATTTTGCTTCTCTGTCGTATTTCACTGATTAAGGTACGATTTTACGAAAAATCCATACTACTTATTCTTTTCACAAACATGAGATTTCATTATTTGTTGAGTGCTTATAATTAAAATCACTGTTTATTAATGATAATATATTGATTTATTCATTTAAGAGAGCATTTTTAGAAAGTAATAATCATATGAGACGTACATATAAAATATATATATGTGTGGTTGCTACGCAATCTTAATTTTTTACGCGAATGACCTAAAACGCAGAATATGTTGCAATCAGCGATTGAACTTGATATAATTTCGGTGACGTAAAATTCCGGTGAGTGGAAACAATTTCCATAAATGATCAGAGCGACGATTTAGCGCAAAGTTCTATTTTTCCACGTCTATAATTCGCCAATTTATATTACTACCGGTTCGGCGATGCGACACGACACCGGACTTATTGTGCGAACGATCTCTAACTCTCCACGCGCATGCAATTCTCTCGTAGCGGAAGTCGCGTAATACACCGTCGAATATACGTCCTATAACAACGATGGTCGCACGAGCACTGAACGGGCGGTTGAGGAGGGTTGATCATGAACAACCCCTTCCTCCTATCCCTCTCTCTTTTCACCACTCTACCGCGTTTCACGAACTCTCTGATTGCATATAAAGACGGTTGATACATGGTTTCCGCTTATGAAACTTCTTTTTACATGCATCATATCTTTATACATATATTTAAATACATTGTTAACGTGTCATAATAAAAATAGCATATATATGCAGACATGTAAATTGCAATATTCTAACATATATTATTATAATACATAGATGAGTTTAGTAATTTACTGTTGCATCGTTATTGTAGATTGAATATTCAACAATATTGATACTTTTATTATAAGATATCGAGTAAAATCAATGATAGATAAAAAGTGCTTCGATATCGTTGAAATATCATGCGTATTTTCCAGTTATAGAGAAACAGAAACATGAACAAAAAACCGTTCTAAATAATCTCATCTTTGTTTCACGACGAAAACCAGCTACGATCGATTTTTGAGATGGAGGTCACCTCATATAGACTGTTTCGCAAGGTTTCACATGTATGTCCTTCCCAATAAATCGACGACGAAATCAATTTTTTTTTTAACTTTAATGTAATCATCTTTTGTCAAATCCTTTAATCGATTTTACTTACATCATAGAACTGTTCTTTAAACATCTATCAATGATTATGACACACATTCTGAATTGAATTATCGTATTACATTAAGCACCTCGAGGCCAGACAGGCATACATCCTGCGTTGAATTATTGATCGCAGCTTTATCGGTTGCAACGGCAGAATTCCGTTCACGACACGACGATGATTTTATCGGTGATCAACGATCCTGAATCAAGGTAATTCATGATTGCTCTCCGATTTTCATATAACTGATGAACGAAAATTTTGCAGCTGATGTAAATGCTGCGTTCTTCTCGCACACATATTTGTAATCAAACGCCATGTGTTTATGAATAAACTGTACGCGATTATCAGACAATATATTCATCACGATTAATAAAAAAATAATAATAAATATTAATAAATAAATGCCACTTTTCACTTTTTCTAACGTTTATATTATAAATAATGAAAACAAGAGAACCAAACATAAGATGAATTTTATTAGAATTATTTAAATATGAATGATAAATATCTCCTCGTTATTTATATATTGATAATTATACTTGTATCATGAATAATCTTAGTAATGCTAATTAATTGAACCGAATTAAATTAAAGCTTTATCGCATTTATTTATGTGATGTTAAAAATATACTTCCAATTAGATGAAAGTGTATTAAATACAAATCATTAAATAGAGAAATATATGCATGTATAAATTTAAGAGATATCTTTTTAAGAGATATAATGCAAAATAGTTTATGTAGTACAATCACTGCATTATTATATTATATAAAAACGTAATTATTTCAAAACGTGGCAAAAATATGACAAAAAGTAAGTAATAAAAATGACTTGGCTTACGCAAAACTTTCAAAATGTCCATCTCGATTTATTTCAATGAGGCATAAACGATATGAACTATCAATCTCTATCCTATTCACTTGTCCTTATTTAAATTTCGTATCTATATAATACATTACGGAAACAATAAGGATCTAGCAATAATTCCAAACTAGATCGCTCGACGAACGTTGACATTCTATCACAATGTATGCATAAAAATGTTTCTTATTGTTTCGTCACATCGCAGGAAATAGAACAACGCTAAGTATCGGTGCTCGATTGTTGAAAAATAGTGTCCCTTCTCTCTTTGATAAAAAAAATCATACTATATATCTCTAATCATAAAAAACTTATAAAAATAGATTTGTTTTTCAGATATATTAGAATTAAAATTTTTTAATTTTTCGTGTTTTTAAATTATTCGATTAATAAACTTTTTACTCGTCCTAATCTTTACAGACTTCGAATCTTAATTAAAAATTTAAGTGAGAATTATATATTTTTTTTAATGAAGCAATTCTGGTATTCTTTTAATGAAAAACTAGAAGAACAATTCTTAGAGATATTCTCATTACGTTTAAAGTATTATATCTCGCAATACTATTGATAATCTCGTGATAGTATATTGTGCAAAGAATAAGTGACTCTTTACTCGTTCCTTAATTTTCGTAAAAGCCCCTTAACGGATCATGATACAGTTGCTCAAGATGTACAATCGCTATCATGATATTTAGACATGCTATAGCATATTTGATCGTCTCGAAAATGTCAGAATGTTTAGATCAATATGGTATATAATACATATATAGATTGGCCTTTATTTAAAAAATATTTAATATAATATCTCTCTTTAAATGTAAATATTCGAAGCATGATTTATCTCTTTAAACATTCCGTCATCTTTCAGAAAATTTTATTTTTCGAGATATTTTTCAAGAATTTATACACTTATCGATTTTTACTAGGCTTTAATTTAGAATTTTTTGTTCCCTTAATAATAAGTGCTCGCATCGCAAACACCTTACATAAGATTTATGGCACTCGGTCTTACTAGGTACTCGATTGTGATAGTGTATCTATGAACACACACACCAGCACTTTACAAATACCTTTGATATACCTTCCACATAAACGTAAATATAACGCGATCATGATTTTATCGCTGCTTAGTTATTGATATCGCTTTTATTTCTCGAAATTAACTTCTTTTGGCAATAAAATATTCAATAAATATAAAAACATATATGAAAAAATATGAATATTTTTATAATTAACTTCTTTTGGTAAGAAAATATTCGATAAATATATATTAAACATTGCCTATATATAAAGTCTTTATCATGCTTGAACCGATCTGAATCACATGATTCGAAAAGGCATGCATTTTAGGATTAATCACACTTACTTGACGGTCAATTGTCGTTGAATCAGTAGCTTCTTCTCAATTTGCTCGATCGGAAATTGCGGCACTTCGTAGGGTGCCGAAATCTCGTTTGGTAACTCGGATGCAAGTCTTAAGCTATTGCTACCCCCAGTGCCGGTTCCGCCACCTTCGATGCCGAAGACTGGGCTCTCGCTTCCTGCAACGAGAAATAAAATAATTATGTTAAAATAGAATCGAAATCGACTATTATATAGGATATACATTAATTAATTTTTTTTTATTAATGAATCTTTTTTTTATTAGTATAAATACAATAAGGGATTTGCGATAAATTACTCGAAAAATCACAAACTTTCCATTTCGTTTAGAGACAAACATATATAACATAAAATAGACTGAAAAAGTTAAAGAGAGACCACAATTTTTATAATTATCGGAGGATTTACCATTGTTTACATAGTCTGTAATTTGTCCAGTTTTCTGCAACCACTCAGTAATAGAATTGCGCTTGTACACGGCAAGAATTTCATTCTCATTTCCCATTTCAAGAATTTCGATCGTTTTTTTATCAACGAACTCCTATCGTCTCTGTAAATATTTTTTTAGCTATATTTTGCTATACTTGCATTTACACGATATTCTTATTTGGAAAATTCGAAATGATCGATCGCCTTTCTAACTCGCCCATAAAGATAAAAAAACTGCAATTAATTTACTAAATGGATCATATGATGGAAAACAAATTAATGTCTTAATAAATATATAATTAAAAAATAGCAATATATTGTATCGAAAAATTACAAATATCAAATAATGATTGACTGTCAACTAGTTATATGCGTGGTTCACAATTTATGTTTATTCAATTTTCAAATTAAACGTATAATTTGTAATTTCAAAGTAATACATAAAAATGATAATTAATTATAAATTACTATTTATAATGTCTTTTTAATTAATATTTTTCATGCCAATTCTTGATTGTATCATTTTATCACAAGAGCATTCTAATTCAACGATGGCACCTCCGCGAGAGAAACACATAGTCCTACAATATGATCAATGAACCAACGAGCTCGTTGTGACCCTCGACTGTCGACAAATCTACAAAGAGCCGCGATGTCGGGTTATTAATAGAACGCAACGCGGCATTCGAGGACTGTTGTTTTCGTTCGACAAACCGACAACGAGCTTTCTCATCTCCGAAGCAATGATTCAACCACGAGAGCAAGGAGATGTCACACACATCAAATAAGACTACGATAAATAACAACTTATTTATAATGAAGCAGACTTTACAATCTTGCTAGGAAATTATGCGTAATAAACGGTAGTCTACAGAGTACGTGAATTGGGGTTGCGTCAGGGATGATTAAATTACGCCTATACACAGTTTCTGTACGTGTAATTTGCATGAAATTGACATGAACGTATTATTGTCAACTGTGTAAGCGAACTAGGAAATGAGCTAATTATTCTTTTATTATTTATTTATTTTTTAATTATTTCCAGAATATGCGTAGAAAAATATAAAATGTAAATTCATGAAAAGTAAATATCTTAAAAGAGAACAGAGAAAAAAATAATTACTATGTTGATTTTACGCGATTAAAATTTTTACATTAAAAAATTTGATAATAAAAACAAAGGCAAAATAAATATATTAAAGTAAACAAAGAATAACAAAAATATATAAAATAATTGATTTATACTTTATACACACACATACACACATACACACACACACAAACTACACAACTACACAACTATTTATATAAATTTTTTTCTTTTAAAAAACCGTTTATAGCTGTCTAAAAAAGCATTGCACAACAAAATGACAGGTTCAGTCGTTTCGACGTGAATTGATAACAAACAGTTGGCGTTTAAAATTTGCAACACAATATCAGTAGACGATTCTAACTAACTTTTCTTTCAAATAACAGTAATGGCAATTAAAAACATCGATTCACGTAATAAATAATTAATTCGAAAAAAAATTTATTCTCCCGGCTTTTCTGCACAAGGTCGGTATATTGTTTCTACCATTTTCAATATCGGTGTGATAACTCACACATTTACCGAGTCATCGAATTAACTGCAAATTACAAAATTCTACGAAGAACAGAAATTCTATGCAATACAAAACAATTATTAACAATGCGCCATTGTAGATTTGCACAAATTTGATTTAAACCACGTATACGAGACATGTGTTGTCATATTTGCAAAATTTTCATAAATAATCAAATATGGCAATTTGCTTAAAAATTTAACGGTTTCCCAGAAATTACCCGTTGCAAATTATTGATTATCACAACATTCATTCCAAATTAATTTCTAAAATACAAAGCAATATTGGTTCAAATTTATCAAACGTATCATTAATATTATTATTGGTTCAAATTTATATCAAACATTGTGATTATCATAGATATCATTAAATATGTTCAAAATTTCCTTTTAACTATTAAGGAAAAATAGATTTTATAAATATATAAAATAATTTTAGCTTATAAAAATATCTCTTTATGCAAATATACAAAAAAACTGAGTCTATGAAAATATATGTTGTAAAAACATCTCGCATAAATGATACGAATGATTTATGCGACAAGGTTGAATATATATATATATATATATATATATATATATATTTATATATATATATATATATTAAACTGTGCTCCAGTTCATCATTTCAATCGTCGATGAAATTGCCTGAGACTCAAACAGCCGGATACTTGAATAATAATCAGATATCTAGGTAATAATGTAGGATTTGATTCATATTGATAGTTCTAATCGGGCAGCACATAATTTAATTCCCTCATGTTATCTCTCCGTCTCGCGTTATCAAAATCGATACTCGAGAGATTTGCGCAAAACAGAAACGAGATATGAATTAAATTTCGCGTAGGATGTTGTGTTACTTATTATTCAGTAATATGTATATATGTCACATATAAATTTATGCAACTACGTTTGTCGAAACCGTTCTCACGCAATAAACTGACGATATATTTTATCAAAATGTTTTCGAAAAGGCAAAGAGTCCTGCATTAATTATTACGATTATTATTAATGCTCTCGGCGAAACGTTATTTATTTGGCAAGCAATATTTTCATCAGGCATCAGGCGATCAATACATTTCAAAAATCGTTGATGTTGCATCAACATTAATTATCGCTAATTCTGGTCAGCTGGGTCTTTTCGCGTGATTTATGACGTATAGCCTGTTTCTCACGAATGAAATTAAATAGATATTAGCGTTACTTTTTCCTATAAAATTTGAGCTAATTCTTTTATAGCAAAATTTAAAGCGATTATTATATGCTATGACTTTTAAAAAATTTGAATTTTAATCGTAAATTAAAAATTGTCTTAAAAGAAATTTTCTCAAGACTTAATTCGAAAAATATTATATTATATTAGCTTATATAAAATAAATATTAAAGAGATTGAAACATTTTTTATTTAATGATTTTTATTAATAATTTTTATCGATCTCTCTAATTTAATTTTTCTTCATAAATCATATTAGAGAGGTTGAAACATTTTGTGTAATGAATAATTTGTAATTTAATGTTTTTCTTCATAAATCAAACACAAGATCGATAATCATTCGATCGAAAATCATTTATAATATATTTTCTGTAAAACAAGAGATTATAAACATTTTAATATCTCGCTACTAAAACAAACAAGAAATAAAAAGTATTTCAACTATTCTAATGACAAACGGTTCAATAATTTATTACTCGCGCGAATCCCATGATACCAGAATTAAACAAATCAACGTGATTCGAATTTGACAGTTCCTTGAATAACACACAAAGTTACGATACAAGGCGTTTTCCGTGAGATGCTCGAGAATTGCTCAGTGTGCGATGTCTGTTTTATTTTCCTTCGTCGTGTGTAAAACTCCAGTAATTTTATTCTACAAGAAAACAAGCGCGACGCGCGCGAGATGCGAGTTCACTCTCGAGAGTCGCGAAAGAGAAACTATACCGCATATGTTTAGTCGACGACGCTTCGGAGGGCACTGACCATGCCAACTGGTCGTAAGTATCGAATAAACTGTGGTAGGATAAGGCAAAAGAGGGAGGGAAAAGAGGGGATACTTGGCAGAATCTTGGCAGAGTCGTATCGTGGGATCTGTGCGTAATAAATGCGCAAGACTCGCGCCACACGCGACAAAACACGCGTACGCGTGTAAATTAATAAGTTCTTGATTAATAAATTTTTAAAAAATAATTATTATGCAATTCTTACATAATTATATAATTATGTAATTATTTTATATAATTATATAATTAATTATGTAATTATATTATATTATATTATGTAATTTTTCGTCAAACAACATTCAACATCAAACATTGTGTTTTATGAAGACGTTCAGAGATTTCTCGATACCGATTATAAAATTAATAAATTGAATTTAGTAGAATTTCATGAATTAATAGAATTAATGAATTTAATGAATTGAAAATATTATAAATATCTCAGAAGAGGAAGATTATTTCAGAGAGTTCGAGCGATTTAAATCTCTCGAGTTGGTGAAATCTTGTTTGGCTGATAAGAATAAGGCTAATTTATAATTAATTAATTTCACAAGTGGATTTTAATATAATCTTAATACGAACTTTATCGCGTGATTTGTTTTAGTATTACATATCACGTAAAGTCAAAAATTATAATAAAATTATGCGTTCGCGTTACATGAAATTCACTAAGATTTTCGAAATTGCATTTATGCCATTTTTGCAAATCATCGATGTATTAATAGCCAACTTTATTCATGATGGGCACGCAAAACGATACCGAAAATTTGGCACAAACACGTTACAACGCGCGATACATGTATGTGTTTCGCTATTTTCGATAACACAGGTGAAACGTGTGTTTCACGACTTTCGATAACATATTCGCACTCGCGATCGCGAGTGCATGCTTATTCCTGGATGACCCACATATCGCGGTGTGACAAATATGTCCACGTGCGTGCGTAACTGCGTAGGTGTTTAAGTCAGCTTTCGCGCAAACGATGGAATGTTCGTTCATCGAACGAATATTCCATCGTTTAAAAAGTTATTGTTGACAATTGTATGGTTTATAATATTACAATACATTGGATTCTTTTAAATTCTCTTGTAAAACGCGTACAATGTTATACATAAAATATGTTAATAACAATATGTGAATCACTCACCTAATCGATATTTCCTCAAATCTCTTCCTTTGTTCCTGTTCATTCTTTGTTACTTCTTCATGACATTCTTTCACGAAAACATGCTTAATTACTTTCGCGCACACACTAATGACTAGAATGTCAAATTGCGCAGCACTTATTTATACAACACTCATTTTATTTTGTGTTTTTGTATTTTTTTGTATTTTGTATTTTTCGAGAAAAATGTTTCATGAAAATGTCAGTTAGCGAATTTATGGTATATTGACAGTAAAAATGCGATAATTAATTACTTGCTATCTGATTTTTAATTTGCAAGAAATAATCGTTTGGTATTTTTTACTCTACTTGTGATCATAGTTCGAGAAATAATATGATACAGAACGACGTGTTCCACCTTCGTTCGCGGTGCGAATAACAAAGTCATATGTAAATATCAGGGCATTGTGCGTCGCAAAATTCATAACAAATGTAACGTTACAAAAAACAATCATTGAATAAGCGATATTTTTAACCAAACAAAATATATTTACATATATATATATATATATATATATATATATATAATTAGACTCTTAATCAATTTGCGTATTATTATGTAATATCACGCAATATCAGAATAAAATTATCACATTATAACGTTATCTTCGAATTTCTTACTCCTTAATAAAACGAATACAGAATAAATTGATTCGAACGTCTAATTGCGTTTGTTATAATTATAATAAATAATTTTAATTTTAATATGTCTTTGTTATTAACTCCGTATTTATCAATTGCGTATTCCGTATTTATCATAAATACGATGATCATATGCATCAATTTCTTGAAACATTTTATGTCATTTATTCGAGCAAAATTAATCGTGATGACATATTCTTGAATTTTTATCGTACTCGAAAGATATACTACTTCGAAAGATAATACGACATACACAACGATCTCACGTCCCACTACCTTTCTATATGAATGTCGTCACGTGAATGATTACAAAACTATGACATGTAAACAACAGCGAACTAATATCGTGTCCTCTTCATGTCATAATAGAATGATAAGATGACGCGCTTTATATACTAGAAATATGTGAAAACACCTGATAAATTATTATTTTCAAGGAATTTTCCGTTCCTCCCATACTGAAAAAAATTATCGATATTCTACTGTAATAATTATATAACTTACTATTGCATAATATCAGAGTATATAATTGCCAATTATTTTCGAATTTCTCCAATCATTAACGAAATAATCATTAATTATATTATAATTAAACGGTTGAATTAATTTGAAGTGCATTCGATATCAATTCTGTATTTTATAATAATATATATATCGTATATATTATATGCAAATTCGACATTTACATACATCAATTATATGCAGTAATTGAAGCATTTTATATGATATTTGATCAAAATCAATCACGTAAATCGATGGATATATTCTTAGATATTTTGCATATCTCAAATTTTAATTTGTATACATTTATTTGTTTTCTCATAAGAGATAATAAGATTTAAAATAAAATACGTATGTATATAATTTTTTAGCAACAAAGATAGCATCGTATAAAAAACCATCCAATTTTCCAGTGCTGAACGAACCATAGTTTTGTACCATTTAATTCGAGTGTATTTCTATTGCAATGTAAAATAAAGTACGGTTCAAGTAAAGTGCTGCGCAATCATATTCTGCGATTAGTTCGCGATCGTAATTAACCATATTTTTGCGAATGCAAGAAGCAAGAAACAAACAAGACAGGAGAGAGAAAATTAAAGGATAAAATTAATAATCGCGATAAAGAAAAATAGAAAAAAATGGTTCATATGACGATACTAATTAGTTCCAATTAAAGTACAATAAAAAAATTGATGTATCTTTTTGATACGATTATATCGATTAATATTGTGCTTATGAAAAACAGAGAGAGAAAATCATAAAAAAATAAATTTAAAAAAAATTTATTAAAAATTTATTCAAGAGTAAAATATGACATGTGGGTATTTCGAAGTACAAAAAGTCGAGAACATAAAGAATGAACAATAACGCTTTCGCGTGTGCTATTTTTCACCATGATGCATCATGATACACGCGCACATTTTTCTGACAGACTCGTGAGCCGTTTCAGCGATGTGTAATATACCTAGTGATTTAATTACAGAACATTGTTTTTGTCGTGACAACGGTTTTCGCGTGCGCCGAACACAACGATTGCATTAATTGGTGCTCACAACCTCGGCCACGCGCGCGAAGAATTTCTGCAATTTCTGCAACCAGTGACACCGACAGCATGCAAATTTTATTACGAATCACACGATATATATTTCTCGAATGTAGAAATAATTTCACCGCACATGTTTCGTGATTGATTAGATTTTAAGGGGGCATTTTTGCAAATTAAACCTGACTTACAAATTCTCTGAAAAAAACTAATAATCATGCAAATTTCTTCATGTGTAACACTCATTTTTTTATATGTATTATAAATATAGACATATTTTTATACAGTGGTGAAAAATAACACGAATAAAAGAAAATGTGACTGATGACTTTGTGCAAAGTCTTTACTTTTCGTTGCTTTCAACGAAATTAACTACATAAAACTTATTATTTTGTAAAATCTCGTGGTTCTCTCTTGCTGTTATATAGCAAGATAATAATTATTGATTTTATCATGCGTACCTAGATACATTTTATCGATTTTATCATGCATATCTAGATACGTAACTTCCGACACTATAAAAGTGTTTATGTTACACGTGGACTAATTATAGAAAGACTTTGAAAACTGTATTAAAGAATTCATTGCAGAACTATTCTACAAACTCAAGGTTAAAACCAACGTTTTACCATAAATATTTTAATTAATATACAAATCTTTTAATGAAAATTTGCATAAACAAGACAAGAAAATCAAGAGTAATAAATAATCATGTAAAACATATGTGTGTGCATTTGTAGAAAGATATAAATTAGTTTTCGTAAAACTTTTGTAAAATTTTATCATTATAACATATACAGATAAACGCGAAATAAATAAGTATTTTTAATATATAATTAATAATATAATTAATTAAATCATCAGGAAAAAATTTAATATACAATACAGAAATTTAATTAATACTTCGACAAAAATATCTGATAACTATTTACCAATCATTTCTATGAATATTTGATGTTTGATTGAAATCAACTTCTTAACAATAAACTGCATTATGACGCAATCGTTTCTAATAATAAGTAGGCAGTGGAAATTTCCTCGAGGCGTCGAAGAACGCGATCGAATCCTATGGTTGGGTACAGTGTCTATTTACGGCAATCGCGTGAATTTGCGTGATTCAATTTCTGGCAGTAATACGGGGTTTGCGCGCGCCAAGAAAAGTGACATAGTGGCTAGACGTAGCCGCGGAAAGGATCAATACCACCTCTTGGCACAGTTACCGTGGATCTCTGCGAAGCTCGCCTCAATCTTTCCCATCGAGAACGCCGGCACTTCCTCGTCCTCGTCTGACGCATGAGGGGCTCGTACGAGAATGTATCATATAAATATATCGCGGAACAAAAATAAACCGGCGTCGGTATTTTCGATACCTATTGGCACGACATTAATGCCCAGGCTAAGAAAGATCATCCTGGCCGAAGTCTGCTGCGGTAAACGTGCATATAACATCTCAGAATTAAAGAGTTCGGTACAAAATTCAGTTCATGATTTGTGACATTCACTTTAAAAAATTTAATAATATGTACCAACGAAAAAGTATCGTGACTTTAAGCACGTACTTTGATTTTTATATATTTTCAGTTATGTAATATTATTTCCCCTAATATCGCATCAACGTCTTTATAAATATGATGCTATCATAACTTCCAGGCAATATATGAAATTCTGATCAAAGTTCTTAAGTTTTATAGAAGTTGCGAATATTTATAAAAATATTAATATACAATTATTATATAAAATATAAATTTATTATAAAAAATTGCAAAAATAAAATAATTCTCCTGAAAAATTTTATAATTATAATGCAATACTTTTTTGATTGGTAATGTAGAATTGTGCCTAATATGAAGCTTACAAATTATAGGTTTAAATTCCAAAATAAAAATGTTAAATAGAAGTTATTTTTAATCAATTTATACTTTATAATCTTGAAAAAAAAAGGATTTTTTAACATTTTTTAATAAAATATTTGATTCGATCATTTTAATTGTAAGATGCCAAAAAACTGTCCGACCGCATTAAAATTGCGCAACATTAGATAAATGTCATGATATATATATCAGCTTTAATTGTAAGCAATATGTGGAAATTATTCGAAATTTTTATAATTATGTTATATAAAAACTATCTCATTGTGATAATTTGAGTGAAATAATACCACAAATACCACTAATGCTAATGCTAATGTAAACAGAGTTACCTAAAACTAGAAGTCACTAAAATAGCATTTTAGGTGTAAATCAAGAGTAAAATGCTATTTTAATGATTTCTAGCGAGCAGCTTTGTTTACCACTGACGAGAGTTTGTACCTTGAGTAATTTGCAGTTTTAATGAAGAGCTTTAAATACGCTTAGGAAAGTACGCAATGAATCATGTCAGAAAATTCCAAGAAGACGCAATTATGTATCTATCTTTCTATAGAAACATGCATCTTGTAAACAATCTGATAATAAATTGTTTCACAATAAAAAGTAGGCTATTAGTTATGTTATTGACAAGACAAGAAACTAACGATTCGACAACGGACGTAAATTCGTCATCACTGTTATTCACATATACAAAGTGCACGACGGAGAAATGTCGCTATCTGAGACAGTTTAAAATAAAGTAAAATTGACACGTGTACGTTTTGCCAATTCGATTCCCCACATCAAGCGGTTAATATCGTTGCAGAATTCGAGCCCTCGCGCTCGTTTTTACCTTCGTAATATTCATCCGGATCGATCAGAAAATTTGGTAGACG
This sequence comes from Camponotus floridanus, assembly GCF_003227725.1. Lineage (NCBI taxonomy): Eukaryota > Metazoa > Arthropoda > Insecta > Hymenoptera > Formicidae > Camponotus > Camponotus floridanus. The sequence continues at coordinate 1,975,529 of NW_020229392.1, forward strand.
CAAGGAACCAAGGAACGCCTCGTTCTCCGAAGTGGTCACACCCCTGATTGACATTTCTCCACCGAGGTCGTCTCGAGTCACGCGATTCTCGATGCGGAGTAAGTTGCAGTAGGGTCGAGACGATTCGACAGAAGATTTATTCGACCAACGAGCTTGTCTCTCCTAATAATCAAAAATTTTCTCTCGTGGAGAGACTCGTCAAGATGCTACAAATAAATTTTCTGCGATATATCGCGTTTTTATAACTTAAAAAAAATATATTCGACTACAAACGACAGGAAATGCGCGAACTCGATGCGGATAACATGACTTTTAATAGTGCGATATCGTAGCGTGTTTTTAGCTACGTCATAGGCATCGCACTAAGTAACGTGCTAATCGTTGTGCTCATCAAGTCTCGTGCCAATACTATGCTCGAAGGTCACGAAAGCAAACGAGGTAACTGAATGATTTCAAAACGCGTCAATTCAAAAACGCAAAACATGATCGCGAATTATTCAGCTCAAAACAATCATAAAACGCAAATATACTTGTTAAAATCTGACGTCAAATAAAATACGCGAGCGGAGTAAATATTTACTCCAGAAAGAATGATTCAACTAAAATCTCGCATTTCAAGATTTATAGAGAAATAATTTATTACAAAATTTTTAAGTCGAATTTAAGAAATTATTTTTATTGGATTTTCTTAATCTTGACAATAACTAATTTTCTAATTATTTAATGAAACTCCGTTATTCAAAATCACTAATTAAATGATGAATCATTTATTATCTAGAAAAAATAAATATTTGTTATTTGCGTCGTGAAAAGTATTTATAACTTACCTAATCAAATAAAGATTAAATTAAATCGAAATTGCAAGGTTCATGAGATTTTAGCTTTCACTAGCCATTTATTGACAGTCTTTGAATTGGCTGTGATAGTTCTTATCATGGAATTCTGCAAATTTCACATACACCACTTTCAAGATTTACAATTATCACTGAATGTCGAATTGATTATACAATTATTGCAAAAACTGTGTTTTCGAGATTCTTTAAATTTCACACATATGATATCTATTTTCAAAATTTACGACTATGCGTAACACAACTCAATGAAGGATATCGCGAAACTACTGTCGAATTGCGATCTCTTTCTACGTAGTTAATCTGCACGTTGTTGTCTTGCCTCTATTCTGAAAGTCTCGTTTCGTACTGACGAGACGAGAGACGGCACCATTGTAACGAGGGCCAAAATATTATCGGTCGTCTGCAAAGAGAAGTTCTTAGGCTAACTGCCAATTTCCAAAACCTTTGCTCGCGTCAATCAACAGAACGTCGTGTAAATCTATGTTAAAATTGATTTATATGATTATTGAGGACTTTTCAATATTAAAAATAGTTCAGAAACAACAATAGAAGATTCAACCTGCGAAAAATGTATTGTTTGAATAGAGAAATTTGATGATTAATAATGATAATAGCACAATATTAAAGCATATTGAAAAATATTATCTATTAAATAATTTCCCACAATTTCTCGTGTCTATCAATCTGTAAAAAATTGCTATTTTTCACAATTTCCGATATTTTATTTATGATATTTATTTATTTATCAGACTTGTAATAAAATCTTGTGTACTACGAGAATCAGCGAGTTCTAATTCATATAAAAGATCGATCAGACATTTATTTTCTTATCGTGGTTACTGTATGTATAATTCATATTGATCTTTACTGCCCTCATGAACTTTAATTAACTTCATCTTTCGTGCTGCCAGATAAAATGTTGTAGACATACACGAATCGTAGCTATTATAATACACCGTTTAGCGAAATGTTTTGTGTGCTCGCTTCATAATGTAATTCTATCAAAACGAAGGTGATTCGGCCGTCACGTCACATTTAAAAGAGATTATGAAAAGAAAACAACATTTAATCAAAATTTTTTACTAAGAAAAAAATTGACTCCCAAGTGATCAAAGAATGTAATTTTTCTTTATATTTTTTTATTATCTTAGAATCATCTCCATTAACAAAAAGAAATTACGCAATAATTTTTCTTCTTATTAAATATAATGAAAATAAATTTGTGACAATTTTATGATTTTAAAATCAGTCTCCAAGAAGCTTTAAAGAATAATTTTGATGCGAGTGACCATTTGTCTTAGACTAACTTGTTTTAAAGTCATACTTACTCAAGGAACTAAAAATATAACTTCAACGAATAAAAGCCCGTCATAGAATCTTATTATCTTGTCTCATAATTTTTGCATATCACTGTCTTGTATGATTGCATAACGCTTTTATATTCAATAATTGATTAGAGCTAGTGAGTAAGAATGAAAAAAAGAAGACAGAAAGAGATATTGAAATAAAAATTGATATAGCACTCACGATCGCGATGGTGATCCACGTTGTGACTTGGAGTTGTCGAGCTATCGGCATCACCTTCGCCATCCATTTCATAGTAAATCCTGTCCGCGCCGCCGTTCACCTCCTTCACTCCATTCACAGCCACTATGTCTTCCATACTTCTGCAAATGCATTCATCTTAATTCGTCACATTTAATTGTCCGCAATGGTTGCGTTATCAATCATAGATTTTTTGATAAACGATGCAATTATATAAAATAAATAAGATTATAAAGAAATATATATATATAATTTTTATAATCATATAAAAAAATAAGAAAACTAACTACTAATAAGAAATATAAATTTAGTAATTGTTATTTTTTTGGTAATTATTTTTTCCTTTAATTAAGCTAATATTAAAAAGCCTATATTAAAAATTATTAATATATTATAATCATAAATTTTATATATACATAAACAGAAAAAAAATAAATGTCAAATCAAAACTTATATACTTAAACTAACGCGTTCAATGTTTCGTATATACGCAATATTCTAGCAATTACATTTTTCTTTAATTAACACAATATAATTTCACTTCAAGATTTCCATGTTAAAACTAAATATATTTTCAAAACAAGAATGTTCTTCTTTTCTGTGTATATATAATAAATTATAAAAATATTAAAGATGCTATTAAATCATCTTTAGTATAAAGTCCAAATTTAAAAATAATTTTTTAAGTTATTTATGACATTGTTTTATCAAAAACGCCACTGTATTATATACTTTGTTTGTTTTATACATGTTATCTATATGGATATTGAATATTGGATTAATAAACATCTCCTTATCGAAATTGCATTTTGTGATAAAGAAACGCTAATTGAAATAAAACTGCACTGCACAAGTTTACTCATAACAAAAGAATACTTAATATAATTATTATTTAATTATAATTATAATTATTAATTTTGCATTAATAAAACCTATATATGCATAACTTATCACATGATTACTAATAAGAAATTATTGAAAAAGATCCGCAAATAAATTATCAATTAATCTGAATAAATATCAAATAAAGAATTACAAGATATTTTTATATAATTCGACTCTTGTGTATTATTAATCTCATCATTCTAATCTGATTAGTTTACAATACAATTGTAATTCTGTTAAGTATAAGTATTCACTAATTGAGAACTTAATTTGTGCTCATTTAACCAGGGATTAATGGTGCTATTAATAGTGCAATTAGCATGGACATTTTCTTCTTCATCGTTTTAAAAATAATGAATGTGCGTTTTGACAATCTGCAACAATTGCCGTTTGACAAACGCAGATTATCAAACGACAATTAACACACGTGTAGTAAATTCGAATATGTTCGATAATATATATAATAATGTTTGACTTTCATCACAGTACACACATTTAACAAAATCGATCATAATTTACATTTCAATCAATCTACAGTATGTGTACCAGCTAAACACACTGAATGCATTAATCTGAAGATATATATTTAAAAACAATATATGTGCAAGAATTTTTTATTCGCTTATTTATGAAGTAAATAACTTTTTATTGAATTATGTATTTTTCTAATCTATTAAAGTATCTTAATCAAATGCAATACTTGCAAAATCAATACTCTAGATTGATTGAATAAATATTATATCTTCATTTAAGATATCACACATGCTTATTATCCATAGCACTGAATATACTGAATTACTGCAATATTATTGCAATATTGTTGCAATATTGCTGCAATGTCCTGTATGGAATTTATCTTCACAGAAGGAATCCGAATTATTTCTCATAATATATATTTATCCATCATTGTTATATCAAATTTCCAGTTCTTTATTATCGATATACATATCAATATTAAAAAACTTTTCGAATTTAAGGTTAACACGCACTCAGCTGATAGCTGTGGAGTATCGTTACGATAGAAAGGTAAACGTTTTGCTCTTTAAAATCAACGAGGGAGGGAGAGAGAAAGCTCGTCCAAGTAAATATTTATATTACCACTTCATGTGTTGAAACCTACCGGTACGTGTACAGCGATAAACAAATGTAGATTTAAATAGGCCCGTGTATATATAGGATAAACGTGCACTTTGCTCGCTCACATGAATGAGTTCCCCGTCATTACGCCATTAGCGACTTTTGCGAGAGAACGAACACACGTGGGACGTGTCAACCGATTCAATCGATACGCTAAGGCTTTGCCGTACGCACCGTCGTGCTGCAGCGAATCGATTCGTGTTCGTTATCGACCGCCGTCTTGTCGCAACAATTATTTGCGAGTTATCGCGTTGTTTCGAACGACGCTCGTCACACTTACGTCTCACTCATTTCTGCCCTGCCCTGCGAACGGAGGAGGAGATGCGTCGCGCGCGCGGCTCCAGATGAACAGCTGGCCACGAAGGACGCGAGCGGTGACGCGGAGGTGACGCGCATGCGCGCGCGCGTCCGCGGCAACGCGGGCGATATAGCGTTCGCGCTCCTGTCACAGCGTTCGATTAAGGGGTTATACCTCAGCAAGTCGAAAAAAACGTATTTTTGGGGAATTTAAAAAAAAACTGTTAGGTATTTTTATTTCGATTCTTTATCATAATATATATCTATCAAAGAAGTCTTCATAATTTTTTCAGTTAAAAATATCGAGAGGTATAACTCCTTAATTCGAATTATGCGAATTCATTCAAGGTAAGGTAAACGCGATGTTTCACCGCGAAATGAACGTCGTGACTCGATTTCAAAGATGTGAATTCTCGCCCGATATATCGGAGAATTTTGTCGCGAAAAAATTCCATGCGTAACATGAAGAAAACGCACTTGTGTGAGTCATCCCTTGACGCATGCCGTGAGTGGCCTTCGATATATCGAAGTGACGTATGTATATACGCGGGAGCGTGAATATGTGTCACTTTTATTAAAACTGTTCGATGATACGCGAATAGAATTCGATTGATTTTCTTTTCAATATTTACCAAGCTTTCTTAGATTCAATACGTGCTGCAATCTAGAGAAAATTCGATACGTAATAAAACTTAAATAGGAGCGATTCTACTTTGCGGCGAGAGTCTCGATCATTCAATATTGGAGGATACTTCACGGAAATCTCGTTCAATTTCTTTCATTTATTGATAATATGTCGTGTCTTGCAAAACAGTTAATTCTACGGTGAATAATTCTATGTAATTTTGTCATTTTCAGAGAAGTGAAGAGAAAAAGAGAGAGAAAGAATAATTCCAGAAGAAAGTATGAGTTCTCTACCTTTCTCGAGTCGATCTACGGAGTGGACAAAGGAAGATCCTCTTCACCGGCAGCTCTTACGGCTCTGGTACTATAAGCGTGATTGGTCGAGAAGACCTCTACACAGCTGTGAAAATCGCACGAATGGCGCAGACTCGTTTCCGTCGATCCCATGAAAATCCATATCATGCGACTGACCGCCGCCATCGTACTGCGCTAATTATACGAAACTGCATATACGTATTTTACACATGCAAAAATGAAGACACTTAACAGTCTAATCAATCGATTCAATCGATTTCCCAATTGTAAACTTGCCCTCTTAACTGTTGAATTAAAATATTAAATTAAATTTCACATTATATAAAATTATATTCTTAAAAAGAGAACACAAATTTATATATCTTTATCATTACGTATTACGTATATGTTAAAGATAATAATGAAAGAAAGAAATACAGATAATATTTTTATAAATATAGATCTTGTCAAATATTACATTTGCTAATTTACTGCATCTCTATTGTCTAATATATATATATATATATATATATATATATATATATATATATATAATGTTTATACAGGGTGTCCCAGTTATCTTCCGTCATCTTTCAAAGACAGATTCCTGGGATCATCTGAAGATTTTTCCTCAACGAAAATGTCGAGGCACTAATAATTTTCCAATTATAAGTGATTGGAAATAAGACGTTTTTCGTAAACTAAACTTTGTAGAAATAAAAAATATTAACAAAATCACATTCTTTGATTAATTTTAAATAAAGTTTACTTTAATTGAGTTTTAATTTAAGACTTAATTGCAAAGATATATGATGACAAAAATCGGGAACATGCAAAAAATACTTTCATTGACATTTTCGCTGAGGAAAAATCGTCTTCAAATGATCCCAGGAATCTGTCTTTGAAAAATGACGGAAGATAACTTGGACACCCTGTATATATAATATTTATATAATATTTATATATATATATATATATATATATATATATATATATATAGAACATTTTTATAAATATAGATCTTGTCAAATATTACAGTTGCTAATTTGCTGCATCTCTATTGTCTAATATATATATATGTATTGAATACACGGAACAGAAAAATTCTGATTTCAAATGATTATCTAGAGAAATTTTATCAGTATTTATTCTACTCCGATATATTTATTTGGCGTGTTTGCTTTAAATTTAACTAAACAGAAGCTTTTAAATTTATGAAACAGAGAAATTATTAATATATATATAAAAGAATTCTCTTCATCTTTTAAAATCCTATAAAACTTTTTGAATTAATTAATCTTCTTCTATCTATGCGAAAAACTCTATTCCAATTTTTTTAGTTTTATGTCTTTAGTTTAAGGTCTTTAATAATCGATTCTTACAATGTAAATTGTTACAATTAGATCCGTGTCACTTTTAATGAGAATCTTTTGACGATTGTGACACGTTGACAGGTGCGCAGTTTCTTTTCACATATGCGTATTAGTTATATTCAAATTTTGCTATAAATTAATGAAAAATATATATAACAAAGTGTCCATGAAATAATATATATTTTCATTTTTGCATCTGATTTTATCATTTTATTCTGCTCCTACATATGTAAATATGATATTTAGATTTCAAGCAAAACTTCACGAAACAAAATTAATTATTTTTGCTACAATTTGTGGAATTTAATTAAAGCTCTAATTAAAATTAAATTCACATTCCTTGCATTTCTCACGAAATAAATATAAAATTCATATTGAAGTTCTTAGCACAGATTCAAAAGCATGTCCTTCTAAATTAAACTTTCTCATGAACAAGATTGCTGTACTTTTCTTCATTTATACTTAACTTAACTCGTTCTCGTCGACATTGCACATTTCAATTAAATTGCTGTTTATACTTGAGGCACTTTTCGTGAAATCGATGTTGAAACTCGGAGATTCAGTCACGTTCTTGTTTAATGCATATTTAAGTTTATTAAGAGAATCTTGTTATCACCTTTATCTCTTATTATTTACCTTCATCTCTTTATACAAATTTAATGTATTTCCGTTGCGTACTAACACATCTTAATTAAAATCAAAATCACTCTCCGTGTTAGAGATGTTTCTCTCGATTGTTGTATCTGTGTCAGAATCCAGTAAGGATTTGATCACATCCTTCTTCTTCTTCGTTCCATTAACAGCGTCTTGCTGCGACTCATCTTCAGCTTTGCTCGATTTGTGTTCCGATTCCGGATCTGCCTGTCCTCGAGAGATTTCTTTCGTTTCCGGTACCCCCTCGCGATTTTCGACGACGACATTATCAGGATTATGCTGGTCTTCCTTATACTCCTGTTCATATGTATTATCGTACGCCTGATTCGGATCGTAAGCAACTTGTTCGGTGTAATCGTATGCCTGATTACCAGAACTGTCCCCGTATCTTTGATCGGGGTCATACTGCTGATTAGGATCATCCCCGTATCCTTGATTGGGATCGTACTGCTGGTTAGGATCATTCCCGTATCCCTGATTGGGATCATAATTATAATCGTATGCTTGATTCGGGTCCTGCTCATATTGAGCGTTAGGATCGTGTTGATATTGTGGATTATTGGGATCTTCAGGATATTGCTCGTATTGACCATCCACGTACTCGACATATTCCTGTCCCTCTTGAGCGTATCCTTGCGCGACGTATCTCTCATACTCCTCGTTATTAACTCCCTCGTATGGCATACCTTGATCATAATGATATTGCTCATTTGAATTTTGTTCGTATTGTTGCTCCTGACTCGACTCCTCGATATATTCCTGCTCGACATTATTATCTCTTATCTTTTCGGATGGATCATCGATTCGAGGTTTTGTCGTTTTCTCATCATCCTGCTTGTTGTCGTTATTTTCCTTTGATTCGCCAAGTTTCTCATTTATCTGAGATGCGATCTCGGATTCGTCGGCCTTATGTTGATTCGAAATTTGAAAGGTCGCATCTTCAGCATCTTTGATAGAGAAACGTTTTTCGCTCGCGTCCAACTTTTTCGACTCCACCTCCGCTACCTGAGGAAGTGTATTTTGTTGGAGATGCGCGTTCTTCACTTCATCATCCGTGCCGCTTTGCTCGATGGACGATGACGAAACATGCGATTCGCTCGCAATTTCATCGACAATTCTGTTCTCCGTCTCTTCAGCATCCTTTTTCACTTCGTCAGAATCGTCCAAATGTAATTCTCGAACTTCCTTTTGCACGCTCGCAAGATTCCACGGCGCCAATTCTTCGGCGACATTGAACAGATCTTCGATATTCGATTCTTTGCCGGTAACAAGATCAAACTGTTCTTTTTCCGATGTGTTATTCCGATCGTCAATCTTTAATTCGTTATTCAAGGATACGGCTGTCTTTTCGTACATGTCATCTTTTTTCGTAGTAGCTATTTCCTGATCGCGTTCTCGCGACTCGGCTAAATCGCCCGCATTATTCCAGTCCTCTTTCGCAATCTCCGTATTTAAATGCGTTTGCTCTAATTCCGTTGAATGTGTCGCAATATCTTCTCTAATTTCGTTCTCTACCGAAATCCCGCGTCCTTCAGCCTCGCGTTTTCTTTTGAATTGTAGCGTATCGTTCGGTGTCACTTCACGGTGTCTAATTTCGTCCCCGATAACTTCCGCAGATAAGTTGTCATTGCCATTTTGCTCAGCTGTATTTGGCGCAACTTCCTTCGGCCCAGTTCTTTTAGACGCAAGATCGTTTGCCAACGCCAAAATCCTGTCCATCTCCTCGGACACTCGTTCCTTCCTCGTCCGATCTTCGGTCGGAAGCTCCGCTGCGTCCTCCGACAGACTGACATTCAGCAGATCACCGCTAGTGTTCTGTTCGTGATCTAGCTCCTCTAGACTTGGCACACCGTGTTCTCGATGAAGTTTCCGGATTTTGCCAATGTATCGGTCCAGTTCATTCTCCAGTATCGCTGTCCTGCCATTCTCGTCCAGATTAGCATTATGCAATCCCAAAACATCAATCGGCGATCGAGGAGTCTTAGTACCATCCGTGCTCCTCCGCAATAGATGCTCGTTGTACTTTATCAGATCATCCACATCATCGCTGGTAAGAGAATGAATGGATTCTTCGTCCTCGGACTTCTGCGGACTCGCCACGATATAGTCCATATATCCCGGCAACGGACCGACTTCATCCACGACACTTGTATTGGGATCTATTCGATACGTACTCGACTTCGCGGTCATTAAAGTAGGTCTTGAAATATTTGACGGATCGTATTTTCTTATCCGCGGACTAGGTGACATTATATCAGGGTCGAATTGTCGTGGAACAGCTTCGTTTTGCGACGTCTCTTCATATCGCGCTGTATTTCCAGCGGGAAATTGCATCGAGAGACCAGAAGTCGCGGCTTGCACTGATTCCACATGCTCTCTGAAGAATCGATTAACGGGAATAGTATCGGGTTGAATCTGATCCAAGGATGTCATCGGCAAAACCGGTGCTTTCGTAAACGAAGCGCGAAGGTTGGCGACATCTTCAAGATTACGAGATGCGCTTGCATCGTAATCGGAAATCGTTCGTGGATACTGACGGGTATTTGGCGAAGAAATTGACACTTGAGTGAACTGCTTGCTCGCTTGACCGACTGGTGAGACATAAATGTGCGGTTCAGGTAGAACGCGCGTTTGATGATAATCGGCGCCGAAGGGTGCACCTTGTGGCGTAGTTGGCGAAATCGGAGGATTATTTAATAAAGTACCATTTACAGCAGTTGGATCATGCAATTTGGATGTGGAGGTAGACCTTGGTTGATTCAATTGAGCAGATGGATGCACTCGCGGTGACGAAACGCTTCTCGTTTCCGCGGATGCTATATCAGGCTGCGCCATCACTATTACTTTTCTCGTATATTTATCTTCATTCTGACTGGCGATACCACTGTCCCCGGTGATGCTACCAGGTTGTCGACGATTGGCATAGACGCGAAGTAGATAAGCTTCATATTGTTTCTGGGAAGGAACCAAGATTTTTGCTTGTTAGAAGAATTGATACTTATTTGCTCGCAATAGCTATATCTCCTTGCAATTATAAGAGCAAAGTACATGCAATATAATATATAGACAAAATTTAAGATATTGAAATATTTTTTTTTGTTATGTAACCAGAACACGAATACTGGGAAAAGATTTAAAGAAATATTTCTTTTTTTTTATTTTCAATTTTCCATTTTTATTTTAAATCTTTGGAAGAAAAGATTATTTTGAATTCTTATAGATATGGACAAAATGAATTTTTCTCTCCAAGAAATTTTTCAAAGTTTATTTTACTGAAATCTTAAATAATGAAGAAATTAATTTCTATTTCTTTGATCAATCAATGAATCACTCTAAAGAAAAGAAAAAAGGAAATAAAATATATATAATTTTTGGAATACATTTCTGTCATTTCTTAATAATTGACAGTTTTACTTCTAATGAAATAATACTAATATTTTATTATGATAGACAAATAGTAAATTAATTTTTCTAAAATAATTATAAATCTCTGATTAAAATAATAGACACTTACCCTGAGAACATTGAGTCTGTCTTTTTTCGCGCTTATCAATGCAAGTTTATTCGTGACCTTGTCTAATGCTGCGAGAAGCTTATGATTCCTCTCATCTCTCGAACGTTGTTCCTCTAAATACTGTATGTATCTCATGCGCAACCGATTTATACAAGCATCGTGTCTGCAATTAGAAAATCATCGAGCTATGTGGAATGATAAGTTTAAATACTTCATAAGTACTCCCATTGAAGCCTTTACTTTTTCTCATTTGTATAATATATATTTAAAAATATCTATTCATAATATTAAATTTATTATAAATAAATTTATATAAATTTTAATTTGTAATTTACTCTTTTTAATTTAAATTTTATTATATAAATTTATTATTAAATTTATTATATAATATATATTTATTTATATTTTTACATTTAGAATATATATTTAAATATATATTACAAATGTTTCTTCAATGAGATATGCGCTTATAATATAATATATATTTATCAATTTTACAGGCATACAATGTTGTAAAATTAGAGTTAGAAATAAATAAAAATTATGCGTTATTTTTTTTAGTCGATTCTTTTCGATTATTTATCGATCAATTAAAAATTTAGTATAGCCTTTACAATCAAAAAACATTTCGTGATAATGCTTTGATAATGCAAGGTCGTGTTTCCGCTACAACATACATAGCTAACGCATCGCCTTAAAACGGAGACGCGCACTATCGTGTGGCATGAAATATGTGCGCGTTCTTATCCTGTCTTCGCGATCGATGAAGTTGGATGTCTCGGCCAGACACGAATCGGAACAGGTAAACAACGAGAGAATGGAATTCGCGAACGTGGAGATATGCCGGACAATGATAATGAGAATAAAATTATGTTCATAGTGTTATTGATCGTCACATCCCGTAAAACCGGGTTGGATCGATATCGAGTATTTTGGTAATTCCTTTACCATTGCTGCGCTAGATTAGAAATATAAACTAATTTATTTTAATTTTTGCATTTTAGACTTGAAAATTTATTTAACGCGTTATTAAAAAATAAATAGATTTTAAATAAATTTAGTTTATAGTTTATGAACAATATAAAATAAAAATCATGAAACAAAAATTAAAAAGCAATAGAAAATTAATTTTATCCTTATTCTTCAAAAACAAAATTGTCGAGATAATCAAACAATATGATTAATCACATTAATTAATCATACTGTTGTCATGTTAGTCATTTAGTATGATCATATTGCTGTGTGTCGTATTGTTAACAATAATATATGCAACAATAATAATTATTGGCGATATGGCAATAATTTTACAGATAATTAAAATATTATTTAAGGCTATTTAAGTTGTTTGAAAAACTTTAAATTGTATCAAAAGAATTATAACTTATTATAGATTTTATTATACAGTTCCATAATAGATTTTATGTGTCATAGATTTCATATAAAAACTATCAACTCTATTACAAGTTCAAGTTTCTCTACAGCATAAAAAATCAAGTTCAAGGAATTTTCGAATTTCAAATAAATCAAGACAATCGTTCACCTGTTATAAGATTCTCGCATAAGCACGTTGAATTGCTCCTCTAATCGTATCCTTTGCTCCTCACTGAAAAATTCGTAACAATATTTCCAGCTTTTTACGATGCATTCATATGCGATTATTTCATGAGAATTTGATACACTTGCCTCTTTCGCAGTTTCTCCTGAAGTTCAAACATCCTCTTGTAATGATCGTGACCATCATAAAGCGGTGCCATGCTACAGGGCATTCAAAAGTCAAAAAGTCTAAAGTCGATTGAGCGCATCGAGAAGTGATCTCGATCGATTCAATAATACAAGTTCAAGTTGCGCATAGGTCAAGTCGAAAGTAACATGATTCCAAACACAAGATATCTACAAGATATGTTTTATGTATTCATAATTTAGCGAGCATCTATTAAGAAAATTAATGAATCCAAATATTGCAATCTATATTTGAAACAAACGTTTTTCTCCACTTTCCATAGTTTTTTTTAACCACCTTAAATCAGATCAAAATATTATGTTAATTCTTTCAAAGAAATGTAAATTTTAAATAAAATATATTAAAGAAATACAAAACAAATTTTTATTTAAATTATATTAATTTTAATTTAATTATATTAAAATGAGCGATTAGAAAGAAAAAAATCCCAAATATTTATAATGAAAAAAACTTTTAGATAACACAGAAAATATATATTTAAAATAAAAGTAGAAATTCTTTTAATGAAAAAAAAATCGAAAATATATAGAATTGCCTCAAAATCAAAGATAGAAACAGCATTCAAAATGGTACAAAATTAACTCTACATGACGACTTAAATACGCTTATTCTCTAAACTTAAAAATGATGTCAAAATAATCTAGAGAGCGAATTGCAAAATAAATTCAAACAAAAAAAAACGCACGTATTTTAAGTGTCACAGAGATGCTTGAATCGCCTTGAATTAATAGCGGCATATGACGATGTAACGAACACTCGCGGTGTTATAACGCGAAGGATTCGGAGATCAATTCCGATATTCGTGTCCTCGGGGAGCTAGGGAACGTTCCTTCGTCATGCCGACGCAGCGAGCAACTGTCATGGTCGACATCGGTTCTACCGCGGTAGGTCGAGGCTGTTTCAGCGGGTAAACACGCAGGTGTTACATTCCCTACCCCCTTGGGTGCCGAGCGGATTCGTGCGACTAATGTAAGCAGCAGTGGTTATTTATTTCAGGTTTCGCGATATTACGAAACACGTAAATACGTACATAATACATTTCGATGAATTTAAATGCATTACAATTATCATTCCACACAATCGCAGATTGATATGAATTGCACGTTCTTTCTATTAAGAAAATCATTCAGGGTCTACGAAAAGTAAAATTATATATATATATATATATATATATATATATATATATATATATATTTTAATCCTCCAATTTCGCAGCTAATATTTTTCAATTTACTTTAATTCATTTTAATTTCAATTTACTTTCAGGGTCTACTGCGAAAAGTAAAATTATATATATATATATATATATATATATATATATATTTTTTTTTTAATCCTCCAATTTTGCAGCTAATAAATATTTTTCAATTTACTTTAATTTATTAATTTAACACAGAATTATTTTAAGAATCTTTGATTCTTAATTCTTTCACTTCTTCTATGATATATGATTTTGAGATGAATAAAATTAGATGATAAACTTTGTTGACACATTAAATATATAAAATATTATAAAAATATTATTTGACTTTTATATCAAATTTCATTTCACCATTTTCTATAATCATATGATTAAATGATAAAGATAAAATTAAAATTTTTGATATTTTGACATCATAATGTAGGTTGCAATGCAAATATATCACAATCAATAAAAGTCATACTGGCTATTAATGTAATAAAGTATAACTAAACTTCATCGATCAAATGAAAAAGGATACGCTTAAGGATGTAATCTGTGGCGCAGTTCTCTGTGCGGTCACGTCGCGTGCCAGTCGCGAATTTTCTCCTAGATATTATATGCGCCGACCTCCGACCTTTTATTTAGTTGATTTATCTTGGTAAAATTGAAGACAAAAAATGTGTATATAACTTTGTGCAAATTAATATTAGTATATTACGTTGCGTTAAAGTAGATCTACTTTTTGTTATACATTTATTAACTATATCGAAGAATGCGTTTACATTCCGCATCTTTCGAAAATTTTATATTCTCTACTTGTCAGATAATTACTACCAAACGTGAAAAGCATTAATTCGTGTCTTATTCGACTTTCTTATACTTCGCACGCAAATGTTCCGTCAGTTCTGGAGTTTTTGACGTTGCCATGTAAAAGATTAATTCCAAACTATCACCGTCGAATTTGAACACTCGACGCGTCTATCGAGAAAAGAACACATTAAACATTGTACTATTGAATATAAAAAAAAATTATTAACGATTATTTATACAAAAATTGTACCTGCGTTAAAGTTGGAAAAGTCGGTATCGCTGCATCTGTCGCTAATATATTGGTACTATTTAAATCAATTGTTTTCATATCATCCATCAGCTCACCCTGTTCGACTGTGAATAGACCTATATTATCAATCAAACTTAGAGCTATCTTGTTGGTCCCCGGTATAATCTGCAAGAAACCGGTCTCTCGATGCATCGGCGTTCCCGTTTCCGGATGCCAACTCTGCGCAATGTAATTAAACAACGGTTGGCCTATGGACGTGATATTTATCTCATCGTAATAATTGAACGATTTAATGGTCGGGTATATTCCAACTGCGGGCTCCTCCGTTATCCATATGCCCTCCAGCCAGGCCAGCGTATGTAACAACTGATGCAACGGTAATATCTTCATATTCATTTTTCGCAATAAATTTAAATAATACAAATTTAATGAAAGTGATAAAAAATATCTTGAGCCTGTATAATATGTATTCTCTATGTCCGAGCGCTCAATTGCAAGCTGAAATATCTACTGGGAGATCAGAGCACAACATTTTCAGTATTTATATCTTCCTGAAATCTTTCATTTATTATAATTATATGTTATCATGCAATTTTTTTTTACATCATAAACCATTTAATTTTTATTTCGCAACAGAAATTATTGTTGATGGTAAAATGACACATACTTCGTGTATTATGAAGTTATTATGTAATAGCGTAAACAATATTTTTTCTGGTAATTTCAAGGGATCTGAATGGTAGATAATGTTGAAACACGAATACATAATAGATTCATATCACGTAATATGCGCACAGATATCACTGATGCAGAGAAAATTAATGCCCAAAAATGGTTGGCATGCGTTTTACCTATTGTTCTAAGATTTTATTCATTCATAATACTTATATAAAAAATTGCAATAATAAATAGTGGAAATTATAATGCACATTTAATATGCACATTTAAAAGTTCATTTTTCCTTCATATTTTCTCCTTTTAGTTTACTTTTACATATTTTGCTCGCAAATGTTCAGTCAGTTCTGGAGTATTTGATGTTGCCATATAAAACACATGCTCTAAATTATTATCATCGAGTTTGAATATCCTGCGCATCTGAAAAAAATCATAAAGTTTAAACGATATAATTTGTATTTAATAAGTTATTAACATAATTTATATTTATATAAGTAAAAATTATGGTATTTTTAATTGAGTAAAAGTTAAAAATTGACACACCTGTGTTACTTGTGGTGGTTTTGCTCCTTTCATTCTTAATATATCAATACTGTCTAAGCAAACAACATTGTTAATTATTTCACCCTCTTCGATACTTGTTAAACCAAAATTGTGTGCCAAGATAAGAAATATTTTATTAGTTTTTGGATCCACCTTCAAGAAACCTGTTGATTGAGCCATTGGTTTTTTTGGTTCCGAGATAGAGTAGCTTCGAGCAGTATAATTGAACATGGGTTGTCCTATATATGTAAAACTTATTTCCTCGTAATATTTGAATTCTTTAATAGTTGGGTAGTTGCCACTACCACAGTCTGTTCGCCATGTTCCTTCAAGCCACGCTAATGGTTCTAATACTTTGGGTAATGGTGAACGTTCCATATTATCATATAATTTGCTTACTATCCTAATTTGCTCTATTTAATTCCAGATATAGTATAAATATATGTAGAATAAGTGATGAACAAGGTGTTTGAGCAAATTTCAATTTATATTTAAGAATTTCAAAATTTTAATAAAATATACTCTGTAAGTATAAATATATTTAGTGTTAGATATGATATAAAATGAAGTTTTTCGCTTATAAACTATCGATATAACAATGATTCTTACCTTATCAAAAATTTATTCCAAATAAAGATTCTCTATTAACATTCGAATTTATATTTTTTGTAAAAGTTAATAACGTTATTTTCTGTTAAACATTAATATTAATTAATTATAACATATTACATATATTCTAATATATTCTAACACCTGATTTGTGGAAGATGTCTCAATTTTTTTTATTGCATAGTACTTGAATATTTCCTTTTTTTTGTCGATTTAAAAATCGTAAAGGATAAAATCAGTTGTGGTATGTTAAAAACTATTATAAAAAGAAAAAAATAAATAACATTGGACAGTTTCAAATAATTTAAAAAAAAGTACTGTAATTCTCTTCTCGCAATAAATAATTTTTTATCTTTAAAACATTTCATTAAGTCATGTTATTCTTCGGTAATTTAATTATATCGTTTTTAATAGAAAGCAATATTGTTGCTAATAAAAATCAGAAAACTGTTATTAAGCATCCACATGTGTGTGATAATCACTTTAATGTTTCAAATATATCGTTTCATTTTTTTCGAATTTTTTAAACAATTACAATACTCACATCCATGCAGATACATTTGTTATGAGATTTTTGTTCTTTTTAGCTGCACTAGAGTTTATACAGTGCATCCAATTCAGCTAAAAAGAATAGACCTAGGCTAATATTACATGTCGTACGACAAATTTTTTGAACGCTTTGATTGGCTGCATTCTAGAGACTCAAGAAATTTTCTAAATGTAATATCGACCCTAAGTATTATTACTTTGTTACAAGCGCATGCGCGCGTCACTTGATGACAAGCGATGACATGTGAACATGTGACACATCGTAACATAACATGCTCCGACATGTTACTAACCTTATAATGTGCTCTCGTGCACAATTTCATCAATTTTATCAATTTTTAATTACATTAAAGTACAAGAGTATCGTTTCTCATCGACAGAATCTGCTTTTTATGCATCAAAATATATATTTTTTCTGATCAAATTTTTATAATTTTTACGATCAAATTTATTAAAAAATTTTATCAGATCATATATCAAATGTTTTTCGCGCAATTCCTCCGTTTTTTATTTATATTACATATACCTTTTTTAAATTATTGAAATGATTAACGTGAGCGTGAGTCAGCTCGTGAATGAAGTGGACAAAACCAATTTTACATTATATGCAGAATGGGAGGATACGCACTTTAAAATAATATTGTTAAAACCATGCACGATACCACTGAGTGGAGAGGTATAATCTGATTAATACTTATTTATTCGATTGTATATTACTTGGATATATCACAAAATTAGATACTAAAATTTTTAAAAACTCGAACAAATTTTTTATTTTTAAAACAAAATATTACTCTTGATAATTATCTTCTACTACATTTAATAAATATATACTTAATGTAATTATTTTTATTTTCTAGATGCACATAGAAAATGCCAATTACTTTCTAGATCATTTAGATGAATCTTTTGAAAAATACTTTGAGAAAACTAGACATGCCTTTTCTGGTAAAAATCCTGACATACAATTCTTTCTGCAGGATGATACATTTATATGGAAACAACAAAATATTCTTACTCGTGGAGAAATTGCAATATATCCTCTTTCAAATATATTAATTATTTCTGACACTTTGAAACAATTATTAGAGTTTTATCAAAAATGTCAAGAAAAGATACTAACATTGGAAAAAGAGAACAAATACTTAAATGAAAGCAATATAAAGCTAACTACAGATATAGAGCAAATGATAAATATAAAAGATAAAATGGAAAAGGATCTTTATGCAAAATTTCTCTTACTTCTGAATGCAAAGAAAAATAAGATCAGAGAGCTTCAGAAGGCTTTAGATAGCAACAAACAAACAATAAAATCAGTATATGATGAAACTACTGACGATGAAAGTCAAAAATCAGATGCAGAGAGCAAGAAGGGTACTGCATCATCTAATTTAAAAAAACGCAAAGTGGATTATAAAAGTGAAGCTACACCAAAGAGTAATAAGATAAATTTTAAGAGATGTACAAATTCTCCTTCTAGCAAAGATATAATTTCTGAGCCTTCTACTAGTAGAAACAAATTAACATTACATAATACAGATGTGTCTCACACAATAAAATCAAAACAGATCCTTAATATTTTAGAAGAAGAAGAATCTGAAGAGGATATATTTTCTGAATGATGAAAAATATCATATATTTATGCTTTTTTTCATAATTAAAAGATGAAATGGTGGTGCAATTGCAATTTACAAATTATATATATATATAGTTTTTAAAAAAAATTTCTATACTTATATAGAGTATTATTGTTTTAAATTGTGCGCGCGCGCGCACACACACACATACATGTATTCAATATATGTATAAATCATTATATATTTGAATTTAAAAAATCTAGTCTAAGAAAAAATTATAAAAGTTAAAATTATAAAAATCTAGTCTAAGAAAAAATTATAAAAGTTTTAAAAAGACTTAGATTGCATTATATGAAATAATTTGTGTGTGTGTAATATAATATATTTTAAAAAAATATTTAATTGTATTATTAATATTCTAAGTACATTATTTAAATATATTCTTTACAAATATATTCTAAGTACATGTTTTATTCTAATTGTGTTGTAAACATTATTAGCTATTACTGTTTAATGTGTGTGTATATATATATATATAATATATATATATTTTTATACATATTAATGATGAGAAAAAAACAAATTATGTTATTGAATGATGAATAATTTTTTAATAAAAGTATTTTAATAAAAAAAAGAATAACTATCATTTAGTTAGTCTTTTAAATGAATTTTTCTCTTATATTTAGTAAAATCAAAACTACGAATATTCAAAATATTGAATTGTTTATCGTTCTTTAACTCATATAATTAATAAAATCAAATATGACATATGTGTCTTTTGTAAATGATTAATTCAAGGATCGGGAAAAGATCGAGGACTTTTGCAAGATATAATTTGGTTAAGAAAAGTAACAACGATTCAATTGTCAAAGATTGCCTATGTGTTAATGTTATCCACAATATTTTACATAAAATATATATTACAATATTATCATTAATAAATAACGAATTCGATAATGGTAATATTATTTTAGCTTATCATCTCGCTCTAATAATCAATATGCAAATGCCTTTACATTTACATATAATTAAGTACATCACGTTCCATAGTAGAAATTCAAAATGTGCAATAAAAGCATCAAGCGAATTTGATATATGCGACATCACTCGACGATTTCATTACAGATATCAATCTTCTCGTCAATCTAATTGATAATTGACTTACGATTTAGTATATAGTTTTTATTTTGAATAGAGTTAAATATGTATGTGTATGTGTATTTTCTCTTCTCTATATTATGACTGGAAATATTTACGATTGCTTGAAATTGTAATAAGTAAATATCGTACAAAGTACGCGAAATATCTCGAATGTATATGATTAATATTCAGGTCTGCTCTCATCTAAGAGTAATCTCAGAAGAGTTAATAAATGAATTTAACGTACGAGATAAAAACGTGTAATATAATTTTTTTTTTGACTGCTTCACTGCTCGTAATTATCATTAAAAATATAAACCCCTTTAAATGAAAATCTTTCCTAACATATGATACATAAAACTTATTTGTTAAGAACTGTAGACTAGAACATGGCCGAATAGATGTGAATTCTTAAATCTATTTAATTTAGAGACGTAAAATGTTGCTATCTCCAGTGAGAATTATGCAACCGTTGAGCTAACAGAACAAACTTACATGCCGAAACGATCAGTGCAATATTAAATTATAATTGCATAACGAAGTAAAAGCTCCTTTAAAAGGATTCAATAACAATAATAGCGCTATAGAATCACAAAACAATGATGGATCGGAATGTCAAAGTGCCATTGCTCGGTGTAGCAAGTGAATAGATGAATAATACAGGAGTTTCACACGTACACACGTACGCGTCTAGTTATTCTTTTCAGACGCGGAAGAGCCAAGGTTGGATCAGAGGTTGGTCTGAACACAGGTTTGAAAGGTAGCAGAAGTACGTTTTGATTGTATGGGTCATTTAGAAACGTCCAATTCGCAACAGGTTCTCCGGGAGGTTTCCTCTCGCGTTTGCCCCTTTCAAACTCGCATTCAGACCGATGTTACTCAGCCGGGCATCTTCCGATTTATCATTGCGCCCAGATCCGGCACGATCTGCTTCTGCTCGCGATTGAACAACAGAGTTCTCGCGTTTAAGAACGACAGATCCGGTAACTGATTCAGAATCTTCGCGGTCTCGGCTTGCACGCTCATCGGTCGCCCATACCGATCAATGACCACGTGTTCAGCTTGAGTATTCTCTTTCCTACCTACCGATGTCTTTCTATGATAATCATGTACCTTGGAAATATTATTGCTTACCGGAAACGACTTATTGTTGGTCGGCGGAACATTTCTCAAAGGTTTATGCGACTGGTGGTTACTTTTCTGCTTCGTTCCGAGATCTTGTTCGACTTTCTTTTTCCATTCTACTGTACATGGTCCTGGCAATGGTTCTATTATCTTGGACGTCTGAGACGATTTTTGCTGTTTTAGCGGACTATTAGTAAATTCGGATAAATTTTGCGACTTTACAAGCTGACTGCTTGGTTCTTGTGTTTCCAATGGATCTGCATAATAATAAACAATAATTAACTATATAATAATTAATTATATGGTCAACTATAAATACAGAAAAATTACGAAGATGCTATAAAATTCAAAATCAAGCAGATAAGTGTAAATCTACTGAATATTTCATAATATATGAATGCATATGGAAAGGATTATTTTTTATTTGAAATAAAAATGATAAATAAGCGTGCACGCATACGTCATATCACATACACATCATAACACATATAGCTTCAGCACTTACAGTAATAAACGGAGTTCGTTGAGCAAGCTGACTGATGATAGGATTCAGAGTGTGTGGAGCAATGAGGTGTTAATAGAGGATCAAACGGACACAACAAATCCAGAGGTAGAAGAGCGGATAACCCACCACCACCTGTATTGTGTTATTTTTTGCAAGATTTAAGAAAAAACTCAACATGTTATGTGTTTACATGTTATATCACAACATATATTGCTTTTACGTGTAAAATAAATACTTGTTTAAAAAAAAAGATATTATTTTCTTTCTCTTTCGCTATATGTGAGTGTATTGATTCAGAAAGATTTATATAAGAGATATAACATCTTTTTTTTCAATGTAATAATTTAACTACCACACACATATATACACACGAGTACAATAAATACTTACTAGCATCTAGGGGGTTTACAAGACCAGAACTATTCCAATCAAATTGGGCGGCGGGTACTTCCTAATATAATGTTACAATTATTAATAATATAAACACGTAGATTGTACTCACACGTGTATCCTATTGAAATAAAAGCTTCAACTTACATCTGAACAAGCCGTGCCTTGCATCCTGTTTATGTTGGATGCAGATGGTTGCTGCTGACATTCAGCGGTAGCTTTAATCGGCTCCAGTGGAGTAAAGCCGAGATTTGCAGCAAACCTTGGTATATTCGGATTCCATCTTGGCCCGAAAAGCTTTAATTTTAAATATTTGTTGTCGAATAAATGTATGAAATATTTTCAGTTTTAAATACGTGGAATATATGCACACTTACGATGTTTCGGGAATCGATACCAAGAGCATTTAAAAGAACATTGTTACTACTGCTATTTGCCCATTGATAAGTGAGAGCATTAGTTTCTTCTACACTTTTCACATTCTGCCAAACTTTATCCGTTTTATCTATTAAAGATTTTAATTCAACTTCATGATGGTCAAGAATCATTGGAAACATATTTGTTATTATATCTTCTATCTTATTCGCGGCCTGAAATCATTTTGATCAAAATATATCAGAAAATATGTTGAGTTATATTATTTATATTTAATACAAAACTTGCACGAAATCTAAGCCAAAGCGATACATTTATTTCTCTAATAAACTACCAACTATATTGTATTACAAACATTCCTAAACTCACATTCTTGTTTTCTATCCGACATATAGACTCTTTCAAACTAAACTGCTGTGTCTCTACTACATTCATTGATGTTTCAAAATTGCTGAAGTCTCCGAAATCGTCATTATCCTCAGGTACCTTCATTTCTTTAGCATCATCATTTAATTTCGATTCTATTGTCGCACTCGAAAAATTAGTAAAATCACCAAAATCATCGTCCTCGTTATCTGCGCTTTCAAAGCCGGAATAATTATTTTCTTGTACTCTGGTTGCTATTGGCTCCATATTTCGTAAGTGGAAATCATAAAATTCGCCATCGCTAAAGTATACTACAGAATTTTCGCTTTTATATGTGGCACATTCGCTCGCAGTACTTGTAAAATTAACTTTATCTTTTAAGCAGTCAAGGGATGTATTAGTAGATGGCAGTGAAGCTTCTTCAATTGATGAAAATTTTTGCATAGATGTGTCGGAAGAAAATGCATGCAAATCATGAATTTGTACTGTTTTGCAATCACTATTAATGGATATCGGATTGTAATTACTTGTCAATTCCAATACACTGTCAAAATCTTTATGCTCCATAAATTCCGTAAAGTCGGAATTATCTGGCTTGTGTGCGTCATAATCATCATCTTCCGGAATGTGTCTGTTTATTTCTTCATTACTCAAGCTTTTTTCTTTATAAGCAGAAATTTTCTCAATTGTCCCATTCACACCTGTTTTTTGAACAATTTGATTTTTTGTTTCTACAACTACATTTTCATTTTCTTTTGATTGTGTAATACTTTCTATAGTGACTGTATCGCAGACGTTATTAGGAAAATTCTCGTCGCTCTTCATATTAGATTTTTTAACATAGATGTCTTCGGCATATATGGATGTACAATCTAAATTTGATTTCTCTCTTAGAGCATCATCAAAGGTAAAATCAAAATTGAAAGAATCATTTAAAGTTTTCGACTTGCTTGTTTCACCATTGGATATTACGTCGTCGTACATCTCTATATATTTTGGTTGAAT
Organism: Camponotus floridanus; assembly: GCF_003227725.1. NCBI lineage: Eukaryota > Metazoa > Arthropoda > Insecta > Hymenoptera > Formicidae > Camponotus > Camponotus floridanus. The sequence goes on from NW_020229392.1 coordinate 1,999,552, forward strand.
ACTGTATTCGCAGTCTGGCTGATTAAAAACATTAGTACTGTCTACATTAAGTTCTTGTGAGGTAACAAAATTGGAAATTGTCCTTTCATTATGAATGAAAGTAGATTTATCATTAATATGATTGACACAGACATCATTCTCACTATATGGCGTGTAAGTATTTTCTATTTCATCTGTTACATTACATTCTGTGTCTATAGAATTAGGCGTATTATCATAATCTGTTTGCAAAACTGCCACAGTCACATCTGTCTTTTTCTCACAAACAGTATCGTTCCACTCACTGGAATCTTTAAACTGTTCGTAATTGTAAAAATCGTCATCCAATTGTTGCAAAATATCCGGCGTACTCGTAGGATCCTCCAAATCCAAACTTGCAGGTTCTATTTCATCATTTGCCTCTAAACCATTTGACGATCCCTCTTGCTCACTGACTGTCTTTACACTATCAGCTAAACTACTATTGTTGCTACTAATTACATCTGTATCAACAAAATTTTCTTTAACTAAAACATTCTGAGTACAAACATGATCAATACTATTACTAGTCTCAACATTATGCGAATCGCCATTTCTAGGTACATCTAATACATTGTGTTCTGTTATACTAATATTTTCCAAATCGTTTTCCAATATGCTACTATTATCTGTTTTATCTTTCAATCTTATGTGGCTCACGTTGTCCTCTCCCTTCTCAACAATCAACAGGTCATCAATGACCCCACATTTCAAGGCTTTGTTTATTTTAGAGCGACTGTCTAATACTGATGACTCGTTAATACCATTTATCCTAGGAGATACATTCTGTGATGTTATTGGTGTTTGTATCGGAGTGATAAGTTTCTGTGGAGACTCTGATGAAACGGATAAGCCTACAACAAATCTATATTTTAGAAGATAACTGTGATAATGAAGATAATCAATGTTGATATCACGTTATTAATATGTGTGTATAATGTTTTATTAATGTATTCTATTATATAAATACCATCTATTCCGCCAGCTGTGAAGTCTCCGAATTCATCCTCGTCGGACTCTCCGAAGTTGTCCAAGGGCGGGGGTGTTGAGCTGACTAAAGGCGGGAAAGCCATGGTTCTCCTCTGCTTCATGGAACATCGACAAACGACAAGATCTTATATAACCTTTCGCAAACATCGACGAAATTAAAGAGCGCAATAACGAGGTAAAGAACAGACTCTCGGTCACAGATTCAACCTAAATAAGGGGCCAAACTGCCGCGCATAAATTTCGTAAAAAATTTTACACAAAATCGCTCGAATCGTCGTCGCGTTACTTTCCGTCACATCTCACCTCTTTGTTTACAATTACATCGTCCCACCCTCGTCACATGCGTACGCCCGTTACATGCATATGTCAAAACGCGTTAAGGTTAAGTCGCGCTCAAATACACAGATCAGGGACACATCGGGAGACATTTCCCCGAGCGACCCGGAAGATCGCGCGAAGGTTGCTCGACTTACTCTCGCGAAGGATCAACGATGACGTTCTTACTCTAGGCCACCACGTACCAGAATCAGCTCCGCAATCCCGGGAACACGATTCTACCTCGCCATCGTCACCTCGGCGACCATCACGGCGCGTATTCCGCGGACGCGACGAGCTCGGTGATTATCACAGTCAAGTGTGTCAGGTCGTCCGTCCAGCAGATCGTGCGCGACGATTAGATGTACGATGACGACGGTCATGAGACATTCTAGGCATGTAGCGCACACATCACCTGTTCTGCGATACGCGGACGCATGCGCGGGCGGACGCATGCGCGTGCGCGCGCACCTGTCATTCGTCGGGCGCGTTATCGCGGCTCTTTAAAATTACGTACGGAGTACACGAATTCCTTCACTGTTCTCTGTATACATGTTCTTCTTATACATTTGTAGCATAATGAAAAAATTAAGCGATATATATAATACATGATATAGACAAATAAATAATGAGAAATAAATGCATTATTGTATACTTTTTATAATGTACTTATATTATATAAATTGTTTTTTAATATGCCATCGTAATATATTATATTTATTATGATACTTATATATATTTTCTTTTTTTTATATTTTATATATTATATATTTATTATGATACTTATATTTTCTTTTTTTATATTCTATGCTATGTCTCATATGTAATATTTTAATATTTTTTTATAATTTTTATTCTTCCTCTCTCTTTTTCTCTTTGTGAAATACTTTATTAATTATGAAACAGATAAATTAATTTGTGTGAAACAGATAAATATAATTTGTGTGATTTTATATTCATTATACAATAGTATAATAGAATCATGTTGCACAAATAGATTATTATATACATATTTGTTAGTTATCGATGTAATGATAATTAAAATACAAAAATAACGAAAATAATTCACGCATTCATGCATTTGAAATACGAAAAAAGTTTCAAGATGTATCCTGTTTTGAATTATGTTGGGTGCGTCTATGTTTCCTCATGTCTCCTTTCTGTCTGAAGCATCTGCCGCACACATCGCACGCATGCGGCTTTTCCCCAGTGTGTATTTTAATGTGATTATTTAAAGCCTCTGTTCTGGTGAAGGCCTTTTCGCAGTAGTGGCATTTGTATCTACGATCACCACGGTGTATTAATCTATGCTGATAAAATACAGATCCGGTGAGAAAAGCCTTATTACAGACGTCGCACTTGAATGGTCTCTCCCTCGTATGCTTCTTTCTGGTGTGATCCGCCAAATCCGGCTTTATCGTGAAACGCTGATCGCAATACTCGCAAGCATAAGGCTTGACGCCCATGTGGAATCTCTTGTGAGTCCACATGTGACTGGACTGAGTGTAACTCTTTCCACAGATATTACAGACGTACGGTCGCAGTCCATTGTGCCGCCTTTTATGAGCATTCAACGAATTTGCCGTGGGCAGTAGATTGCCGCAGATATCACAGGGAAATTTGGAACACTGATCTCGTCCGTGAGCCTGTATATCCTCGCTTCTATCGAATATATTTCCGCATAGTTCGCACACGAACTTTGCATCACCGGATTCGGATAATCTGGCTGCATAATCGTGTCTCTTTTGCTTATGTTTATACAATAGAGATAATTCCTTCATGTCCTTGTTGCAAACATCGCATAAAAAGACGATGAGGACTTTGAATAATCTCTGGTGTTCCTTCCAATGTAAAATGGCCTCCGCAAATGATTTATACATAGTTTGGCATACGTTACACGTGTATGGTTTTTCAACAACGTGTCGATTTTGATGAGTCTTCAGGTTGTCCACGTCGGTAAAGTGACTATTACAGAATTCACAGTGGTATAATTTCGATATCGATAGTTCCTCGATCAATGTAATCTTATCCTCGTGTATCTTGTAATGAGCATCAGCGTCATCGCAAGAGATAAATACTTCGCCGCATTGAATGCATTTCCAAACTGTCTGGTTGTTTTCAATAACGATGCAGTGACTCGCGACATGTTTATTCAATCTTGACTTCTGAGTAAAGCTCTTCGAACATTGCGAGCACTTGTAAGGCTTCTCGGGCAGGTGTGTCACTATATGACGCTTCAAGGTATAGCCATCGGAAAAGCCTTTGTTACACACCTCGCAAATGTGTGGTCGATTCTTACCATCCACGCAAACGTGCACACGAAGCGTCTCCTGATTTTCGAATAATTTTCCACATTGCAGACACGAGATGCTAATATCCTTAGAATGGTATCTCTTGTAGTGATAGAATAGCTTCAATTCTTTACCGAAAGTTACTTTGCAGTTTTCACAATACAACGCTTTTGCGCCTCTGTGAAATTGCGTGTGGAAGTTCAAACGTTCCTCGAAACTAAACGTTGCGTCACACGTAAGACACTTGTATGGTTTCGTCGTGCTCTGCACATTGGGCTTACACTTGTGACCATCTAGAGTCTCCTTAGTATGATAGAGATTCATGCACGCGCCGCATTTCAAGTATTTCTGCCTATTTCCTAAACATTGTAACATAATAGAGCGATTTCCATTTTCCTTATCGACATTTACATTATTAAATATACTTTCCTCGTCGCTGCTTTCTAAGATTATATCGTTCTCGTCTAATTCTATATCTTTAACATGCTGAGACATGTTTTCACATGTATTCATGTAACCTTCTATGCATAAGGGACAGGACTGTCGGTCAGATAAAATTTGATTTTTGTGATTGGAAGTATTGAAAGATTGTCTCTCCTTTAACATTGTTAAAAGAATTTCTTCCGCTTTAATACACTGTGTGTCAAACCTGTCATAATAATTTACTTTCTCGATACAGGCCAAACAAAGCTGTTTTGGTAATGGATCTGTTTTTCTAATCTGCAATATAAATCATAATACATGTATTTATAAGAATTTATGTAATACATATATTGCATGACAATTAAAATATATGTATAATATATATTTATAAAAATAGAAGATATTTCTATATATATATATTTATATACCTTAATACTTAGACATGTATTTATTTTATGAGCCAATTTCATTGATTCTCCGAGTTTAGAATAGATAAATATTGGATTACTAGTTTGGCCAGCACATAATCGACAGAAAGCAAAATTATTTTCTCTCTCATCTTGAGTTGATAATTCTAATATTTCATTGGAAGAAAGTGGTTCTTCTTGGGACCATACAATAGAGCCATCCAAATCATCAATATCATCCTCATGATCACTTAATGTACTAATTGATTCTGCTTTGAACATATTTTATAACTGCAAATCATTCATAAAAATCTTTATAAATTCATTGCAAGCAGTTTTATGTATTAAATATATAAAAATCATAAAACATTATTAAAAATCCATCTAAGAAACTATGAATATGTAACTTCTTATCCATAATTTATTCATACAATATTTAATATAACTTAATATAATTTCATCATCTTTATAAATATTTGTGAGATATATGAAATATATAAAATAAAATGAATATACATATATTAAATTTATTTTACATATTATATATAGATTAGCAAAAAATACTCCAAGTGTTGCAATGAAAAAATGGAGCAGATTACCTTTTCCTTGAAAAAGAACACAAATATTCAAATATTGTTTCATGGCAAACTCAATATTCTTGAAATAAAAAATTTTTGTGCTATCATTCAGCTTCTTCAATGAGAAACAAATTGTCTGAATAACTAGAAATAATTGACTATCTCTTTTTTGTTTTGTCTTCTGATATTAATGTATACAAAAGAAAAAATAAGAAAATAGGTTACATATATGTATAAATGGAAGAATAAATTATATTATATTATGGAAGATTCATTATTTACACAAATAAGTGCTTAAACTTTCAAACTTTATACCATTACAATCAATAAGTAATATAAAAATAGCAAACATTTTATCTGTTAATTTGCATTTAATTTAGTGATTATTATATACTCTTCTAAATGTTAATTTGTTAACACCTTATATATGTTAATAATAATACTAATAAATTGAAACTTTGTCTCTATCGAAAGCTAATATTATTTAATTCACAAAAGTTATTAATTAATAGAAGATTAATTGATAGAAGATTATGAAATTATTGTATATCTATACAATATACAATAAAGATTATATTAATTAATTATAACATATCGCAGTTCATTATTTGTTCTGCATTCGCGTAAACGTTTGCAATGACGCAATACAATTATTAAATTTAATTTAGTCTTGTCCATTTTTTTCTTGGTGTGTCTATAATAATCTTCAGCTGTGAAGAAATATAAATATCCTGAAAATCATATTGATATAAATTACACACATATACAGTATTTTTTATATTTGTAACATATTATTAAAAAATATATATCTTAACAAAAATTGCTAAAATTGAGGACTTACCTTTTTCTTTTTTAATATCAAACTCTTGTTTTTTATATTGTAGATATAGATTAATTTCCCCTCTCTTTTGGGCAGCGGCCTTTCCCAATGATAAGATTGTATACTTTGTAATTAGTGTATTATTTATATCAGTTATCAAACTATTAATTGTCTCCAAAGTTTGTCTCCCAATCATATATTTAGGCACGTTATTAAATTCTTCTGTGCTGATAAATAGTATTGTTGGGTATACTTCCAGTTCATTGAAGAGTGTTCTTTTACAGTCTTTTATTATTTCTTGTTCAATACCACTATTGTACATATTTGCAGATATATTTTGCTCTATCAATTTATGTGCTGAATTTATAGTTTTTGTTATACTTTTTGTTATAACAGGAGAGATTTGATTTTGAATGCATTTTAGCTTATCAGCATTCTGATAACCTTGTATAAGTTCCTGTGGAACATTTTCTTTCTGGTGTAAAATTCTTTTATTCAAAATTTCAATCAACGACAATAATTCCTGTGTATAAATATAAAGTTCTAACTTTCTTTCAATTCTTTAATTAAAAAAACTTTAGGAATGAATAATTTAACAAACTTACTTTTAAATCTGTATTCTGTTTCTTCATTTGCTCCAAAATTTTCCTAGTATTATCAATGCCACATGAGATTTGCAATACTTCATTACGCATTTTATAAAGATCATCCTTTAGATTGTGTTTACCTATAAGAGATGAAACATGATTTTGCAATTATAAATTATTATTATATTGTTAAAATGATATAATATAAAATAAATAATATATTCTACCACATACCTTTTATAAATATTGTGGTTGTATTAAGTTGATGTAATCTTTTATAATGTTTATCAACTATTTCTTCTAAATTATCCTGCTTGTCCATATTGTTAGTTTATTGTACAAATAATATGAGATGATGTATTCTGCATATATAATTGTTTTTTCACAATGTGTCTCCAACGTATTTTAAATTATTTGAGATAAAACTTTTTTATGCATCACGGTTACAAACATCAAGGTTATATTTATGCGTCATGTGTATCACATATCATATCATATACTATTTCTAATAATTATTCTAAATATATTATTACAAATTATTATGAATTATTCATGTTTAAGAAATGAAACACATTAGCTTTTGAGGAAATTAGTTTTGTATCAATAACTTGTTCATTCACGTGATTCGTTTAAATTTGAATTTCCGTTAAGCGGCCTTTTCATTGACGCTACTTTTTAGCGTCAATGAAATTGCACCTTAAAGGTGCAATTTCATTGACGCTAGAAACCAGCGGCAAATTAAAATCACTAGACTTTCTCTAGATATGGCGTCAATAAAATAAATTTGAAATCGCTTCTAGCCTAACCATCTTCACGCGATCGACTTTATTTGAATTGCACGGCATCGCATCGAATTATGATACGGCGCCGATTTGTTCGAACGTAATTCGGGACATCGCGATGCTGTATAAGCGTCGAATGAGCACGAATTGTCACGCAAATATGATAAATCACATCTACTCACCGTTCACCGGCTGTTCCACAGGCCGCTCCACTCGCTCGCCTCGGGACGTCCCATTCCGATCTTGATGCACACAAACTCACACGATATCATCAACGCGAACGCGCGACACTTTATTCGGCACTCCCGATATTCGCTCGCATCCGATAATCATCATCAAGGGCGCAAATAACGCGACGCGACTTCGCTCCATCTTTGTGATCGCGCTATCACTGAACTGTGAAAAATAGCTGTCGCGCACTTTCACCGACATATTATGAAAGTCGCGCGATTATCCTTGGACACTTTCGACGCTCTTTCACTCGCGATATTCGTTTAAAAACGGTTAAAAGACGCGAAAAATGCGGACGTACGACAATCCGTGTAACTGCGTATGACTCCGATTCACGTATGACGCTATGACGTAGCAGTGACGCGTATGACGTAGCGATCACGCGCTAACATGGCGGCCGAACCAGTGCGCAGAAACGAATGCGCACTGGTTCGGCCGCCATGTTAGCGTGTGATCGCTACGTCATACGCGTCATACGTGAATCGGAGTCATACGCAGTTACACGGATCGTCGTACGTCCGCATTTTTCGCGTCTTTTAACCGTTTTTAAACGAATATCGCGAGTGAAAGAGCGTCGAAAGTGTCCAAGGATGATCGCGCGACTTTCATAATATGTCGGTGAAAGTGCGCGACAGCTATTTTTCACAGTTCAGTGATAGCGCGATCGCGAAGATGGAACGAAGTCGCGTCGCGTTATTTGTGCCCTTGATGATGATTATCGGATGCGAGCGAATATCGGGAGTGCCGAATAAAGTGTCGCGCGTTCGCGTTGATGATATCGTGTGCATCAAGATCGGAATGGGACGTCCCGAGGCGAGCGAGTGGAGCCTGTGGACGCAGCCGGTGAGCGGTGAGTAGATGTGATTTATCATATTTGCGTGACAATTCGTGCTCATTCGACGCTTATGCAGCATCGCGATGTCCCGAATTACGTTCGAACAAATCGGCGCCGCATCATAATTCGATGCGATGCCGTGCAATTCAAATAAAGTCGATCGCGTGAAGATGGTTAGGCTAGAAGCGATTTCAAATTTATTTTATATACGCGCAGTGCTGCACAGCCTATCTCGTAGGGCTGCCAACTGTTAAGGTGCAATTTCATTGACGCTAAAAAGTAGCGTCAACCATTGGTTGAACAAAGAAGCAACTACTTACTTCTTTGTTCAACCAATGGTTGACGCTACTTTTTAGCGTCAATGAAATTGCACCTTTAGTTTATTTCCCATCGTGAATGTCATGTTCCGAAATCGACTATTTTATTTCCTTTAGAATGTGTTCGAAAATTCTACACGAAGTGAGATAGAATTTAATCGACCAATCAGAAATAAGAGTGTTTTCTAGTAAGAAAATAGGTTGGCTATCTAATAGGGATTTTCTTCGTCCTCTAATAAAATTTAAATTGTGCAGGACAATTCAAATATTATAATATTTTTAGATATTTTCATATCGCGTATTGAATACAAGAAATAAATAAAAAATAAATTAATTATTACTTATATCATAAATATTTATTAAATAAATAGATATTACTTTCTATGTAGCACCAAGTAAATAATAAATATTTCCAAAATTGTTAACCATTTTACACTCTTCAAAATTATTATCTCAATTGAAAAAAATATTTAATAATTTGTGATAATTATAATAACTTGTAATATTTAAATTAGAAATATAAATTATATGACATTTTTTACATTAATTAGTATCTATAATGATATTACTGGGTAATGATATTTTCAGAAAAAAATTTGGAATATGTCATAATTAAATTAAAAAGTCAAGATTAAAGCATAAAGGTAAATTATTATCCATAAAATAATCCAACATTTAAATAAAATCACAAGCATACTTGCACATTTTGAACATGTTTATACATTTTGCTGGCATTTTCAACAATTATTAGATAATTACTTACACCTAAACTTCTCAAAAGTAAGATAAGTAGATAGTGGAAGTTATCAATTTTATCAGCTTTATCGAGCAAAGTTGTGTGTATTATCGTGTATTATAGTGTATAAAAACTATCGATAATGATATATAAATACCACGAATAGTAGACAACAAGAAAAAAAATTACTGCAAAAGCATTCTAGAAACATATTCTATATCACTATTATATTGCTATCATGTTATCTAAAAGTAACATACAAATAAATCAGAGTTACATATATCTACAAGAAAATTAGATTAATACTTGAAAGATAAGATTTTTTTATAGATTCAGATTTCTAATACAGATTTATATCGATAAATAGAAAGAGACAATAATTCTCCTTCAAATGAAAATTGCAAACGTTTTATAACAAAAATGTAGATATGCTTTTATATACTTTTTTCCGTCTATATGAAGTTTATGTTGTAAAAGATTCTTTTTTTAATTTAATAATTAGAGACTTGGCTCAAATAATCAGAAAATCAAAAAGAAAATGGCATAAGAGCCAATGTGCGATAGTTGCAGCGCAGAGAAGCAACAACACTTCTTTCTCTTCTCAATATCAGTTTATTAGAAACATATTATAATAACAAAAAGCGAACGTTTCGGATCATTTTTTGATCCTTCTTCAGCGCGATGTTAACAATATATATTACAATCCAGGAAGCAAGATGACGTCTTAATGATGTACAATGACGTACAATGACATTAAAACATTATTAAGATGTCATTTGACGTCACTCTGCTACCTGAAAAATAGTGACGCGTTACATTAAACGAATTTATTTTTATAATTTCTCGATTTAATTCACGCATAGTATATTAAATATACTATAATTACGCTACGCGACGTCACAGCAGATCAGATTCCGCGCTTTCTTACAATTAATAATATAGTATACCGCTGTGTGTCTCATGTTTATTCGAGACTCGATGACGGACTGTGTAATTCTTTTTTTATCTGCATACATTTAAATATTTTTTTGCGGTTAAATATCCAACGATACCGCAAAGCACGTGGTCTGAATATATAGCAATAGAAGAAATGTAAGTTCCCGCGAAAAACAGTTAAATATGATTTAAATATGATTCATATTGCTTATTTATATGAATTAAATTAAACTCTAATAAAAATCAAATGTTAAATTTAAAAGTAATTAAATTTAAATATGTTTTAATATGCATTGAAATTAAATTTAAATACGTTCTTGCTATTAGATTTAACTTGTCCAGGCATATATATAGATCATATTAATATTTAATAAGCATCTAACCAACCTGAATTTCTAATTTGATTTATATTTGGAACAAATAAGATTTTAATTAACACACAATCAGTATTAATTTAAATTAAATAAAATTCAAATGAACGTTTTATTAAGGTCTATATTAAGTTCATACTTAACTGTTTTTCGCGATTATTTTAACAGATTTGCAGATTTTCAGAAATTCTAAAGGAATAAGAAACAGGCTAAAAAAAAATTGAAAAGGAAAATATTTGATATTTTTATCAATTTTGATTTTATTAATGGAACTTTATTATCTCTGAGATTAGGCTTTGTCATATTTCTGAGAGTAAATACTTTTTCTAAAGACCCAAAACTTTGCGCGAAATATTTGTTTATTTATTTTTATATTTTATTTTAAAATACGCGATCTAGATACATACGAAGAATGATAAATCTGTATCTTTCCAGTTTCCGTGATGCTTTGCTCATCTTGCATCTTTAGCGCGATAATTTTGCGCTATTACACATAATTATCACACGTGACGCGCGGAATAAAATTCATTCCGCGAAAACATCAATCACGATCATTCGAATTGATTATGATGTTTCCGAACGTGCGGTAACATGCAACAAAATTACGTTGCGAAAAATTATTTCGCAAACGAGGAGCCCATTTGCACGACATCGACACAAACAGTCACGTCGATTAAATCAAGATACACATATATATTCGCGTTTCGACATACTGAATACTGCGGCTGATAAGAACTGAATTCTTGCCGGGGCGGTGATTAACGTTGCGAGCCTCTAGCGAGCATTATATACTCTGTCGTGCGTTATATACGCCACGACATCCGATTCCCGGTGTAAGGATTCAGATTCTATCTGGTTTGGAAGCTATCTCTTGCACGCAACATCGCCGTTGAGAAGAAGTCTCGCACTACGAAGAAACATCTCGGTGCGTAATCAATTTCGATTTAATAGTCAAATTATGTTATAACACAACAAGGTAATCGCATATATAAGAAATTCTTGTTGATAAAGATTCGTTTCTCTTTTCATTTCTTTATTTTTGCACTCTCTTTATTTTTCCGTTAGTTCTTTTTTCAATGCACTTATATTTATTCTCTTGGACGCGTGCAAAATAGTGCAAGTGAAAAGAAACAGATTTCATACTTTTTCATCACTCTTTACAATCGTTAGGCATTATCGATATTTTTTATTGACGCTTCGATTTTATTTGATAAACTCGAGAAATTTGGCCTTGACATATCTTAATTGATATATATATGTGTGTGTGTGTGTGTGTGTGTGTGTGTGTGTGTGTGTGTGTGTGTGTGTGTATGTGTACGTGTTTGATATGTTTGAGTGTTTCGAAATTTCTTTCGAATTTAAAAATAAAATAATTTTTTGAAAAATGATGTGTCAATGAAAAAATATGATATATTAATATGAATGGCAAAAATGTTTACACAAAAACATATTAATAATGTTCAGCAATAGCAAAAAGTATAGGTATAAAACGCACATTCTGTCCCTCTTATGTTAGTCCAACTTTAAAATAAAATTGAAGCAGTTGTATTATCCGTATACATGCATATATACATTTTTTATTTTTACACGTGTCTTTGTTTTATTTTAAAAGTTCCACGTAAGTACACGTGACGTGTTTTTTTGCGTCATTTATTAATGTTCATGAACCTTATCTCATTAAAAACTGGCATATCGCAAAGAGAACTATTGAATATATTCATATGTTATATATTCATACATTCATTTATGGTGTGGTATTTTTTGACATTTTTGATTTAAGTGAATGTGATATATCACGCATATAGAATGACGATATTCGATGATTTACGTTTCTTGATAACTAATTATATAAAAATATATAACAGATTAATAAATCTTCGGAATTTTTTGTAATTATTCAGTCAATATTTACACGAGCAAAATTTCCCATTCCTATTGACTGCTTTCGATTTAAATGCTATCGCAGCCATGAAATATTTGAGATAAGAAGAGGAAAAATTTAAACTGTCCAATTATTACGCTCGTTTAATTATTCGCGCTTTTGCCGTATTATAAAGTATTATTTCGACATGCGATTTATGCATTTTTTTGCGTAACACGAGCTCCCACTTTGACAATGATCGTTTCGACAGGCGGAAAAACACAACAAAACAAAAATTATGGATGGGACCGAACATACATATGTATTACCACTTACATAAGAAACCGCATATCGTTACATAAATCGTATTTGTACGATTGATGAGCTTTAACACTGAAATACAGATGCGCTATTTAAATACGGGCAAAAGTAAAAGATGTTTTTTTTATTACCTTTATTAAGTCTTTAATGAGTGCTGTGATTAATTATATTTTATCAATAAATTAATTATATTTTATCGATAAATATTATTGAGAACAATATTATAATACAAAAAGAATGTCAAAAGGATCTATATGTATGGAACTATAATGTCAGTCTCTCGATATTTATCATTTCAAATTAATATAAAAAGATATAAATAATATGTATAAGTATATAAATCTTTTAATATATTAATCTGTGAAATGACATTAATCTGAACTCTCGAGGGGTTGACATCGTAATTTCATATATGTTAAAAAAACATAAAACTTACTGTTAGAGAAATTTCATTTTCACAAATTAATTTGTTTTATACATAAATTTTTATGAAATTTATTTACTAATATATAAATAAAAATTTAACCAAACTGAATGCATAATAATCGAAACTTATTTTATATATATATATATATATATATGTGTGTGTGTGTGTGTGTGTGTGTGTGTGTGTGTGTGTGTGTGTGTGTGTGTGTGTGTGTGTGTGTGTGTGTGTGTAATAAGATTCGATTATCATACATCCTGTTTGCTTAAATTTTTGAAGTGGAGCTTATGTTATCTATTATGACACATCAATTCGAAAGTTGAAAAATTAGCTATAATATTTTAAAAATATAAATACAAATTTTTGAACGTACAAATTGATCGTACCCGTTGAAATTTATATGAATTATATGAAGAATATATCTTATGAATATAATCCATTTTACAATCAATTCATATAACTTTATTGTATCTAGGTAAGAAATAGTGGCAATAAAGTTTGTTAATACTTTATGGATTCGCGTTTAATCTTGATATTTTAAACTTGATACGCTTTTAATTCAAGAGTATCAAGTTTATATGCCACATTGTTTATATTCTATTGATGTCTATGACAATCTATATCAGACGATAACATTAAAATGAAATGATGATATATTAGTGTTTATACATATTTAATATACCTTGATATTAGTAATATCGTAATAAATATTTATATTTTATAAAAAATATATTATAACAAATTATAACATTAAATACGTATTATAACAATTTATATAAATACGTATTATAACATACGTGTTTATGTTGAATTTTCTTATCTTAAAACGATTACGTAGATATGACGAAATAATAGGAATATTTTTTTTATTCAAATCGAAGAGGCTCGACTTTTATAAAAATATTTATCTAGTTTGCAGCGATATCAGATAACAAGAATAAATACAGAGCCGAAAAAAGCAAATACTTCAATTTCATATCTTTACATGATAAACTTAAAAAGTGTAACAACGTAAGAGAATATTGACGTAACATATATTTCTCCTGATAAAATAATTGGTAACTGTGAAAAATTTCATTAATTTAAAATAAAAAATTAAATTGCGCATAAATTTATTTTCCATAGAAAAATAAATTTTCAGAAAATTATTTACACTTCTTATATACATATATAAAAAGAGAAGAAAAAATGAACTTTATGAATTATAAAGTCCAACTCGTGTCACATACAACATTGGATGATATTTCAATTATGGTACGATCGTTTATTTCATAACTTGCAGAATTGCAATATCAAAGAGCTTAGAAATTAAGCTTGCAGCAATAAAAAAGAAATTTATATGAAGTTTGATAAAGATTAATCATGCTATTTATGCAAAGGTGAAGGTTCGCGAACCTAGATAATAAAATGACATGAACTGATTATACATATATAAAAATTGTAATAAATCTTTACATTATTAATATCAAATTGTAAAATAGGTTATCAAAATTAATATTTTCATTGATAATGCCAAATATTACATACGTTGTGCGTGTTTGCAATTTAACTTTTATTTAATTTTATAATTTTTTGTATAGACAATTTTTTAAATCTTTAATAAATTAAGGAATATTTATACATATCTATAAATTGCATGTACTATATAAAGTATAAATAAATAATATACACTAAAAAAAATCGATTGCATCATGCATGATTTATGTAATTCACATTATCAAAATACCAGAAAGTAGTATTAAAGGAATTATATCTGTTCTTATCATTCGTTATATTTAAATTGCGACGTTTGCAGATATTAAAGTTTTTCGCAGCAGCTCCCGTTTTGAACAAATTCTTACTCAATACACATTTCGCCATCATTTCATAAACAAATTATAAAATTTTATCATATTATTATACTTGTGAAGAGACATGCAATAAGAATTTTTTTATTGCATCATATTTTTTTATCAAAAGTTAAAGTAAAACAAAAATAAAGAAACATTACTATTGTTACATAGATGTTAATTTTCTCTATCTCAATATTAATATAAATTTTAATGATCTGTAAATAAGAACAATAAAGAATTTGCAGTTTTCTAGTGATGTAGGAAGAGATATATATAACATTTACAATATAAACGTAACAATTTTATACGTCTCACAATATAATCTCTATTATCTATATTTCTTTTATCTACAATTCTTTTATCTATACAATTTTTCTTCGATTAATATCATGCTTGATGCAATAGATTAATAATATTGTAAAGTTTTCTGTATAGAATATATATCTTTTTTCTCGATTATAGATTATACATCACACATAATCTTATGCATACAATAAATAATGTATTGGCATAATTGTATTTCTTTGATTTTTACGCGATCATAATGTATGGCCGAAAAACGCTAAAATACAAAACTTGTAATAAATAAAATATAAATACATATTCATGTATAAAATAATATATATAATAAAGTTAATACATAATAAAATTATATATATATATATATATATATATATATATATATGATGTGTTAAATTCATCCATTTATAAAAATTTTGCATATTACTATTTAAAGCGAGAAATGATCTGATATGAATAAATTATCTTTTGTTAAATACTACGATTTAAATACACGAAAATACTAAATTTGAAGTGTTTTAAATGATTAATAACAATCAGTGTATCTTTCGAAATAAAAAATCACGATGATATAATCTATATTATATTGTACAAATGTCAGGTACGAGTATTACATTCTTGAATATTCAAGGAATAATATATAATATATTATATTATTATAAAATCTCTCGTATGTATGTGTATATTTGTATTTTTTCTATAAGAAAAGAATATATTAGAAATTATATATAGAATTTAAATAATATAGAATTTACAATAAATAAAAATTGTGACTTATATACAAACAATTCGAAAATCTAAATAATTAAATTTGTCTTTTATACTATTAAAAAAAGTTAAAAAGAATAATTAAAAAGTATTAAAATGTTTATGAATTTTATGATGTTTAAGAATTGAATTCATTATATGATGTATAAATGTAAATTCGTAATTTCAAATTCATCAATGTCAATATTTGCAGTTATAAGCTAATGCAATTATACATATATATATACTTTAATTTCGGTGAACACGTGCAGTGTTTTTGCATAAAGCTAAGACACGGAAATAACGTGCATGCGATTAAAAATACTGCAAGTATATTTATATACTTGTGCAAGAGTCTTTCATATTTATATAAAAATATATAAATAAAAACTAAAAGTATAATAATATAAATGCAACGAAATGGAAAAAAACCGATGATTCACGTTTTAAATGTAAATGTATCTTCAAATAAATACAATTTATTTATGCAGCTATTACACTTACAAAGTATAATATATCGTATTATCGCTTTCTGTAACTTCTTGTTTTAATATAAAAAACGAAAATTTTCATAAAAATTGAAAGGAAAAAATGGAAAAAATTTCACAATTGATAATCACGGAAGCTTTCCAACAAAAAAGCACACGTAAACAATATGCAATTGATTATCGAATAGCGATTTTTATTTAATTTTTTTATTTAAAAGAGTTATGTCATTGTGTATTTCTTGCTAGACGTTCTCTCTTCTCTTTATTTGTAATATCCCTAGATCTCCTAGGGACACTATTCATTTCCGATTCTCTTCTCGATATTTTTTTGCAGTGTAAAATTAATTTTTAGTTTCATCTGTAGATGTCAGGTGCGAGTATTTTCTAATATCGTATCGTGTTTCTATGTTGTGTTTCGTTCATGACATCACAGCTATATAGACAAAAAATACAATGGACACAAGTGGATCGTCCGCTGATCGACAAAAGAGTCACACGACATCACGATATATCAATTAAATTGTTGATTGATCTGCTGCATTTCCCTTTATAATTTATCAGAGTAGAGTGTAAAGCTCCCATAGCAAAATGGCATCGAATAATATATGGGATGCCGAAAATACGGCACCAATATGCAGTGTAAGCCTACATATTTTTTTTTACGATATATTCCTTCAATATGTCAGTATCATTATTTTTCAATTCTTCGCTTTATTCGATGAACATTTCTATTGTTACTGACGATATGATTATATGTATATTATAATTCCTGACAATAATCTTTTAAATATTGGACTACTTTCACACATTATATATTATCACGATTTTAATTTCAAATTATAAATGGAGAAAAATAAACATTGTAAAAAGTATATACACATATAAAGAATTATAAAAAATAGGAAAGAAAGGCAAAGTTTTGATACATATATAAGTAGTTTTGAACAACTATTTTTCTCAGATTATTTTTAAATAAAAATCTAAAAATATTTTCAGATACAAATTAAGTATTTGTAGAGTATCTTTTCTACTTATAATATGGTTTGAAAATAGGAACTTTTCAGTCAAAATTCATGAGAAAAATAATGTTCTTTAAAATAATTGCATTCAAAACTATTAAAGAATCTATGCGCAATCTATTGAGAAACAAATTTATAAACAGAGATATTAATATGTTATGTAATTCATTAATTAAATGTAATTGAATTTATTTTAAAACAATCATTAATATTTTTTTCTCCAGACCGACGAAACCACACCACTTCTGTCAGCAGATGGTCAAGCCATGTCAGAAAAAATTGGTATCTCGCAACAAACTTTGGTCTCCACCGATGGCCAAAAAGCTAAGAAATTGCCACAATACCTAGCAGGCATAGCAGCGACGCTCGGTGCTCTTGCTGCTGGTATGGTGCTAGGTTGGACATCACCTGCTGGTGGAGGTGGCAAGAATCTGGCAAAGGACTATGAGATACCCATTAGCATAAACGAATTCTCTTGGATAGGATCGCTAGCCACTCTTGGAGCAGGCGCGATATGCATTCCCATAGGTATACTGGCAGATATAATTGGCAGAAAGACCGCTATGCTGCTCATGGTGATTCCTTTCACCTTTGGTTGGCTACTTATCATCTGTTCGAACTCAGTGCTCATGTTCTACTTTGGTAGATTCATTACTGGTGCTAGCGGTGGTGCCTTTTGTGTGGCTGCTCCTCTATATACATCAGAGATAGCAGAAAGCGAAATCCGTGGCACCCTGGGTTCTTATTTTCAGTTGATGCTTACTATAGGCATTCTGATCTCGTACGTTCTCGGAACTGTTCTAGAAAACATGATGACACTGTCAATCATCTCGGGAATTATACCGCTGGTCTTCTTCGCAGTATTCTTCTTCATGCCAGAAACTCCAGTATACTATTTAAAGAAAGGAAATGAGGAAGCTGCTAGAAAGAGCTTGGTCAGACTTCGTGGCAGTGAGTATGACATTGAGCTTGAATTACAGGCACATCGTGAGGCACTTGAAGAGACCACTCGAAGCAACTTACCGTTTGTTGTCATGATTAAATCACGAGCCGTCGTAAAAGGCTTCATAATCGCTTATGGATTAATGCTCTTCCAACAAATGAGCGGCGTCAACTCTATTATTTTTTATTCTTCGGACATCTTCAACAAGGCTGGAAGTTCTTTACCGGCCAATGAGGCATCGATTATTGTGGGCGCGGTACAAATAATATCAGTTTTCGTTGGCACTTTGATCGTCGATAAATTGGGCAGAAGAATATTGCTGCTGGCATCGATCGTTGTTATGTTTTTAATGACTCTGATCATGGGAATTTACTTTTATTGTATCAATTATACTAGTGCTTTTGATAATCTCAAATGGTTCGCACTTATTCCACTATGCGTTTTTCTTGTAATGTTCTCTCTCGGCTTTGGCCCAATTCCGTGGATGATGATGCCAGAGATCTTTGCGCCAGAAGTGAAGGGAATCGCCGGAAGCAGCGCCTGCTTATTCAATTGGCTCACAGCTTTTATAGTCACCAAGTTTTATAGCGACATGGTTGAGGCTGTAAATTCCTATGGTACTTTCTGGATATTCTCTGCATTCTGCGCCGTTGGCATTATATTTGTCTATTTCTTAGTCCCAGAAACTAAAGGCAAGACGTTGGATCAAATCCAAAGAGAATTAAATAATTGAGTCAGAGAGAGTTCCTAAAATATAAATTGTAAATATATACATATATATATATATATATATATATATAATTGTACATATATAATAAGTTATAGTACTTAAACAAAATATGCATTGTAAATTGATAATGTTATGACAAACTTATATCATCATGTATTTTTATGACCATGTAATATTATTCAAAATTTTAGAGAAGATTGTTATTTTATAATGTATAATATCCTTACTGTCATCTTTATTCTATATTTTTATTATATTGTAATACTATCTTAATCCTCACCTCAAACCATCGGTGATATAAGAGAAAATATATACATATTATTTCCTTTCTTCTCAAGTTATAAAATTCATTATTATATTATTTTGAATAAATGCAAATTTCTCTGAAATTTTAATATGATTCATAAATATTGTTAGTTTATCTGCCATTTGAAATTAGCATCAGTATCCTAATGATACTTAGATTAAACATTTTATTGTATGATATACAATAAGATTGATTCTTTTATAAACTTTTATATAAAGTTTTAATTGATGTCATAATATTTTCATTATTATTTAAGATAATTAGAATTATAAGAATTATATTAACATTATGTGTAAATATTTGCTTGCTCTCACTGCAAATAAATTATTATTAAATATTTAAAATGTTGCAATTTTTTGCACTTTTTTGTTGAAAATTATAAATTAACACAAGTCTCTCCGAAGCTACTTTATCCTTCGTCAAAAATGTAGGAATCTGTTATTTTTATCTTTTTACTTTCCTTACCATTTATCACTAACCTTTGATGATTAATTTTGCATTTTTTTCATAGATGTCTACACTTTTAAATTTTGATCATATAATTTGTTTTTATTTATAACAGTCAGAAATATCGAAAGGGAGAGAGTCGAAGAAGTTTTTCAAAGTATTTAAGTATCTTTCAAAATATTTAATCTATCATATAAATATCATCATAATTATAAATATATTCAGATAATAATTTTATAATAATCTGTACGAGTTTCTTTAATAACAGAAATTTTAATACATACGAATCTACAATCTAAAATATATCTTTTCGTGGAAAAGCGCGATATTAAAAACATTTTTTTGTAATTTAAAAGAAATAGACCTCGTGATATCGAGTTATACGATTTGAAATAAAAATACTTCTGAAATAAATACACGATCAATTATAAGTACACACCTCTCGATTGAAAAACTTTAATGATAGACTTTACAGACATAAAAAGTCAGAATATTTTTAACGATATTTTTACTTATTATTAGAGATAAGAAAATCATACGTCAATATCTTTTCAGAGATATCATTCGTAAAACCTATTATACGAGACCGATATGCACCTCTTGATTCGCCAGGCGAGCCTATATCGCGTCTCTTAATACATTAAATTACACATATATCGTCGCCGGTCCAGGAGATCTATTATGTTATAATATTTTTAACATTTTTACAGAGATAAGAAAATCATACATCAATATCTTTTCAGAGATATCATTTGTAAAACCTATACGAGACTGACATACACCTCTTGATTCGCCAGGCGAGTCACTATATCGCGCTCTTAATACATCAAATTACACATATATCGTCGCCGGTCCAGGAGATCTATTTTACGATGGTGTGACCGTGCGTGACGGATCAGGCTATACACGCGGAATAGGAAGAAGAGGAAGAGGACGAGGATCGCGTCGATGCCGACAGAGAGGAGACGAGGTGCTCGCGTGGTTCGCGCCAGCCAATCGTGTTCGCGGATTGTGGTCCGACTCGAGCACATGGTGGGGAAAGCGGCCAGCTGTCAGCGCGGAGCGGCGCGGCGCCGCTCTCGTGCCATTGTCACCGCCTGGCTGCGTGATCCATCTCGACTGGTGTCCGCGTAGTGCGATCTCTGTGTATCCCGGTATCGCCCATCCCACCCGCGCGCTTATTAACCCATCAATACACGTGGCGCGCGATAAGAATCCGTGATCGCGACGGTCGGAGTTCGTCGAATCGTCTGTCGCTCACGACAAGAAAACGAAAGGTGAGGGAGAGAGAGAGATCCTTGCTAGTTTCCGCTCCGCGATGCTCCGTAGAAACGTGTTGCACTTCCCCGCTCTTCTTAGCTCGCTCGTCTTTTTAGTTTCGTCGTAACGCATCGTACGACATCGTAGCGTCGTTGGTTAATCTCGTATTTGACAACACGCGTCCCTCGCGCGAAGGTATAAAAGCGGCGAGCCGAACGAGGAACGTCGTCGTCTCCTCTCTGTTGGACTCGCGATCCGCCGTCTCTCTCTCGACGTTTCCTTTCTTCCCTCGGTGAGAGCGTAACTTGGTGCGCGTGCACTCGCAAGCCCGTCAACCGAGACAACAGGATGAATTACGGGGATTTGTCGAATGTCGATCCTGCCAGGTATAAGGTTTTTCTAGAATTCGTTACCTTGATACACGTACACGACTGACATATTTCACTTCTAACTCTTTCATCATTTCGCGTGACAAGCATCCGGCAAATTACATTCCGTCAAAATATTGCATTCTATTTATTTCGAATAATGCATTTATTATGTACGAAAGCTTCTAACGTAAGTTCTTGTTCCTTCGTAGAAACGGTTGCCCGCGCGAATGATTGGTCAATTTTTGAGCAACATGGACGAGCGAGATAATGAAATCGCATTTGATCGTTACAACATAATCCTGGCCGCGTATGGTGGGTTTAACGAGGCTTTTTCGCGTGAAAATCTATATGTGAAAAGTTGCCTTATCATTCGATAATCGAACGCGACTTTTAATCACGCGTGCTTAATCTTAAAATGTGTTGTTACTCGTGAAAATCACATTACGCTTTCTTTATGTTGAGAGAAAAATTTGCCTTGTTACACATATTTTACGCAATGTTTTTCCAGGTATATCATTTGTTTCGCGCGCCTTTTTTTCCCTCATGACCGGCGGAATTTTTGTTATGATCGAAATTCAGGAAGACGAAAAATTGACGAAAAAATATTAAGATAATTTTCTTGAAAAAATTTAATACAAAAATATTAAGATATTTTCTTTAAAAAAATTTTTAGGTAATTTTCTTTAACAAAAAGCTCCTCGAAGGACAAGCACATGTTTGTTCATGTTCACGATCTTTTTTCGCGATAATTAACTTGGGAATTTGTATAAGTCATATAGATTGCAAAGTGCAGTGATAAGTGTATGCATTGTAATTTGCGTGAATACGCGCGCCAAGAAACATTAAATATACCTAGGTGACTTCGTTATTACCCGGTTCATTAATGCCTTCTTCAAATTCCGGTTTAGGTTTTTCCGGGTTGAATGCATATAAATATCCATGACTCGTGTCAAAAATATATCTAATTGAATTTCGTCATCTTTTCGTGATAAATTTAACATTATATATGCAGTATGCTAATAAGAGATGCCAAATGTGTATACAAACGAAATAAATACACTCCACAGATTTATTTCGACAAGACAATATAAAACCAGATCGAGCTTCGAGTATAAGTGGTTTCGTGTAACATAGCGTGACCGTTATTATCTACACATATAATATCTGCACATATAAAGATGAGTCACCATATGTTTTACTGTGAAAAATCGATATCTTTATACTTATCTCTTAAAAATAAATTATATTTGCAATAGTAGAATACTAGTTTTTTTCCTAAAAGTCTGTTTTTTTTTAAAATAACAAATTGCGTCAATGGTATAGAATTACCAATTTGGATTTTTATCTCATGCAAAGCATTTTTATGCAAACATGTGTATAAAAACAAGCTGTAATGCGTTTATAATATATTAAGATCTCTTATCGATTTTTTTCAAATTTAATTGTTTTTATACGATCGCAGAACTCGCGACTTTGATTTACATTACATGCTATAAAATACTACAATCTGATACATTATGATCTGATTCAGCTCAAAAGATCTGTTATTAATTAGGTTAATAATACATATTGATACATATTGCATTAATATTTCGATATCATTTATTTTATTTTATTTTCTACCGCGTTATTTTCCAATAATTCAATTAATTTGAGCAGCAGATTCTTATTTGTTAACAATTTGTTAACAATTCTATAATTCTTGGACTTCGTATTTTAATTAAAAGTATCACAGTAACATTTTAGCATTTAAAAATATTTGTTATACAAGAGTGAGTAAATAATTAAAGCAAGAAATAATAAAACAGTGTTGAATAAAAATGTTATAGACGAAAATATTAAAACTCATATACTCATTATGTATGTGTATTTCATAGCTTTACTATTTGAAATGATTTAACGGCTTCAATTGCAATTGTTTAAAAGGAACTGGATAGTTACGTTGAAAGTTAATTAATCTAATACATTTCAATATTCATAAATTTGACATTGTGCAAAATATTTATAGTCTTTTAAAATATAAAATTAATAATTCATTTGTAAGTTACAATAAAGATTTGAATTAAAATTAAAAACTTGAAGATTGAAAGATTTGATGAATTACAATAAAGATTTGAATTAAAATTAAAGACTCCCAATTAAAATTTTTATTTTCATGAATTTTTGTATCATACAATTAAAATTATAGTAGTCCCTAAAAAATTAATTCAATATAAATTAATTAATTTATATCAATTAAAAATTATTTAAATTTCTTAATTTAAATTCAATTTAAATTAAAAATTTGATATTTAGATTTTGAAATTAAATTATATTATCTGCAAGATAATATAATTTAAGAAAGGCTTTGTTTTAACTCTTACAGATCAATTATTAATTTTATATTTGAAAAGTCTAAAAGTTGATTTTGTGCAATATTAAATTTATAAATCTCGCAATACGTTAGGTTGATTAATTCTTGACATAACTGATTCTGTTCCTCCTTAACGAAAGAAGCAATCGTGTGCGCCTCGATGCGCAAATTAGCACTCGGAGAAATGAATTTGGAAAGATTCGCGGCGCAATTTTATGCAAAGCACGTCCCGCCTTTCGGTCTTGGCCATCGTCTGTAGAAAGTCTAGCATTACGACGTCTGTGACTTTACCCGTGACACCATTGCCACGACTTAGCTACTACGAAATATTCTTGTAATATTGAAATCATAAACCATTGAATCCATTCGGATGAATCCAAGTCGAATAATCGGCAAATTATATTTACCAATCAGATCTGATTACATTAATAATATAATATAATTAGCATTAAAATTTCTGGTTTTTTCTTAATTGTATCGCACGTGTCGAAGCCCAAAATACACATAATTTCGAATGCTTGAAGTAATTAAGAACCTCTTGTTTCTTTTATTCCATGTTATACAGAATAATTGCGAAATAAAATTCTATATATGACTTTCTTTAAAATTGAAATACGAATTAAAATATTTTATCTTTATAACTGTATCTATATACAAGTCTATTGTTTCGAAATTTCACTAGAAATATTTAAATTATAATAGAATAGATTCTAGAATATATAAAATATATGTCTTTTAGAAGTCTACAGAAAAAAATCATTAATCAAATATTTATCGGGTAGAGACTTCTTTTCGATAGAATTAATACGAATCATATTTCTATTCATGTTTAATATCCTTTACATTTTTAACATAACATTATTTCAATATATTCTAGAAATCGTTTAATAAATTTTATATCATATGTATTTTACGAAAAACAACACTTCTTTCTTACGATACAATGCATAAAATATATCTTCCATAAATTCTTTTTTTTTAATTGAGATATCTACGTCTTCAGACTTAACATAAATTGATAGAAAGACGTAGTAACATTAAAAGATATATACATGAGAGATATATCATTTTTATTTGCTCGCGAAATTTAATAACAAAAAATACCGTTCGTTAATTTATCTATTAATAATAAACAAAAATATTTATGTGATATTTTTGTATTGGAACTGTCAGCTTCGGAAAGATCAAACCATCGCATTTGTTTCAACGAACTTGAAATACCGATGTTGTAATACCATAACTTCTTCGCTTGGAATGTCGCTCGTGCATTTGTCATAATACCTACGTAACGCTCGTCGTTTAATTTCAATGATGTTAAAAGACCTTGGTAAAAATTTTATTACTTTAAAATTTTATCAAATGTGCGGATATATAGCAACTAAAAGGAAAACGTGATATAATTTTGAATATATGTTTATTACATAATTCTAAGAAGTCACGTTTGATAAGATTATTCCTAAAAATTATCTCATCAAAAAATAGCATTCAATTTTTACGATTAGTTTTTGTTCTATATAGCTTCTATTGATTTTTTAAGAGGATTCTTAAAATTAATTTTGAATTTTTTTTCAAAAGGTTTAAAAAAACAAATAATGTATGCATTATAACAACAAAAAAGCATTTTTATCTTCCTCATATATTTTTATGACTGACATGACTGAGTTTATTGCAGAATTGTAATTGAATTTTTTGTTTACAATTACTTCGTTTACAATAAACATAGACTATCGAAGAAAAATTTGCATCTTTCTTTTTCATGCGTAATGTATTGTAGGAAATAAAATTCGCTGTTTTTTTGTATCTTATTCTTTATAAGATTTGTTTTTTACGCTTATAAATTATTTTTAATACCCTGAAAAATATAGATCATAAATTAAAATCATTAAGACAGGCATAGAGAGCTGGAGATCATTATTAGTCGCGAATTATACAGATTAAATAATAGTAAACATTAATAGGTTGAAAATTCAGTTTTAATAATACATAGATGTTCTTCGAAGAAGGAAGTAACAAACAGTTTTATAAAGTTTTTCCAGTGACAGATAAATTAATATAATTCGGACTCATCATGATATTTCTGACTATTGGTCTGCGGTTTGACAAACGTCCATTAGAACCACACAAAATTTAGGCCTATTAACCTAAACTTGTAAGGTCTGTTTCATTCATGGATATAACCGTAAGATGATCTCCCTACCGTTTTACTGCGAATTGAAATTCATTAAATATGTTTACTGCGTGCGTACAGCATCTGCTTACTTTCCGAGAATTAACATGCGCTGAAGATGACTTAAATATAAGTCGAAATGTCCGCTCTTAAATTGTCTAAACATCTATGTATTATTAAAACTGAATTTTCAACCTATTAATGTTTATTATTATTTAATCTGTATAATTCGCGACCAATAATGATCTCCAGCTCTCTATGCCTGTCTTAATGATTTTAATTTATTGATTAAGAGAGCTTTATTACTATTTAATAGATCATAAAATTGTGAAATTGCATCAGTACTTTCTGCACTGCTATTTTATTCACATAATAATATTTTAGATAATATTTTATTTCTCTTTATGCAGCAAAAATTACTGCTGTGACTTATATAAACTTGAACACTTTTTGTTTAATCAAGGAAAGAATTTAAAAATTAAGGCTATATTAAATTGAAATTAACATTTTTTATATGTAATTAAATGTAATTAACATTTTTTATATGTAATTATATGTAATTAAATGTTTTATATGTAATTTTTATATGTAATTAAAAGATCATTTAGTCATATGACGAATAGATAAGAGACCGTGTGTTTATATGTGTACATAATTTGATAAAATATTCGCAAGAAATCATACAAATATAATTTGTCAAGCCTTATACTTTTATATTTGCATTTGTCTAATTTTATATATAGACAATAAATCCCTAATATCTCGTAATTATACAAATATTTATCAAGACTTGGATGAAAATAAATTATACTTTACTTGGGTATAAATTATACTTTATGGGTTATCGTATAAAAGAAATTTTTTCTTAATAGAAAGTAGTACTTTTTCCATGAAAATCATATCTATTGAATTACGAAAGAAAAATAAAACAAGTTTATACGATACAACACATATTATATTTAACTTTAACGCGCGATTGCAACTATTTAGTTATTTCGTAACTATTGCGATACGTTCTACATCATTTGCGAGCGAAATGTTAGAAATGTGTAGCTTATCGAAAATATGAAATACGACTTGTTCGTAAAGATCAGTGATCATTTGTGGGGATAAACGATAATTAATTGATACATACTGCCCCTTGATCATTGATCCCATTGATCATAGCATGACTGATACCATCTTTGATTGAAAATTACTTATGAGCTGATCAATGCGTGCCTATCACGTGAGCGTAGCATGTCTCTGTCATAAAAAAAATTGGAGTCGCGACTAATTGTCTTCAAGTGGCGATTTATCATGGATGTCAAAAGGTTATTCCGATGACAAGTTCGTTGTCCTGATAAAAGCACGACAGTTTGTTTGGAACTTTTCCCAGCGAAGCGTGTAATTATGCAAGATACACATAGATTAGAGTCTTTCTCTTTTTCTCGCTGAATTATAAATATACGCAAAAATCAGGATACCTCTGAAACTTTTTTTTTTTAATTTAAGAAGTGAAATGAAAAAATATAACATGATAAAAGGTATAATTTTAGAAGAAAACAATTTCGATATTTTGCATATAACTGTTATTTTAAATCATATTTTTAAACAGAGTAAATTTCCTTATACAAGCATTGATAGTCTATGAATTCAATAACAAATTATTATACATGACTTGAAGATTTATTAACTTTATTTTAAATCAAAACTTAAAGAGAATAGAGATATTAATATTATTATTATTATTAATATTCTATTCGCGATTTTCTCAAAAACGAGATGTCTATGGAAATAATTTATTCTATCATCTAGATTATATTTTGAAACAGTCAATCCTTTCTTCTTAGTTGTACATTTATAATACATTTTTCAAATCATTCTTTATATGAAAAGATACTGTTTTATTTTGTCAGTAGAATATGTACGAAAATCTGTGATTAAAGATTTAACATTTAACAATTTAACAATTTATTTAACAATTTATAATTTATAACATATAATAATTATATAACATTGTTAAATAAAATATCGGCGAGAAAGAAATTATATTACAATAGTAAAAATTATATAAGTTTTTTTTATGTATACTTATGATAATTAAAAGAACAAAGACTTGTTTTTTACATCATTTGAAATTTTCCGCACTGTTGTCAAGGTATAAGATTCTCGAGACATACATTATTATATGTATTTTATTAAATATTTATTGCTGAATGACACATTAAAATAATATATAACGATGATCAAGATGGAATTATATAATTATGTATGTTTATAATTTTCCAGTATAATTTAAAAATGTTTAGACATTTTTTTTTACATCTTGTACTTTGCTATGAGAGTTACTTATGAAAAGGAAAAACTACATGCATATCAAGTAAAATTATTCATATTTATGCGTTATACGTATTATTATAATAATCGTCGAGATAAAGAATAATCGTTTAAGAATTGTTATTAAATGATATATTTTATGAAGTTTCTTACGTCATTCCTTCTCATTTCAAAGCATATTCTTTCGAAATATGCATGCAAATATTACTGCAAAAATTACATTTATGCGAGCATAACTTTTTGCTCTATAAAAATTGACTTCATAAAAAACGTTTTCATAGTCAATTTCGCTGTATAACATTACATAATCCAACTCACATGTTATATGTTTAGAAGTGCCGATAGTGTCGCTAATGTCATTACCATACCGATTCACTGTGGTGCCATTTTTGGTATTGGAATTCAAGGTTACTGACCGTGTACGTGCACAAAATTATAAACATATAGTTAAAATTTGTGAAGT
Source organism: Camponotus floridanus (assembly GCF_003227725.1). Lineage (NCBI taxonomy): Eukaryota > Metazoa > Arthropoda > Insecta > Hymenoptera > Formicidae > Camponotus > Camponotus floridanus. The sequence goes on from NW_020229392.1 coordinate 2,028,541, forward strand.
AATTTATATGTGAAATGATCTTATCAAGTACTTCGATAAACTTCCTTGTAAAATAAATATATTTTGTTTTGAACATCTGAATGATTAAAATGTAGTAAATGAGCGATACTGCTCATTTGAAAGCTTCCGAATTTGTATTCGCGGAGATACGCAAAATTTTATAAAAATCCGCGTATAAAATAAATAATCTTGGCATTGAATTGCTAAAAGGAGAATAATACACAGAAAAAAGGACATTCTTGTTTTGAAAATATATTTAGTTTTAACATGGAAATCTTGAAATGAGATATTATATTGCGTTAATTAAAGAAAAATATAATTGCTTACTTGAACGAAGCCATTTTTATATAATTCAATCAAGAAAAATATATTCTTATGATTTAAGATTTAATTTTTTTGAATGGAAAAGAAACAATGTTGGATAGAAAATAATATTTTTAAATCAAAAATTATAGTTTTCTTAAAGTAGAATTATATATTCTTGAGATGACAATTACAATATTAAAATAAGACTATAATATTGTTAAAATTTAAAATTATTAAATTCTTCTAAGAAGAGGATAAATTGTTGAGTATATACGAAACAATGAACGCGTTTAAGTAGTTTAAGTATATAAGTTTTGATTTGACATTTTTATTTTTTTTCTGTGTATGCAGAAAATATAACATCGGTTTTCCCGGACGAAACTAAACCAAATCGTATCAAAAGTTTTGAGATTCATCGCGAAAAATTTTTCTTCCATATCGAGATACAAATAAAGAAATTTCAGAATCAGAAATGACAACGAGACATGTAATGCTTGACCTTCTGGAAAATTATTACTACTTTATACTTATCTGGATTGTTGTTTGCACAATTGTATGTTATAGCCTGTCTTTTATCGTTTGCATGATTTCTCCTTTTTAGTTTCGATGTGAATGATATGCATTAAACGCATTGTTCGTCACGAAAAATTACGTGCCATCTTAACTATCGGACTCTCGATCGCACGCGAACTTTTCTAGGATATTTTCATGCGAATTATTCGTGCGAATATACTTAATAATTAGAAGCGATTAACATTCACTGTGCGAATTTTCGAGATGATCAGCTCCTGAAATGAAATCATAAATAATATATTCGAGTGTCTGTATTCGAGTGTCATTCTTGATTCACGTATCGTGCCATATTTTCATCTCAATCTGTGCTAAAAATACGCGCTAGAAATGAGATCTTTTCATAAAATCATCATCACTACAATTCACGTTTACTATTAAATTGATGCAATGATGTTATATAATAGATATTTTGGACAAAAAGCCATAATTTTTCTTTGCTTGAATCGTTATTTTGTTAACATTTTTAATTTCTATTAAAATTATATTGTAAATACTGTAAAACAGCTTAATATAAATTTATATCAATCGATTATTCATTTATACGATATTTAGTTATATTATTTATTATTAATGATAGATTTTGCACATATATTTTTATACTGAAATCATCTATAAATTATCATCGATCTTTAATTAATATACAATTTTTTCATCAAAAATTAATTCGATAAAACATAAATTTACTCGGCAATTAATATTAATATGATTTTCTATTCTTTTTTAATGTTACACGAAATATAATTTTATAAAAATCTATCCATGTGTTTATTTTTAATCATTTGATAAAAACTTTAATTTCTTAGAGGCACAGTTTATATTTAATTATATTATAGAAAAGTGTAAAATGAGAACCGTATATAAAATCAATAATTATGTATATTGAACAGCTATTAACAGAAATATATTTACGAATTTTACGACATAATGTCGTAGAAAAAAATAGAAAAGAATAGAAAAAATCAAAGAATCGCGTTTCATCGATTCATTACTAATTAAAATTTCATTTATTACTAATTAAAAAATCAATACAATCTCGAAATGTTTCGTAGGAAAAAAAGGAAATATCTCATAAATATTTATAGTATCAAGACTCTTTAGAGCTCTTTATTTTTACATATATAAATTGTTTAAACTTTTAGCAAAAAAATTTAATCTTAAATGAATTTTTTACTTTGAATTCAATATTGGGAACATGACAAGTGTGATAATTACGGCAAGTAAAAGTACTTGTTTATAGCCAGATAAATTTATTTACAAGTCTTTTGTGTTTGTATAATTGTCGAGTTGTATGAAATAAAAAAAAAACACTTTTGCGATATTTTTTGCGTGTCTTAAAAATCATATTAAAAGGAAGAGATAAATTGAATTAGAGAGACTATACATCGGTTTACATAAGCATATCATTATGCAGATCAATGAATTTCATATTTTTTTTATTCGTATACATATTTATTTATGAATTTTGTGAATTTATTGCGCCGTATTCTATGAGACGCAATATGAATTCTGTTAAAAATATAAAAAATGTAAAAGTATAAAAACTCGAAGATAAATGCCGAATGATAATGCGACGAATGTATCAATGCATTTTACACAGTCTGATAATTACACAATTTGGCAATATTTCTTATAAATTTATTTAAATTTTTGTTATTAATTTTGTATGATTAATAACGAGATTTATATGTCTTTTTGAACTGTGCGAAGATAATAAATTATTTGAACAATGATAAAACAGACGATTTATAATATACGCATATATATTATTAATCTTACTATAACATATTAATAAATCTTATATTAATTGAATAGATTAATCTTTTATCAAGATAATAATATATATAATCTGAATTGATAAATGTAAATTTTGATTTAGATATAAAATTAAAATAATGATTAATTATTAGTTATTAATTTGTGTAAAATGTTGATATGTTTATTATGTCTCATATTTCAATATTCAGTATATATATATATATATAACAGTGTATATATGTGTATATATATATATATATATATATATATATATATATATAACATTTTCGTACGCATATATTGAATATTTATATCTAAATATATATATGGGCGCTTTTATATGCAATGTAATTCGATATTCAATGTAGATCTTGAGCATTTTCTCTCAAGTGTGCGTAAAATGTCTCGATGTACTTATTTATTCAAAGCATAATACGTTTCGTTTGGTGTTTTATCTCTTTATTCTATGCGTGAGAATTTACATGGTTTACGCAGTGCGTCACATTTTATTGTACATCTCTTCCTTTGTGCTAATCAATTTGTGTACATTGTCTTAATATTATTGCTCTTGCAATTCCAAAGAATATAATAGAAAAAAGTGTAAAGTGTATAAGATTTGAAAACTTGAAAAAAATTGAAGTTCGGAATTAAATTTAAGAAATGTTTAAATTTAAAAAAACCCATTCTATTTTTTAAGATTGACAAAAAAATATATCACATTTTTTTTATTTTCATCAAAAATCTTTCTAAGGAAATATAAATAATGTTTGTTTAAAAATTGATCATTGCCTTTCACAGACAAAGACACGTAATAAGAAATATTTGATCATGCTTTTGCACTTTTTTTTAGCTGGATTATATCTATAATTGATGACAAAGAGAAAGCTGTCGTAATGTGAAATGACAACGCAATAAATTTCTTGTGACTTGCGGAAATGAAAAACGAAGTCACATAATTTTCGTGAATAAAAATTTCATGTTTACATTCTTAAAACAAGATAATCGAAAATTCTTAACACATCCGATTGAGATGGCTCATGTATGATGACCAATCTGAGACATTATAAATAAGTATAATATATTGTTTATATTCTCTCAAATTTCTTCATTTGACATTTGTTCTTGCAGATAAATAAAACATAATTTTTTCTAGATATAGTAATACAATAGTGAACTTTTATTCCTAAGAAAAAAAATATGTAAAGGTTGTTATTTAAAAGATAAAATATATAAGCCTATTTAAATTACATATTATCAGGAAGATCAGAATAAATGAATTTGAAAATTATTAAAATTGAGTTATCTCAGTCATCTCATGTTATTTGAAAACAGAATTTAGTTTATCGATGAAATAATCGGAATACGCACTATTTGAATACTTCTAAAATAAGGAAAGTGAATAAGAGAGTTTATTTTAAATCTTGCATAAAAACATATTTAATTTGTTGTATTTAATTGCAAATTTAATTTCCTCAGTAAAATAAAATATAGATGATTTATATTATATAAATATATCATATACATGCACAATATATTTTTTCTTGTTGAAAAACTTTTGCTTAAAAGCAAAAACGTACGTTTATTATCAACTTAGTTATTTCAGTCATCGTAAATTTTGAACAGGTGAAACATGTGCGAATAGACATGCTGATTGGCGGAAAACTTGAATACTTGAACTTGAAACTGAAATATTTACGAAAAATTTGAAATTTGAATATTCGAATATATTCTGTATCTATTTCGATCGAATCACCTGCAACAGTCTATTGTCATCAAGTTTAATCCCTTCAATGAAATACATAGAGAAAAAGCTTACTTTCAGAACTAGCGAAAGCGAACGACTATATTTCTGTATTTTTGTTGCTCTCGCATAATTTTCCGGTAAGATGGTCATCAGATTCTTACAAAAACTCGCGGAAAACACACTGATATCTATTGCTATGACAAATTTGAATAAAATGAGTGTTACAATTAAATTCAATAATCTGTGTATAATTTATATGTGTGAAAAATTAATTAATTTTAATTTTTTTCAATTTTTATATAAACTGATGTTTTTGATAATACTTTTTTATATCTTCTCGTACTTATGCTTTTTTTAGATAGAATTTCAAAAAATACATTTAAATAAATTTTGCACCTTTTTTTAGAATTTTTTTGAAGAAATATATTTAAATAAATTTTCGATATGTAAATATTTCAAAAAGAATATAAGCCGATGCGAATACAATTACATAGATATGCATTGCAATCGCAAAGATACATTTTCTTTTTATGAACAATATTGATACATTTTTGCACGAAATAATTTGCACAGTACATGTGTTATCAACAACACATTACACTAACAGATATTAAATGAGATAATTGCCACAGTATCCTGTATATTCGGTTGTTACGTGTGGTTTCAGTAAATATAATTCTTTTTTTTTTTCGATGCATTCATACGTGATTTTAAACGTACGAATTCTAGATATCATCTGTCAACGACATCGCTTAAAAAAAAACTGCGCTTATACGTAACGTTGTGTTTGCGATTATTATTATTATTTATTTAATACATAACAACTACATATCGCTGGATAAAAATAAACGTCAAAGCAAGTATGTTAGTGGGGGAAATATATCGAACAGAGATAAAAATATTTAACTTTTATGCACATCGAGTCGTGAATTTTTCATAAGTAAGAAACCGTAAATTCTGAAAATATCTCAAATTTTTTTAAATAAAATGTACATAATATATGTGATACATATAATATATACAGAGAATTTTAGGAATAAGAATATTTATATAAGAATATATGAATTGAATCCTGAAATAAATATCTCAAAATTTTTTAAACATAATTTAAAAAATGCATAGTATATATAATATATACAGAGAATTATAGGAATAAGAAATATGAATTATATAAATATTCATATAAGAATATTTATATAATTCATATATTCATATAAGAATATTCACAAAAAGGACACATTTTTTTGATCAATGATTTATCGTATAAAATTCATTTTAGACAACAGAATTTATCAAAAGAATTGTTCAAAAAATTATGATTAATAATTTCACGATGTTAGCGCATTAAAAGTCAATTGGTTTTATATTTTGAATTAAAAGATTAATTTACTAATATTTAACATTAAAAATATTCGACTAGCGCGCATAAAGTGAAATCGCATTTCGCCAAAGAAATTCAACGCGCCTCTTTTTTTCTCGGTATCCTTCAATTGTGATGTAAAGGGTTGCATTTCCTACGCGAGTATTTCCTTCATGTGCACCGCGAGAGAAAGAAAGTGGCAAATGATAGAGGTGCGTAGTATGTTATGTACGTCAATCTTAGTCTTAGAAAGTTTACCGGTGCCAATAATAAAGCAGAAAGCGGATTATGACTTATAAAAGAATAATCATATCGCATCTTTTATCGACTCACGTTTTATTTAGAGAACGCATATGCAAAAAGGTCTCTTAGAATTTCGAGATTTTGTACACGTATGATAAAGACGTGATTTAACCGTAAGCCTTAAGTGTAAAAAAATACTTCTCTTGTAAAGTAGAATTTTTTCTACAAATATTTCGAAAATATGTCGTAGGAAAGAACGTTGTCGAATGCCATTGAAGCTTTTTTACACGAATACAGAATTGAGCAAATAAAACGACGATTGTGTGCCTAGGTACACATTCGGTTTTACGGTTTTACGGTTTAGACTTTCATCGTAGATTTTCAATGTATTAGCGAATAATCTCGGCGCTAAATTGTTTGTACTTCATTGAATATCAATATTATGTTGATATGAATCGTCAAGTCCGAAGTCTCTGGAATAATTCCGCTTGAAATTTTTTCTATCATTGTCATTAGCAAGTTAACGTCAAATTGCAAATATTCGCGATGAAAACAACGACGTACACGTTATGTGTGTTCCTAGTTAAAGACAAGAAAATTATCAGGAAATGGGATGTGTACTTTCGTGGGAAACATCATATTCTTTATGTTTGACGTAACCCACTTGATCTTTACTTTCCATTTTTTCCCCTCATTTTCACATTTAATAATATATTAGCATACATTTTTCTCTCTCTTTCTCTTTCTCTCTCTAATATATCGCACTAATAGATTCCACATCATTGTTATTAAACATTAGAATAATCGATAACTGGTAAACGTTACTTTTAGTTACTTGTAAAAAAGATCCATGACGATGATAACTGGTCACAAAGATATACCTCTGTCGATTGACGTCAGACTCGACCTGAGCAGTAATTTTTATCTTTGTTCGAAAAGAAACTTTGGCTCGCGAAATGAGGAATGTGGCTAGGATCGCTTCCTACGTTACTTTCGATAATCAATCAAAGGTAGCGATGAGAGGGAGAGTCAGCAGAATACCACAATAATGGAGGAGATCGGTCTCACCATTATCATATAATACGCATTTCCATCGCGAGGTCAGAGCGTAAAAGAGCTTTGCATAGCAAATACGCGCGAATATTCATCAGCGACCATCGGCTGGTCTTTACCTTTTTAACAGACGTCCGTCAAGTTTTGTCTTTCTGTCGGCGTCGATCAAGCCAGTTCGGTGTCTGGACTTGTCGGAGAATAAAATAGGCTGATTGCGACTTGGCTCCAAAATACGACGAAGTATTCATCGGCTCGTAGAGAGATATCGCACCGATACAGGATGTTGCATTCTAAGCGGTATGTATATAAGAGCCATCGAATAGCTCATTATCGCGCAATGATTATTTACGGCGTTGCTTCAGCATTCCCCGTGTTGTTTCTTCCGCTTCGTCGTCATTCCGACCCCGTGTTTATTAGTTATGCAATCCTCGTTACGAAACCATGCGACTTTGTTCCGTAATTTCCTCGTGAATACGCATGATGAGAGGATAGGGCCAAGATACGTTGCACTTGTGATAGGCGTTTCGTAAAGACGATTATTTCGATTAATCCTTTCACTCCTGCATAGGGATATATACATAGAAAAAAAAGGACATTCTTGTTTCGAAAATATATTTAGTTTCAACATGGAAATCTTGAAATGAGATTATATTGCGTTAATTAAAGAAAAATATAATTGCTTGAATAATTGCTTACTTGAATGAAGCCATTTTATATAGTTCAATTAAGAAAAATATATTCTTACGATTTAAGATTTAATTTTCTTGAAAAGAAACAATGTTAGATAGCAAATAATATTTTTAAATCAAAGATTATAATTTTCTTAAAGTAGAATTAAATAATTATATAATTATATATTATATTTTCTTAAAGTAGAATTAAATAATTATATATTATTGAGATGACAATTATAGTATTAAAATGAGACTATAATATTGTTGAAATTTAAAATTATTAAATTCTTCTAAGAAAATTATAAATTGTTGCGTATATATGAAGCAATGAACGCGTTAATTTAAGTATATAAGTTTTGGTTTAACATTTATTTTTTTTCTGTGTATGTCCCGGTGATATAATTAAATAAATTTTGTTCGTCTTGTACTTGTTAAATCTTTTCTCTCAATATCTAATCTATGGAATTATAAATTTCCACAAATACAAAATCAGGAGTGAAAGAGTTAAGACGAGCGATTAGAAATATGGAAATTTCTTCGATCTCTTGTAACATGTGCCAGGATCTTGGGGGGGAAATTGACGAGAAGCACAACGTACCTCGAGACCCCCCGAGGCTGCGGTTAGAGTTTTTACGATTTCAGTCGCGGAATTTAGCGTCTTCGGTGCCTTGGGCGATGGCTTACTTCGAGCATGTTCCTTTTTCGTTTTCCTAAAGAAGAGACGCCGCGTAAAAAGGAACAGTACCGCGAAACGGTATCTCGAGTAGAATCCTGTCGAAAAGTGGCACACAGACTTCTTCATGTGTTCCTCGGACTCTATGTGTAATCGAGACTTTAGGTAAAATGGTTCTTACGTTGAAACAGTCTTTCATTTCGCGCAATGTTTTGAAATCAAACTAAACTGTATAGTTGGTTTATACGCAATTATTATTGATAATTCGCATTTGCGAGAATTTTATACTTTCTCTATATTCAAAGAAGGCGTCTATATTCAAAGGTAATCTCTGTTTCACACAAATTGAGAAACGACTTAAATTGAAAAGAGAAAAATTAAATAATTTAATTGATAAAATCATAATTGATTAGAAATATTTATCCTCTTGTCAGAATAATAAATCCTTACACAAATTATAATAAAGTAAATAATACACTTTCTGAATTAACTTTCTGAGAAAAAAAGATCTATTTGAACTTTTGCTTCACAAGAGATTGAAATTAAAAATTAAATTAACTTTATTTTTGGTTGGCAATTTTGTGTTGGCATTGTTGCATTTTTAAATGATAAAATTTATTCTTTCTTTTAAAATTCAAGTACATTATGTATTTCACAATAATAAGCACGCCTTATCTTATGATTTTGTCATATATAGGACAAATTTTTCTTGAGAAATACATTACACGCCTAATTGTCAATACACAGAGAAATAAGATATTTTGTTTTAGAAAAGGATAAAAGAAAGTAATTAGAGAAATCTATTTTACATTACTTTACAATGAGTCAACAATACTGACAATGACTACAATATTAACAAATAGTCATTAATTTTCCTTCTTCACAAATAAACACAAAAATCATTCTCGTTTATTGTACCGAGATCTCAACCGAGATTATAATATTAAATTAAATTATATTACTAATAAGTGACATTAATATTTAGTAATTTATTTAGGATATCGAGAAAAACTTTTCAAATAACAATTTCAAAGCTTTTCATAATTTATTTAATTTATTTAATTTATTTAATAGATTATATAATTTATTTAATTTAACATAATTTATTTATTATATTAACATAATTTATTTATTATTTAATTTATAATATTATTATAATCTCGGTTAGTTGAGCTCTCGATATAATAGATCGAAATGATTCTTGTGTTTATTTGTGAATGATGAGAACCATCGACTCTTTGTCAATATATGGTATTGCAAAATAACGGTATTGTAAAATAAATATACGGCATTGTAAAATAAATTTTTCTGAAATATCAAGAATTGCATCCGTTGAAAGTATTTATCGAGCTGAGTTTCGAGAGTCAGAGACAACAGCGTGTTCTGATTTCTCCATTAACAAGAACACGAGAGAAAGATTGTCGATTTCGGATAAAGGTATTGCTAGACCGGGTCTTGCATACACAAGTGGGACAGAATAAGCCTATAGTTACATAAGTAGAACACTACGGCGATTATTTTTAGCGCGTCACCTCGCTTAATTTCGTTGGGCGCGCGTCCTTAATCAGTCGAGGATCGATTTAACGCTATAGAACGCCCGTTATTTTCTCCGATAAGCTCTTCTTCACTGTTAAAAAGGCGCATACATACGGGCCGAGTGTCGTGGAGGGGAATAAAAAAACTCACCGCGTTACGTTTATAAATAAAACATTATGCATAATGATATATTGCATTATTTAATACCAAAGAATATTCAAATAATGTACTATATAATTTATCCTTATATATGCACGCTCGCAGTGTAAAAAAATAATTTGCAATTCGAGCGGAAAGAGGATGAGTGACGACAATACAAAATGCACTTGCAAATTGATTAACGTAATAAAATTACATTTTGCATTTTGTCGTTTGTTGCTGAAAGTGAGAAGTGCCGATCGTCAGTTTACAATATTTCGCTCGTTAAAATCTTTACATAGGTTTTTTCGGCCCTCGATGGATTTATAGTAAATTTTTATTTCGTGCATGTACTTATTATATGCAGATACGGCGATTAATATAACAAAGTGATTTGATTAATTCGGCTGAAAATGCGTACTTGAATTATTCATGCGTCGATTTGGACTTTATTGCGAATTCTAGTGGTCGCCAATTTACCATGTAAAGCCGCCGTTTATCGCTGGTGAGATAAGTTTAATCGTGTTTTTCTTAATTAAGAAAACCATTTGATCAATCACATATACATGAAATGTGGGCTAATGAAGCGGAAACATTCGTTGATCTTTAATTTTTTTATCATGAGATTAAAGTGATAACGCAGATAATATATCACTGTTTAATAATAATATCAATAAATTCGCTAAACATGTAACGATTTCTTTGTAAAATAATTTTCATAATTAGAAAGAGATTTTATAATTTATTTAAAAATCTGTGTGCCACGTGTGTGGATAAATCAACAATTGCTCATTTATATAAAATTATTATTCATTATTAACTTTACAATTACGTTGTACACATGATTATGTAAACATTATTTAATTTTATGCATTTATTTACATGACAGAATGAAAATTCAAAACAGATATGTAGATGACATTTTTTTCATTACAATAATCGAATATCAATATAATTATATATGACTAAAAATATCGATAAATAGCAATAAATTTGCATTTAATTTCTTCAATTTATCAATATGTTGTATTATATATCAATAATGTAATTATATGCAACATTTTCTAAGAAGAATACAATAGTTAAAATAACATCAATTTGACATCATATGTTCCCTTTGAATGTGATTTTTTTTTGAATATGTTTACATTATTGCGAGAAAAAGCTTGAAGAAAAAATTCTGAAATATTTTCTCAATTTCTCAAACATCAATTTCAATTTTAAACAAGATGAAAATATGATATTACTGAAAATCGACTGAAAAATAAATTATTTATTTATCTTTGTAATATTCTTAAAATGTCAAATTTTTAATTTATATAATTTATATCTAAAGAAATGAAACATATATAATATCAATATTTAATTTCGAGATAAGGGCCACACATCTATATGTATCTATTTAATCAATTATATAGTGAATCTAAAATGTAATCGAATGAATTAATTTAGAATACCATAAATATTAAATCGATATTAATTATTGATAAAGGAGTATCAGTATTTTCCGGTGATAGCTTACTACGAAGTTGCAAATCGACGAAGATTGGGTTTCTCTTAAAGTATCATCATATGCTTCTGTGACACTACGTGCTTTAATGATATTGCGTCATATTCATTCATTACGCCACGATTGTGAAGTGCATACAAATCAATCATTTAGTAATCTTCGATTTTCCGCTGAAGCAAGATGTATTCGTGTAATCTCTTGTAATGTATTTTTTGACTATTGAATAACCGAGCAAAGATCAATCTAATCACTTTTGAATGTAAACATTATTAATCTCAATGAGGCTCAATGTTCACGATTAAACTATTCACAACTTTGTGGAGAAATTCCATCACAAAGTCGACCTTTCGATTATAAACAACTCATCATCTGATTAAAATAAATCATGATTTGTGAAAATAATAAATTATTATAGTTTAACTACGTTTATTAACGTTTTCGTTTCGAATCGAGTCTATTGTTCTAAGATATATTTGCATCTTAATGAAATTAATTCAATAATTAAAAATTCAATAATAAACTTTTATTTCTTATATCGTCTATTTCTAAATACTAGAAAATCTTAATAAAATATCACTGCTGATAAACACATTTTTAAAATGGCGTTTTGATAATAATTTTTTCTCTCACATAAATCGCAATTAATATACGTCTTTTTATTAATTAATCTACTATACAGAAGATTAAAGTGCAATTTTTTACACACACATGATTAGATAAGATATCATGTATTCTAAATGCATCGTATTAAAGTATGCTGAATAACTTTTATTACAGAAGCCTGCGGAGGATCGCCCGGCATGACGAACCAGAATTCAGCAATGCCAGCATCTTGAACAGCATGGAAAAATTCGTGCGTACCGTAAGCGAGATGGAGGACACTATCTTGATACCTAGTCGTCTGCTGGATTTATCGGTGGGTGACGCAGGCGATATGGTTTGCAAATTGAAGGGCAAGCGAGGCTACACGGTACAGGACACTCTGGCCAACACTGATCTATACCGCCTTTACAACATCATCAATCAGATGAAGATCGAACTACTGTGGTCGCAGGAGCCTACGCGAGGCACCGAGGCGGACGATCAGCTGATCAAGAGTCATCCAGTCGGTAGCCCATCCGAAATGCATCATTATCCGGTTGTAACCGGCGCCAGATTAGGCCACGTGCGTTGCCCCAGTACCACTTCGATGCAGAGCGTGCAGAGCGCATCCTCGATTACTTCCACCTCGGACTCAGACTCTGAGGTAGGCATCGAGATCGATAGCGGACTGGAGGGCGAGGAATGTGCCGATTTGGCGAGCATCGCCGCCCAGGACTTTAAACGTCATCTGCGTGGCCTTCATCGCAGTCTCGCCCGCATGACAGAGGCGGCCGAATATCTCACGCTGCGATATCAGGCAGACGTGGGCGGGCAAGTCTGATTCGCCATTGTCTGTTCGTTGATCGTCATCGCGGCAATTGGCATTAAGAGCAGATACCGTCTCGTCCTCGCCTCGTCGTCGTCAACTTCGTGGAAACTTCCATCACTTTGCTTAATTTTATAGAAACCAGCGAATTCTTAAGAAGCCAATTACGCGGGTTGCAAAATTTCCTTGGATTTTTTCGCCAGCAAAATTTGGAAATATTTTAATTATTCGTTATTTTATTTATGTAACTCGTCGCGGTTTAATAAGTATGCTGTTCATGTGCTGAAATGAAAATAAGTTACATTCTTCAATAATGTAAATTAAGACAATAAATCTTCGCTGGTTCTTGAGTGCAAATAAGTTATCAGTTTTCAAATAAACTTGATATCATGAGATAAGATGTCTATCATTCTTATGATATTGTAAAAAGACAATGTTTAATTTAGTTCTGTTCTACTTTTAATAACAGTTTTCACGCGACAGAGAAGCTATTTGAATAAAAATAGAATAACAAAGATTTCAGACGATATGATCATATATAGCGATGTAAACAATTCTTTCTTTATTCTGCCACACATGAAGCATACCGCGATTTTGAACACAGGGTTAGGTCTATTAGAAGATGTATGTTAGAAGATATAAAGGTGAATATAGAACAAAAATATTACGTAAAACACTTAAAAAAGACACGCAGTTATTTAGTTTAAATTATTTTTTTGCATTACATTAAATTACTATTCTGCATTACATTCTAAATTGCATTTTTTCCTAGAATTTTCTTTCAATAAAATAAAGATGTTGAGAATAATTTGTATTTTATTGTATTTTATGCTCTTTTCTTTTTGTTAAAAAAATAATGTTAACTCAATTGACGTATTTGTAAAATACAAAAATTAATTTAAAAATATAATTTTCTATCGATATGAAAACATTATCATAAAAATAGCTAAAACATGTATTAATTAATAGCAGATTCTACATTATGAATATATTTAGGAGATATAATCTCTAAAATTTGACGCGTTTGATAATTTATTGGTTTAATAGTTAAAATTAATTTAATAGCGTCTATATTTATTATAATTTTTTATTGATTTGAAAATTATTGCATACAGACTTGCATTAAATAAGCTTTAAGAATATCTCGACGTGATCGAGGATATAAAATATAAAAGTATCGTTATAAATTTGAACACTTTTAAGAGTTATTTGTAAATTACACTGAAAAAGAAACGTTAAAACACATCGAGAAATAATATATATCATTATTATGTGTTATTTTATGAAAAGATAAAAAAATAAAATTGTAATATAAATCATATATGACCAATGGTCTATAGTCGAATTACCGAATTACCTCTCAATTATTATATATATACTACTTCGAAAGAAAACGAATGCATTTTGGAGGTTGCAGCTAAGTAATTGTACAAATAATGAATCTTATAATTTGCGTGTAATTAAAAGTTGTATCAAATTCATCAGATATCTTTTCTTCTTTATTTGGATTTGCTTTCTTTTTCTTTTGCGAGTAAATTTTCGATATTATCGAATTGTATCTGCTATTGCGATGATCGACATTAACTTGTAAATATTGTATACGTAGTGATATGATTATTTATTTCTACGATTGTAAAGTTAATAAAAGATTGTTTAACTTAAGTTTTGCGAGTTGTGAATATAATAATATGACAAAATAATTAAGTATCTGATAAGAATTGTAAGGAAAACACTGATCAAACATATTTCTAAATTTGGAGTCTTGGGAATTCAATTTTTGTTTAAAATATGAATAGAGCCAGTATAGATGCTTTCCTGATGTGTCAATATAATATTGTAATTTTCTATATAATTATAAATTTTGTGTGTATCGGATTTATATACATAATATCTATAGTTAAGGGTTTCTTAAATGAATATTATAGCAAAAGAAAAGAAAAAAATATAACAAAAAATATAATATTTGTTTTTTCTACAAAAGAAAAATTATTTATCGAATTACTACAATGTAACGTACACAATATATAATTCTTAAGAGAGTACATTTTTCTATATTTTGATATATTGAATATTACATTTTGGTTCACATTCATAATTTGTATTGAAAATCTTTATACTTGAAACAAAAATGGCGCAAAGTATCATTTTCATTTTGTTTGTTCTTTTTGTACATATTATTTTATTATGTATGTACATATATATATATATATATATATATATATATATATATACACATAATAAAAATGCTTAGAGAAAGATATAAATTATAGTCATATTAAATGCACAGTGCCATATCTAAAATTTACATTTTGTTGCATTCATGTGATCCTTGCAACATTATGAAAATCTTAAATATCCAATAGAAGTAATATTTGCTAAGTAATCAATTTGAGCCAATGTATATTGCGCCATGTATGATTTAAAATTTTTCTTAGCCAACCAATTCCTTAATTAAATAAAGAAATATCTTTTCAAGACACAAGTTTTTAAAACTGAAATTTTTCATAATTATGCTATTAATACACTGCGCGTAAGCGATTTATTTACTATGATTTTATATTCATTCCATGTATTGCAAGTTGTATATATTTTTATGATTATTCTACGATACAGCACCTAGATCCTAGATCAAGGATTCTCAAGCAATTATATCATCATTATATGTTTGTTACTATTTAATGATATATATCTACTGACTCTTATTAAAGAAATTAAAGAATATTAAAAAAATGATTCTATTAAGAATCTATCTTTGCACTTATAATAGCAAAAGAATAATATTCGTTCATTGAATATATTAAATTGTGTAAAATATTAATACTTGAGAATCCTTGAACTTGTGTAAATTATGGTTACTAATGTGATTGCAATATCAACACGTGTGTCGTAATAATGTAATCGTTAGAATGCAAATGTTTAGGAATATAAATTGCAGTAACGATCCATTCTTTGTGTGGAATCGTGATTGTTATCAAAAATTAGATTAACTAAATCTTTCTAAGTAAGGAATAGATACGTAATTATGCAAAAAAAGAATGTACAAGTTTGGAATATAATCAAATTAATTTTTATTATTGTATGCTTGGCAAAATAAAATCTAGTTATTACTCTCATTGATTTAAAAAAAATGCATGCAGAACCGCTTTTTGATTTATTTAATACTGTGAAAAAGTTAATATAAATTTAATATTACTGTAAAAGTTATTTTTTTGTGATTTTACTTAATATTACAAAACAATATTGAGGATTTCATTCACAGAAGAACGTAAATTTAAATTTAAATTTTATACATAAGAAAATGCAATTTTCATATATTTTGAAGAAGAATGCATTAGGAACATAGATACATATTTAGATTTGCAAAATATTAATTTCTGATTTTGATATAATTTGGGATATTGAATCTGGAGATGCGCTCCTTTGTTATGAAAGCCTCGATATGTAATATTCCAAAAGAAGCTTTTTGCGTAATTGAATTTATTAATGAACAGTCGCAATTCTTATAGAACGATTAAATCTATTTGTCTAAAAACGAGATCAATTATTCTCATCTATTCTGGATCTTCAATTTCTATTCTTCGTAAATTCACAGGAAATGAATATATATAAACACAGAAGAGAAAGAAGAAAAGAATCTAGTTTATACAGAGATAATTATTTCAGAATAAAGAAAACCGATTGTATTAAAAATATTGCATATACTATTTTGCGCTTTTTTCATGCACTATGATGAAATGATTAGAAAAATTAAATAAAGTATAATTTTATTAAATCGTGTTTAATAATTATCTTTATATATTAAGATGTGTCTATCATCTTAATATCCTTTAGTTTTAATGAATTATTTTATGCTATCGTTTACGCTTTTGTATTCAAGTATATCCGACAATGGGAATAAATTTGTTGAAGTTGCAATCGAAGTAAATCTAATAATAATAATTCTTACCGATAATTTTCGAAATACATATATACTTCAATTTAAAAAATTAAAAAACTTATCTTCACCTTTGCATCAATGGAAACAGAGAGAAGACAAAGAGATGTCATGGCCTGCTTTTAAGTGATTCTTGAAAGTGATACTCCCTCTATGGACATTGAAAACGTGGACATGAACTACAAAGCCAATGTCCATGAATGTTCTCAGAGGGTATCATGTGCACAATTTCTGGTTTCGTTCCGTGCTATGTGCACGAAATGTCGGTAACACCAGAGTATAACAAGATACTCATGTATATAAATTGATAGTAAATAAATTATGCAATCGTGAAAGATACTGTAATCTTCTAATGTAATGTTCAAAGATGAAATAAATATTTTTCTATATTCATTGCCATGTTTATATATTTTTATTTACAAAACACGAAATGCCTGCTGTGGAATAAAAACATTTTTAACCGTTATTTCTATAAATCTTAATTAGCAATAAACTGATCTTTGATATTTATTAATCACTTTTTTAATTATTTAAAAAAGTTATTATATTATTAATTATTTACTTATTTATTTATTACTTATTTAATTATTAATACATGTATAGAATTTGTCAAATTAATCACTGATTGTTCTAAAGTTTTTATAATTAAGATTCGAAAAATATAGTTGCAAAATATTTTAAATATCTCTTCCTTTATATAAAATATAAAGAATTCATATATAAAGAATTCATATGTTCCATTCTAATGTAGTCAACATTATTTGTATACTTTTATAATTTTCTTACCAGCATAATATTTTTATACTTAATATTTTATATAATACAATGTACTAAATTATAAAATTTAATATAATTACAAAATAATTTATTACTATTAATTTATTACTATTAATAAATAGTTAATAGTAATAAATAAAAATAATTTATAGTAATAAATAAAAATAATTAATAGTAATAAATAAAAATAATTTATTACTATTAATAAATAGGTTATAGTAATAAATAAAAATAATTAATAGTAATAAATAAAAATAATTTATTACTATTAATAAATAGGTTGTATTCATACTGTCTTTTAATTTCTAATCATTTCCAATCATTATGCATTTCTATTATCTATTTCTATTATCTATTATTTTCTTCTTCGAGTTCTTGGATTATTATGGTTTATTGTATATTCCTTGGTGTTAAAATCATAGGGATTATCATCATTTGTCATGCTTATTCCTTCCTATGGAGTCCATCGAAATATTTTCTATGAACATTTGTTCTCTTGAGTATAGATATTCAAATCACTCAAAGAGAGAGAAAGAGAGAAAGAGGAGGAGAAAGGATTTGAGATATTCAAATCACTGTAGTTGTCTTTTTTCTATTTTCTCAATTACTGTCTCTTTTTCTTTTATTTTATTCAAAAATATTAATATAATTAAAAATAACATATATATATAATTTTGATATCTTTCTTAGTCTGACTCTTTCCCTTCGACTTGTCCGGCATAGGTAACCTTATCTAAAGCCAGAATTCATAATTCATTCTTATATTTAAGATCGTCTTAAGTAAGTTGGAAAATACAACTATTTTACTAACTGATCGGAATCTCAAGATGCGATCTAAAATCATACTTAAGATTATTTTAAATATAAAAATAGTCTATATATATGAATATCGGCGTATTATACGTTACTGCCGGCATAGCTCTTAGGTTCATTAGAGTACTCAAACCTCATCCGGCAAATGCCTCTGTAAGGTGGAGATACGAGGAAAAAATTTTTTTTTAATTTTATTTTTATTTTCTTTCAATACAGGGTTTAATACAAAAGTGAATGTAAAATATAATTTGAAACTTAATACAAAATAATTTTTAAATATTACATGGAATAATTTAATACACGAAAATGTCTCTAAAATATACGTATAATATAAAATTTACTAAAAATTTTTATATAATCCAGACAAGCCCGATTAGTGATGATTAATTATGCAACATTTATCATTAATAATCGATATGCGATAATAGAATTTAATAAGTTTTATGTAACGTAAATATATATAATCATGATTAAAAGAGTTATTAATAAAATTATTGATCATTTCTTTGATTGTAGAAGAAAATATTTGCATTACTAGCGCATTTTGTGTAGATTATCAAAGGAAATATTCAAAATATTCAAAATACGAAAAAATAAAATAAGCTTCAATGTAAATCAACAATTAAATTACAAAATAAATCGCGATTTAAAATTCGCGAGAAAACGCGAATAAATAAATCGATAATAATAGGAATATTCGATTACGAGAAATATACGTATAATTTTTATAATATGATAATCAAAACTATCAATAGATACGCGCGCGACATAATTATTATCACACAAATGATGATACACGAAGATATTTTGATAAACATTTGTGGTCCGCATTGTTTATGAACAATTATTACTTTAATATTTATAGAATAAAATATAATTCCCGCGACGCTTTATCTCGTTCTATTTTTCAATTATTTAACATTTAATTATTTAATTTAGAATCAAAACGCACAGCAAAACAATCGAATCATAAATCGAAATAATTAACATAATAAAAAGCTTTGCGATACATCAAATTAACAAATATTATTTAATTAATCCATGTAATCTAAAACTTTTAAACACTTTAACATTTCGTGTATATGTTAAAGTACGTAAAATATATCAGCAGTGAATGGATAATAACACGATCGGTCTTGACGGCGTATAACGCGCTGTGTTTACAGGTACGGTCTTGATATCATTCACACGGCAACATTCGAAGAGTAAGGTGCGAAATACTTCGTATATTATTAAATTTTTTCTCTAACGATAAAACACAATTATGACTAGTATTAAAACATAATTCATTATGATAATTATAAGTAGTGCTTGCGAAACTTTTAATTGTAATTACTACGCGATCGGGAATGCCGTGCAAAATGTCTCGCGATTTTTGCGTATACTAATATTAATTAACTAATTTTAATTAATCTTGTTTTCATGAGTGAAAGTGAGTGCAACGAAACAATAGCGAAGGAGAGGAAAAGCAAGTCTAGAAAGCACTGGGCCACGTACTAAGCAACATTATCCGGTAAATAGTTTATAAATTATTTATCATTTATATTTATCATTTATATTCAGATTATATATATATATATATATATATATATATATATATGTCATTTATATTCAGATCATATTATATATTGCATGTTTTCTCAATAACGATTCTCTCTCTTTCCCTCTCCCTCCATCTCTCTCTCTCTCTCTCTCTCTCTCATTGTAAATTATTTAAATTATTTAAGTTTTTAAATTATATTAGTATAACATATATATAAAATATTCTGGATTATCTTATTTTAATATACTTAAAATATCTATAATAAAATATTCTTATATTATTTAACACTTTTACATAGATAGTAATATTTCATAAACTGCTTCACAATAATATATTTAAATATTTTATGCATAAAGGATTCCATAATGAATAAATTGTTTAATAAATAATCAATTTTAATCAATCAATTAAAATACTTCTATAATTCAATATTCTACGCGTTTTATAGTACATAAAATATTTCGACAACGAATTATCAATAAAATCATGACTTTGGCAACAGTAGTGCGTTGTTTATATATTACAGTTTTGCTATCATTTGCTCGGTGATATTCAAGCAATAAATAATGATACGAAACGTTTCGTATATTAATTAATTGTTTAAATAATAAATAATCATTTAATTAATCTATAAATATAAAAACTTCTACAATTTAATATTTTGCGTTACAATCAAACAACTAAACTTCAAATTTTTCTAAAATGTGAACATAAATTAATCATTAATTAAATGACTGCTATCACAACTTTATTTATTATTTTAATATTTTCATTCTTATAATTCGTATATTATACAGCATATAATATGCGTATCAGTAGCATACGCATTGCTGTAGCAAGTAGCGAATGATTTTAATCTCGTGTAAAGGTCATGTTGCTCTTTTATCATTTAAGTACGTATATAAGTTTCGTATGATTATTTTGTATGATTATTGAGAGTCTCGTGCAAAGTGCGCTACGTATTTGATTAATTAAATCGTGTTTTCGTGAGTGAGTGAATGCCACAAAGAGAAATAACGAAAGATACGTAAGAGAAAAAAGGATGTTTGGAACGTACGGAGTAAAATGAAGTAACATGAAGTAAAACAATCGAATATTATATGCAAATAGTTAGCATAACGAAAGGCCTCGTGACAAATTGTTTAATAAATAATCAATTTTAATCCATAACTTTAAATGCTTCTATAATATAATATTTCACGTTAATGTATATTTTATAATATATAAAATATTTTGGTAACGAATTATCGATAACACGATGTTGGATTTTGGCAATGTAAAATATAAACAGTAGCGCGCTATATGTTACCGCTTTGTCATTATTCGCACGGTGGCTCTCGAGTAATAAAGTAGTGGTAAGGAACGCTTCGTATACTATAATTTTTTTACTAAACACAATTATGATTAGTATCGAAATATAATTTGCTATAAATAATAACAAAAATTAATTAATTAAAAATTAATTAACGACATGAAACTGTATCACAACGATAAATATTTATCGAATCGTAATCATTCATTACCGCGATTAAAAATTGAAAGAGGATATATAAAAGGGGATAAGAGAATTAAATATAATCTTCCGATCATCGATACTTATTATATTATTTCTTTAACAATATTACAATTAAATATATTTCGATCAATGCTTTAAATTTTCTCCTTGATAATTAAACAATATACAATTTAATCGAGAATCGATTAAATGATAGGAATCTAAGATATTAAATAATCACTTTGATGATTGCGATCTTCACGGACAATAATTATTATTTTATACTTAGAGTCACAAATATATTTCATCCGTGTCACTTTATCTTGACAATCTAAATATAATTTGGATTGTGAGAGAAAACGAAGTAAAACAATCGAATTATAGATGCAAATAATTAACATAACGAAAAGATTCGTGATAAATTGTTTAATAAATAATAAATTTTAATCAATAAATTAAAATACTTGCATAATTTAATATTCCGCGTTAATGTATATTTTATAATGTATAAAATATAAAAATATTTCAGCAACAAATTATCGATAACGCGGCGTTCGACTTTGGCAATATAAAATATAAACAGTAGCGCACTGTACGGCTTTGTCATCATTCGCACGGTGGCTTTCGAGTAATAAAGTAGTGGTAAGAAACGTTTCGTATACTATAATTTTTTTAATAAACACGATTACGATAAATATTAAAACATAATTTGCTATAAATATTAACAAAAATTAATTATTTAAAAATTAATTAACGACATGAAACTGTATCACAATGATAAAGCTTTATCGAATCGTTTATTACTGCAAATAAAAATTGAAACACGGGGTACGTAAAAGAGGATAAAAGATTTAATTATGTTATGATATCCATCATTGATTATTATAAAATTTCTTTAACAATACTTGAATTAACTATATTTCGACCAATGCTTTAAATTTTCTCAATCCTTATTGTTATAATTAAACAATATACAATTTAATCGAGAATCGAATGAATGATGATGTAAAATATTAAATCATCACTTAGATTGTTGCGATCTTTCCGAACAATAATTATTATTTTATTACTTAGAATCACAGATATATTTTATCCGTTTTACTTTATCGTTTTACTTAACAATCTAAATATAATTTGAGAAAAGGGGACTGTGAGAGAACACAAAGTAAAACAATTGAATTATAGATGCAAATAATTAGCATAACAAAAGCTTTGTGAATTGTATGATAAATAATCAATTTTATTCAATAAATAAAAATACTTGCATAATTAAATATTCCACGCTAATGTATATTTTATAATATAAAAATATTTCGACAATGAATTATCGATAACAAAGCGTTCGACTTTGGCAATATAAAATATAAACAGTAGCGCTTTATACGTTACCGCTTTGTTATCAGTTGCACGGTGACATTAGAGTAATAAAGTAGTGGTGAGAAACGCTTCGTATATTATAATTTTTCTTGTTAAACACGATTATGATTAGTCTTGAAATATAATTTGCTATGAATATTAATAAATGTTAATTAATTAAAAATTAATTAACGACATGAAACTATATTGCAACGATAAATCTTCAACGAGAAATCTTTATCGTATCGCTATTATTCATTAGTGCAATTAAAAATTGAAACAGGTTATACATAAAAGAGGATAAGAGATTATATTGCGATATTTCGATCATCAAAACTTATTACAATATTTCTTTATAATATTAGAATATAATATTAGAATTAAATATATTTCGACCAATGCTTTAAATTTTCTCAATCATTGTTAATTAAATACACAATTCAATCGAAAATTGATTAAATTATAGGGATTTGAAATATAAAATAATCATTTTGATAATTGCGATTTTTACGGACAATAATTATTATTTTAATATTTAGAATCGCAAATATATTTCGTCCGTATTATTTTATCGTTCTACCTGATAATCTAAATATAATTAGGATGTGAGAGAACGCGAAGTAAAACAATCGAATTATAGATACAAATAATTATCATAACGAAAGGATCCGTGATAAATTGTTTAATAAATAATCAATTTTAATCAATAAATTAAAATATTTCATTAACTTAAGATTCTGCGTTAATGTATATTTTAAAATTTATAAAATATTTCAGCAAATTATCGATAACACGGCGTTCAACTTTGGCAATATAAAATATAAACAGTAGCGCCCTATACGTTACCCCGCTTTGTCATCATTCGCACAGTGACTCTCGAGTAATAAAGTTGTGGTGAGATACGCTTCGTATATTATAATTTTTTTTGTTAAACACGATTATGATTAGTCTTGAAACATAATTTGCTAAGAATATTAATAAATGTTAATTAATTAAAAATTAATTAACGACATGAAACTGTATTGCGACGATAAATCTTTATCGTATCGCAATCATTCATTACTGGGAACAAAAATTGAAACAGGTTATACATAAAAGAGGATAAGAGATTATGTTGCGATATTTCGATCATCGAAACTTGTTACAATATTTCTATATAATATTAGAATATAATATTAGAATTAACTATATTTCGACCAATGCTTTAAATTTTCTCAATCATTGTTAATTAAATACACAATTTAATCAAAAGTTGATTAAATTATAGGGATCTGAAATATAAAATAATCACTTTTATAAGTGCGATTTTTACGGATAATAATTATTATTTTAATATTTAGAATCACAAATATATTTCGTCCGTGTTACTTTATCGTTCTGCTTGATAATCTAAATATAATTTAGAATGTGAGAGAACGCGAAGTAAAACAATCGAATTATAGATACAAATAATTAGCATAACATAAGGTTCCGTGATAAATTGTTTAATATATAATCAATTTTGATCAGTAAATTGAAATACTTCATTAACTTAATATTCTGCGTTAATGTATATTTTACAGTTTATAAAATATTTTAGCAAATTATCGATAACACGGCGTTCGACTTTGGTAATATAAAATATAAACAGTAGCGCTCTATACGTTACCGCTTTGTCATCATTCGCACAGTGACTCTCGAGTAATATAGTGTGGTGAGAAACGCTTCGTATATTGTAATTTTTTTGCTAAACACGATTACGATTAGTATCGAAACATAATTTATTATAAATTTTAATAAAAATTAATTAATTAGAAATTAATTAGCGACATGAAACGATATCTTTATCGAATCGCAATTATTCATTATTTCGATCAAAAATTGAAACATGGGATACGTAAAAGGGTATAGGAGAATTAATTATATTATGATATCGATCATTGATGCTTATTATAATATTTCTTTAATAATATTAGAATTAACTACATTTTGATCAATGCTTTAAATATTCTTTTTATTAATTAAATCTTTGTTAATTAAACAATAGTTATGTATGACAACATGTAATTATTTTGATCTTTTAATCTTACGATACATTAATATGTTAGATATATGAGATACATTAATATGTTAAAATATTTCAACAATGAACAACAACATAGTATCCTACATAAACAGTATCACCCTAGTGATTTTGTTTTACGGTCTTGTTATGTAAATTTAAGTTTATATACTATATACAAAATAAATTCCAAATTATATATATTATATTATATATAAAATTATATATAATATAACCCTCCCATAGGGTACACCTTGTCGCGGTGGGAGGGCTTAGTACTTGGATGGTGTCTTGAGATTTATCTTAAATTTTTCTATTTATGATAAATCTTAAAGTACCTGAAAGGGAAGCTAAGTACCCTTTCGCGTCGTCGGTGCCGTCAACGTGCCGCGGACGGTAAGCACTTCGTCAACGCGTCGCGTTAGGTATATATATATTAGGGAGTGCCGTTAAAGGTATATACATATTAAGTATATACATCGCGCGATCAAATATAAAATTTTTAATCGCATTTAATCGAAATAATGCGGGAGTGCCGTTCAGTATCGCGCGTAAAATAACGAAAATAGCGATATAAAAATATCGTTCGCGAGTGCGGGAGTGTCGTTGAAAGTATCGCGCGCCAACAACATGAGAGGAGGAGAAGGTCTGGTAGAGGCATCTTGCATCGGCGAAGCAACCTGATGGTGAATATTTATTATTTGTATATCAATTGTTATAAATCGTACGCATAATAATTCGTTCTTATAATTTAAAGGAATTAAAGAGAAAATTAGAGAGAAAGATTTTTATAAATATGAAAATTTCTATTTAAAAAATAATTTTAAAATTTATAAAATCTTCTCATACGTGTTTATATCTGCTTATTATTTTACACACCGGATATGAAATTCCGCAGCCTTGTTATAAATGAATTTTATATTTGTATGTTTCAGACGTAGTTTTAACAACAACAATAATAACGGATAACGATAACTCCGCTGCTGCACATTAATGCCATGGTGAGTGATAAAAACTTTTATTTAATTTTAAGGTAACGGTAGAGATTGTAGATAAATCTGTTGCCTTAAAATGGATGAGCTAGGATAGATTAAATAACTTTTAATAAATTCGTTTGAAATGTATTGCATTCATCGCGAAAATATTACAGTATATTAATCATAAAGAAAGAAGATCAGAAAAGATCATTCTTGTAATTTTATCTAATTTATTGAAAAGAACATTAAAAATTGTCCATCAGTTGTACATCTGATGCTAATTTATTCTTATAACACGTGTTTATCTTATTCACTTATCTTATTCTAATTTCTTATAGCTCGTCCATTATAAGATTTGTTGTAGATATAGTTTTTAAACTTAATGTAAAGCCAAATGATTAATTATTATAATGAAACTTGTAATATGATAAGTGTTATACACATATTAATTTTTTATAAATTTATTATTAACTCGCGCATCTGCAATCGAATATTCCGATTATTGTCGAATCATTTATTCGTCGCGTTTTCTCGCGAATTTTAAATCGCAATTTATTTAGTAATTTAATTGTTGGTTTCGAAGTTTATTCTATTCATTTTGAATATTTCCTTCGATAATTTACACAAAATGCGCCAGTAATCCAAATACTTTCTTTTACAGTCGAACAAACGATCAATAATTTTATTAATGATTCTTTTTCTTCTTTCACGATTATTTACGTTATATAAACTTATTAAATTCTATTGTTGCATACCTATTATTAATAATAAATGTCACGTAATTATCAACAGCGCGGCGTTCGACTTTGGCAATATGAAATATAAACAGTAGCGCGCTATACGTTACCGCTTTGTCATTATTCGCACGGTGGCTCTCGAGTAATAAAGTAGTGGTAAGGAACGCTTCGTATACTGTAATTTTTTTACTAAACACGATTATGATTAGTATCGAAATATAATTAGCAATAAATATTAACAAAAATTAATTAATGAAAAATTATTTAACGAATGAAACTGTATCACAACGATAAATATTTATTGAATTGTAATTATTCACTACCACGATTAAAAATTGAAAGGGGATATATAAATAATAATTAAAAATTAATTAACGACATGAAACTGTATTGCAACGATAAATCTTTATCGTATTGCAATCATTCATTACTGGGAACAAAAACAGATTATACATAAAAAAGGATAAGAGATTATGTTGCGATATTTCGATCATCAAAACTTGTCATCATTCATACGGTGACTCTCGAGTAATAAAGTAGTGGTAAGAAACGTTTTGTATACTATAATTTTTTTACTAAACTTGATAACAATTAGTATGGAAACACAATTTACTATAAATTTTAATAAAAATTACTTAACTAAAAATTAATTAGCGACATGAAACAGTATAGCAACGATCGAAATCTTTATCAAATCGCAATCATTGATTACCGCGATTAAAAATTGAAGCAGGTTATACATAAAAGAGTATAAAAGACTATGTTGTGATATTTCGATCATCGATACTTATTACAATAATTCTCTATAATATTA
Organism: Camponotus floridanus; assembly: GCF_003227725.1. Classification (NCBI taxonomy): domain Eukaryota; kingdom Metazoa; phylum Arthropoda; class Insecta; order Hymenoptera; family Formicidae; genus Camponotus; species Camponotus floridanus. The sequence goes on from NW_020229392.1 coordinate 2,056,001, forward strand.
GAATATAATATTAGAATTAAATATATTTCGATTCAAAGCTTTAAGTTTTCTCAATCTTTCTAAATACACAATTTAATCGAAAATCGATGAAATTATAGGGATTTAAAATATTAAATAATCACTTCGATAATTGTGATTTTTACGGACAATAATTATTATTTTAATATTTAGAATTACAAATATATTTCATACGTTACTTTATCGTTCTAATTGATAATTTAAATATAACTTGGGATATGAGAGAACGCGAAGTAAGACAATCGAATTATAGACGCAAATAATTAGCATTACAAAAGATTGCGTGAATTGTTTGATAAATAATCAATTTTAATCAATAAATTCAATATTTTTATAATTTAATATTTTACGTTAATGTACATTCTGTAATATATAAAATATTTCGGTAACGAATTATCGATAACGATGTTTGATTTTGGCAATATAAAATATAAACAGTAGCGCGCTATACGGTGCCGCTTTGTCATCATTCGTACGGTGACTCTCGAGTAATAAAGTAGTAGTAAGAAACGCTTTGCATATTGTAATTTTTTTACTAAACATGATTACAATTAGTATAGAAACATAATTTACTATAAATTTTAATAAAAACTAATTAATTAAAAATTAATTAGCGACATGAAACAGTATCGCAACGATAAATCTTTATCAAATCGCAATTATTGATTACATCGATTAAAAATTGAAACAGGTTATACATAAAAGAGTATAAAAGATTATGTTGTGATATTTCGATCATCGATACTTATTACAATAATTCTCTATCTAATATCAGAATATAATATTAGAATTAAATATATTTCGATTCAATGCTTTAAGTTTTCTCAATCTTTCTAAATACACAATTTAATCGAAAATCGATGAATTTATAGGGATTTAAAACATTAAATAATCACTTCGATAATTGCGATTTTTACGGACAATAATTATTATTTTAATATTCAGAATTACAAATATATTTCATCCGTGTTACTTTATCGTTCTACTTGATAATTTAAATATAATTTGAAATGTGAGAAAACGCGAAGTAAAACAATCGAATTATAGATGCAATTAATTAGCATAACAAAAGACTGCGTGAATTGTTTGATAAATAATTAATTTTAATCAATAAATTAAATACTTTCATAATTTAATATTTTACGTTAATGTATATTTTAATAATATATAAAATATTTCGGTAACGAATTATCGATAACGATGTTTTTTTTGGCAATATGAAATATAAACAGTAGCGCGCTATACGGTGCCGCTTTGTCATCATTCGTACGGTGACTCTCGAGTAATAAAGTTAGTGGTAGAAACGCTTTGCATATTGTAATTTTTTACTAAACTTGATGACAATTAGTATGGAAACATAATTTACTATAAATTTAATAAAAATTACTTAACTAAAAATTAATTAGCGACATGTAACAGTATAGCAACGATCGAAATCTTTATCAAATCGCAATCATTGATTAACGCGATTAAAATTGAAGCAGGTTATACATAAAAGATATAAAAGAATTATGATGTGATATTCGATCATCGATACTTATTTATCATATTTCTCTATATAGAATATATATTAGAACTATATATTAGAATAAATATATTTCGATTCAATGCTTTAAGTTTTCTCAATCTTTCTAATACACAATTTAATCGAAAAATCGATGAAATTATAGGATTTAAAATATTAAATAATCACTTTGATAATTGCGATTTTTACAGGACAATAATTATTATTTAATATTTAGAATACAAATATATTTCATCGTGTTACTTTATCGTTCTACTTGATAATTAAATATAATTTGGGATATGAGAGAACGCGAAGTAAAACAATCGAATTATAGACGCAAATAATTAGCATAACAAAAGACTGCGTGAATTGTTTGATAAATAATAATTTAATCAATAAATTAAATACTTTCATAATTTAATATTTTACGTTAATGTATATTTTATAATATATAAAATATTTCGGTAACGAATTATCGATAACATGATGTTTGATTTTGGCAATATAAAAATATAAACAGTAGCGCCTATACGGTGCCGCTTTGTCATCATTCGTACGTGACTCTCGAGTAATAAAGTAGTGGTAAGAAACGCTTTGATATTGTAATTTTTTTACTAAACATGATTACAATTAGTATATGGAAACATAATTTACTATAAATTTTAATAAAAATTAATTAACTAAAAATTAATTAGCGACATGAAACAGTAAGCAACGATAATCTTTATCAAATCGCAATCATTGATTACCGCGATTAAAAATTGAACAGGTTATACATAAAAGAGTAAAAGATTATGTTGTGATATTTCGATCATCGATACTTATTAAATATTTCTTATATATTGAATATAATATTAGAATATAAATATAGAATAAATATATTTCGATTCAAGCTTTAAGTTTTCTCAATCTTTCTAAATACACAATTTAATCGAAATCGATGAAATTATAGAGGATTTAAATATTATAATCACTTCGATAATTGCGATTTTTACAGACAATAATTATATTTAATATTTAGAATTACAAATATATTTCATACGTTACTTTATCGTTCTACTTGATAATTTAAATATAATTTGGGATATGAAGAACGCGAAGTAAAACAATCGAATTTAT